>NC_071578.1:9574059-9883867 GCF_024509145.1 Vidua macroura | reverse complement strand
TACTTTGACACTGAATTTTTTCTTAGATAGCACTTTGTAGTCTCATCTAGACATAATGGTAGCATGGCTAAAGGATGAAGGGCATAGACAATTTTCTAGCAGATTCCTGCAGTTATGGTTTGTTTATAAATATGAGAAGAAGTGGACCCATACAAGCATCCATTGAAGATACTGCATTCTTCTGGTGAGAGATGAAGAGCTCCTGAATCAAAATAATAATTTATTGATAAATGCTAAAGTAGGAACAAGATGATGCTGTGTAAGATCATGCTGTAATGCAGCCCACAACGATGAGTCTGAGTATTGGCAGGGATCATCTGGTCTGGATTTAGTGGTAGTGTTATTTGCTCTGCAAAATAAGCTAGAAGTTGGTTGTGAGGAAAATGAGCAGTGAAACAGTATCATCTGCACAGATCTGACATGAGGAATTTAGGAGTTAGAGGACAGCACACAGTATGTCAAAAATTTAGGCTGTGGTTAAACCTTTTTCTCTCGGTCCTATTTCCAACTGGTAGTCCTCACAAGCATGGATCAAATTTAGCCTTAGAAAGCAAGAATCATTTAAAATCAAAATTTCCTTCTTTGGGTCATGTCTGAATTTGATCCCCATAGGATGCTGATCTAATATAAAGTCATTTAATATGTATATTTATTTTTAAAAAGTTGTTAATTTATGTTTTTAGCATTTAAGTGCGCTTCAATACTATGCTAGTACTGACAGTTGTCAGACTAGTTATGCTACTCTGTAAGAATTACAGAAGCTTTTGGTTTGGTAGGAATTTGTGCAGTACACACTGATATTTAGCTCTTCAGATTGCAAATTCTCCACCTCCTGTTTGAAGAATTATTGTCAGAGAATATAAGAAGGAGGGGAGGAAGGAGGAATTGTGGGGGAGAGAACCTGCCCCTGTTTGCACAGCCTTATGCCCAAGAATCACAGGAGCTGGGGGCTAGTGGGGAGGAGGTTTGCTCAGACATGTGCTGGTCCTTTAGCGCCAGATAGGAATAAAATACTGGCTGTAACTGGACTGTTTCTTGCCTTGCAGCAAAGGGAGGGCTGGAGCAAGGCTTTGTGGTGGGATGGGGGAATAGCTCTGGCATGTTGTGCCTGGTTGGGAGGGTGGCACTGGCCGTGCCCGGTTGCAGGGCTCACAGCAATTCAGGTCCTGCTCCACACATCCTACTTGGCCAGTTCTGATGTCCTGCCTGTCTGTCTGCCTCTGCTCTTTGGTTATTCCTGTACATTGCCAGAGTTTCTTGCAGCCTGTTCCCAGTACTCCTTTCTCACTTCAGCTGCATGCTGGTGGTTCTCATCTCTTTTACCCATACTGGTGTTTGATCTCTTTTTCTCATCCTTTATGTTTTCCTTGGAAGTATCATTCCTGTGATTTTTTTCTTCCTTCCTCACTATTTTGAGAATGGTTGAGTGAGAAAGGAACAAGCAGGTAGCAAGTATTAGTTAAAAATAGTTTATCAACTTCTTTGTTAAACTGATATTTATTTATTTGTTTTTAGAGTTTCAGGTACAATGTTTCTACAGTGTTTCAGTTTCTTATTCTTTCTGTTCAGGAGCTCTGTTCTCACATCCTCAGATATTTTCCTAGTATTCTCATACTGTTCATATATATAGATAGTACCATCATTTTGAACATATTGTTCTGGAGCATATTGTCATACTAAAATTTGTTCAGTCCTTCAAGTCAATTTGTGAGGCTGTATATTTTTCCTGAGTGCTTTGAGCATATGTCTAATACTTTTTGGATTACACTTGGTTTGAAAAGGACTCACTGTCTTTTAATTCGAGTTGGTTCAACCTGTGCAACTCATGTGAATGTCACTTAGATGGTTGAAATACCCCTCTCCTGCTCTGTGCAGAAATTAAGGCTCCATCACTTTCGTTAAGCTGTTAATTGGAGGTTGGGTCAGGGTCACTCTGCAAGGAGCTGAGAGCTTTCTCACCTCTGTGCAGGTCAGAGAGGAGCAGATGTGGGCAATCCCAGCGCAGGGAATGACTTGTTCTCAGCTTGCAAAGCTCAGTGCAATCCTCTGGTCCATTTACTCAATGGGAATAGATTCTGCAAGGCACAAATATCTGGAGACCAGCAGGCCTGGTGAGACACTGTTGTACCTGAGCTGCTGTAAAGGTAGCATTTCAAATGTTCACAAACAGACAATTTCTTGCTGAATTACGTGGACATTTATGACATCTGTTTTCTGTCTGAAAGAAAGGCCAATAAGGTGCAAAAATGTCACTCAGTATAAATAGGCATATAGTACAATTTTGTTTTTAATTTTTTAGGATAGTGATGTGAACTTTAGTAGTGTAGCTCTAAGCTAGCCTGCTTATTCATCAGTTTTTTCAGATTTCCATTATCTTTTTAATTTTTTGGAAAGTGGTGAGGTAAAAGGTATTGTTGCAATATTTATACAATGTTGCTTTATTCAGATTGCATCTAAATTTTTTCCAGGTTAGCATTGCTACTACTTTCTACTTCTGCAATACACAAGCCTTTCAGGTGTGCTAAGAGTCTATCACTGAGCTAATTTTTGACAAGCAGAAGTCATGTTTTTCACGGTTTCTAGGAAAATTGTAATTGAAGACTTTTTTTTTTTTAAGAAAAGAAAAAGATATCTCATCTGAACAGATTTTGAAGAATCTGCTTGGAAGGGATCACAGTGGTTTTCTTTTTACTTTTTTTTTTCTTTTGGAGGAAAACATCTTGTTCCTGTGAAAGGACCCAATTTATCATGTGTTTTCCAGAATTGTTAGTATGTGTGAAATAATCTTTTAATTGGGCTCAAAGGTACGAGCAGAATAATGTTCAGCGCTGGAGCTGAGGGTGTTTTGTGCATCAGGCTCTGTGACAGTGGGGGTGAAGATGAGTGTTCATGGTAGGTCTGGACATTTCATGGTTCTTCACAGGAAGAACGTTTTTTTCTTGTCCTTGTTCGTTTCACTTTTATCTGCTATCCTGGGAAAGAAATCTCTGGGATCATCTTGGGAATCTGTAAGAATGTGGATGAACTTGCAATACATTCAAATGCTGTCATTTTTGGGTTTTTTGTAATGCTAATGCATTCAATGTTGAGTGGGGAAGAAAAGATGTAAAAAGCTAAATAAAAATACTCCTAAGAAGTTATGAAAATTGAGTTTTCAATATAAAGCAATCAGAATTAGGTAGGTGTGAATGAGATGGCTTCCAGTGCTGTAGGTGACCATACTTGTCAGTGTTTAATACCTCTCCAATCACTACATACTTTTGCCATCTCCAAGACCCCTTCTCCACGCAGTGTGTAGGAGCAGGAGTGGTGCCTGTTGGTTGATTATTTTCTCAGTATTTTTATGTCTGTGATACTCTCCTATGTAGAATTTCTTATCAGCTGCTTCTTGCCCATCACCTATGCCTGCCAGCCTCCCGTCCTTGTTCTTGCTCCAGCTCCTGCCTGTTTCTCAGCTTGCCCGTGCTCCAGTCAGGAGCTTTTTCCTCTGTGTGGCTTCTGTAACCCAGAGGAAGGTGGGGAGGACGGTAAGAGGGTATCTCAGCTGAAAGGAAAGGTCTCTTTGGCCCCCCTGGGTTTGACTTGCTCTGTGGGAATGCCTTGTAGCAGCAGAAGCTGTTGGAGTTGAGGATGTGAAGCAGGCTCGGGCTGTGTGAAATACTCAGAGCTTTGTTGCCACAGGAACTCCTTGTAGTTTTCTTATTAGACTTTGAGTGGCCAGGAGTGAATATGTGGTGAAATTCACTGTGGCACAAACATCAGAATAGATTTGAAATCCCTAGTCTAAACTAGAAATGCCATAGTTATTAAATTGGTGTTCAGATTACCTTCAACTTGAACAAAGCCATGTGCTTTTACCAGCTGTTAGTCTTGCAAGCAGCTCAACCAAGTAAATTATCTTACCTTTTCCCTCTATTCTTATGTTCCCTCAAGGCCCCTCTTTCCAACCCCAAAACAATCCAAAAAACCCTGAGGGCTGGCAAGCAGATGCTGCCAAAAGTCAGCTTGGAGTGAAGTCTTATATGGATCAATGTGTTTGAAGAAGCCTTTGCCACAGAGCCCTGGCTGTATGCAGGGCCACCTGAGTCACCTATGGAATGCATCTATTTGTTTCAATAATGCTTCACTGCTTTATGTCATTGTGTTTAATTCTGTTTTGCTCAATGGGGGAAAGCAGCTGAAAGCTTTGAAAGAGGCTTGGGAGTAATTTTGGTCTTCATCACCTCCTCAGGGTGTATAATGAGCCTGCATTTCCATGGTGCCATTAATTTGTGAAGTTCCCCAAGGTATTTCTGAGTTGCTTTGGCTTCTCCAGCTGTGGTTGAGCAGTAGTGCAGGAACATGGAATCCATTGGAATATGGTAATCTGTTTAACCACGTGCAGTAATGCAGCATAAGAGGGTGAGGACAGGGAGGGAATAATGCAAAACCCAGTTGAAACTGAGTGGGCAGAATGCAATTAACCTCAGAAATGTAGCAGTTAAAATGAGACTCCAGCTGGAGTGGGCACACATAATACGGGAAAAATACCATTTCTCTTTGACAGTTTCTAGTTCTTGTATCTGAGTATTTGGATGGCAGAAGTAGTCGGTCACATCATGTTTAGGCAAATGATTGCTGGAGAAAAGAGATGATAATGCTTTAACTTGTATCTAGTTAGCTGAAACACAGCAATTTCTTTGTCCTCATGTTATACATACACACACACACACACATATATATATATATATATATATATTTATTAACCTGGCCTGAATCAGTTGCTTTCACCAGTTAAGATGCATTTATGAGAGAGTCAGATTACAAAACCAAACAAAAAAGCCTCACTGGAAAGAACACTGCTTGAGCACTAATGGGGGAAGATGTGTAGATTTTTTTGACTTTTCATTTGGAATCGTCTACATTTGTTTTAGTTTCTGGTAATATTTAAATATATAATGGAAACTTTTGGGAAAATATACTGTCATAAACAACTCTAGCTGATAATTGTGCAGTTTTCAAATTAATTTTATTTAATTTAGTTGTAATGAAGCAGAAATGTACACTTAGAGCAAATTTGATGCTGATTGTGGTTGTTATCTTTTCTCTGGAAAGAATGCTGATCTGTTCAAGAGCTAGTTATTTTCTAAGAACTGGTCAGATCCAAAATATGTTAATGATTTTAAAGGTGAGGAGATGTGTAATTGGAAACTGGTGGGTAAAGTATTTTTTTGGACTTTGACAGACACTTCTGTATCTTCCAAACTCACAACGTTAGTTGAAAAGTAAATGTTACTGCAGATTTCCTTTTCAATGCATTAGTTATATTTAAACTAGATGTTCAATAAAACAAATATGTCCAAGCTTTTGTCATCTTAACTGAAGATCAAGAACTGCAAATAATTTTAGCTAAAAACAATAAAAAAATTGAAGAGAGGCCAGATATTGTTCAGTGCTGAGCTGCAATAATGTAGTTATTGTGGCTTTGTCTGCTAGAAAATAGAAGGTAAAGAGTCATCGCTCCTTTTCATATACAAAATTGTGTTATAAACACCTCTTGTTTTTTTCAATATTTTTTTTTTTTTAAACATAGTGTTCCTCTGCAAAAGGATCCAGTGGCATACAGTCACTAATTATGGTCAGAAAATTTGAGGGACTGATAATCATCCAGCACTGAACTTTGTGAAATAGTCATAATTATTACAGAAAACCATGTTGAAGAAGGTGAGCAAACTTACTGCCTCAAATTCAGAGATAAATAAACAGACAACTGCTACAATGAACAAGATTTTTGGTAGATAATCCTGTGTTGCTGTTAGGGGCTAGGTCGGGATGCTACCTTAGGTAGTGATTGTTTTTGTTTAGCTGTGATGGGGTTTTGTGTGTGCTTTGTCCCAATCTCTGTAGGATCAACATAACTTAATTTGTTGATAATATAGATTGTTAGTAGATAATGTGTTACTCTGCTGTTGCTTTGTGTGTTTACTTTCTCTCTTGGTTGTAATTAATGTTTAGTCTCCTTTTTAGTAGGTTTTGTTTTGATAAGTTGTTTTTATTGCTCAGAGGAAATGATGAATGAATAAAAAATATTTAGTGCTGGTTTGTAGTTTGTATCATCACGTTTGGTGGGACCAGTGCCATTTTCTGTCAAATTGGTAACAAAACAGTGTGTGGCAGGTTGCTTCCTTTGTTTATAGGAGCTGTTGAGGGATCTGAATAGTTGTGTCTGTAGTGGTAATAGTGAAAGGTTGCTTTATATTGGAAATGAAGTTTTTGCTACAAGTGGGTGATCTTTATTCAAAAGAGGGTATTGGGTGGATTGGGAGTACTTGCTCTTGCAGAAGGTTGTATGCCACTATAGATAGAGAAGTTGTGTGGTCAAAAGAAATAAGAACTGGGTTATATTCTTAGAATTACCCTTTTAAGAGATATTAGAACCTGCACTAAATCCTGGAAATTTGTTTCATCTAGAAAGTTAGGATTTTCAAATTTCTTGTATTATGCAGGATTACACAGCCTGCTGATACAGCGAGTTGCCATGGAAATGGAGACATGCAGCTCAAAAGGTACATGCTGGGGGGCCACACATGCAGAAAGTACCTTTTTACATATTAAAATAAGCTGCTTCATGGAGTTAGCAGAATTCTTTGCTCTTGGAGTCTATTTCTACCAAAACATGCAATGGTATTTTATTACTTGGCCAAAAAAACAGTGGGTTTTTGTTCCCGCAAAGGAGAAGAAGAGAAAGTGCTTCATAAAAATAATGTTGGAGTGCACAGAATGAATCACAGTATGTATATTTTTGTACTTGATAGGTGAGTTCAAAGGCAGGGCACAAAAGATTATTTCTCCCTCCTAGGAACTTAAGGCATAGGTGACTTTCTGTCTGCATAGGTGACTTTCTGTCTGCAGGTGTGGAACCTTTTTGTCCCCACTGCTCTGGACTTTGGTATGTGACCTGGCACTTAGTGAAGGGAAGTACTTCCAGAGGGCAAAGCTGATGACCAGTGAGTGAAAAGATGGATTCCAAAGCTTCAAAGCCAGCAGTGATGTCCATGTGCCTGCCCATCTGCTCTGGAAGGGCACAGTTTTGTCAGAAGCTGGGATGGGATGTCCTGGGAGATCTGCCTGATTCTGCAGGCACAGAATGATCAACCTTCAAAATCTTTAGAAACTCACTTGCTTATTTATAGTTGCTCCAGGTGTAACTGCACATAGGTTTATAATTAGGTGCCTATAGTTACAGATGTGCTTGCAGATTTAATACACCACAAGTGAGGTGTAAGGAAGCCCTTAGAGATGGTCTAAATGCAGTTGTTGCCCCCTTGCTCTGCGGTTTGCTCAGTCGTTGCGTCGACCCCCAGGTTTTGCTGGAATGCGAGGCTGGGTTCTGCTCGGCTCTTTGGCAGCCGGGGAAGCAGCAAACAGTCGGGCTGCTCTTGGCTGCAGTCCTGTGGCAGATGAAGATGTTTTGAAGGGCTTGGAGGGCTGTCAGGACCCAGGCCTCCTCCTTACCCAGCTCCACAGGCTCAGGCTGTGCCTGCAGTGAACAAGCCGCTCCCTCAGCGTGAGAGGGGATTAGGGTGAAAGCTGTGTCACATCCTGGGGTGTTGAAATCAGGCTGAATTGTTAGGCTGTGAACTACCATCTGCTGGCTGTCCACTTAGAGGACTGAGATGAATTTAATGGTCAGCCTTCTCTATTGAACAAGCCAGCCAGGATAGCTGGCACCATGGCAGTATTGCCCTGCTGCCTTTGAGCACCCTGTACTCTGGAATAACAGGTTTGTTGCCAAAGAAGAAAAGCTGTCTAGCTGGTGTATTTCAGGAGCACTGCTTTTGTTGAGATAGATGAGGCGGTTTTTGATCTCTGGTGGAGTGATGGCTGGTTGTTCCCTTGCTGTCTCCATACCTCTGAGTGAGGTTTTTTGTTTAGAGGAGCTGTGCAACCACTGGTGCCTGAGTCAGCAGTTTGCTCCCAGCTGGTCCGTGGTGGCTGCAGTGGCAGAAGCTGAAATGCACTTACGCAGATGAAAACTCTAGGTCAGATGTTTGAAGCTAGCAAATTGTAGGAGAGAATGTGCTTTGTTTGCAAGTGACTCGTTTGCTTGAGCTGTTTGGGTTTCCAAATGAAAGTAGTGACTATGGTGGTTGAGGTTTTTTCGGGTTGGCTTTTTTTTTTTTTTTTTTTTTTTAATATGTGGTATTGAAAATGGAAATTCATTGTAGCCATTTGGGCTAAGTTTTAAATTTCATCCATTGCTTATTGATGTGTTCATCTTTGTGGTGTGCTGGAATATGAAATGCTTTTGATGTATCCCATGCTGCTCTAATTAAAAAGTAAATACTTTTAACAAGGTAGATTTTTTTTTTTTAGTGTGTGTTTGTTTATGAAGAGATGTTGCTGCATTTACCAGATAGCATTTGAACTCTGCCTTGTTGTTAAGAATCACTTAGAATTGACTAATCAGAAATACCTAGGTCAGAATTGCTATCTCAGGACATTTTATTTATTATGTAGTACAATAATTGTCTGCTTACTCCAGAGTGTCAAGTATGAGTTGATTCCTTATTTCTTCGACTTGTTTTGTGTTTGGAATGATCCTCTGCTGTTTAGGTTGAAAAGCCCTAGCCATAGTGTGGTTTAAGTTTAGTACAAACACAAAA
Source organism: Vidua macroura (assembly GCF_024509145.1). Lineage (NCBI taxonomy): Eukaryota > Metazoa > Chordata > Aves > Passeriformes > Viduidae > Vidua > Vidua macroura. Next base: position 9,875,222 of record NC_071578.1, on the reverse strand, counting down.
TGAAGAGAAAAATCATTGCTATTGTGATAAAAAGTTCTATATGTAGTAAAAAAATTTCTTTTCAAATGCAGGCCTGTATGTCTCTTGCTACATTACAGAAGTGAAATTCTGTTACAGCTGAGTGTAATGTATTACACTTCAGTGAAAATGATGCCTTAGATATTACATGCTTAGAATATCAGAAATGTTTATGGTTTGAAGTGCCTGGTTTGGGTACTGAAGCACAGAAGGGGAACCAGTAAGGGTTTAGGTGGAGCTGTAAAGTGACCATTTTGTAAGATGATGTGCCACTATGATTTTCCTTTGGCAGAGGAGACCGCTGTTGGTTAGCCTCGTCACTTGAGAGGGAAATGTTTCAGCTGTGGGAGACTCTTTATTTCATTTAACGATTTCTTCTTCAAGCCATCTCTGTAAACTCACAGGAAACTTTCATATAGTTACAAGTCACAAGACACTTGAACGCATCCTCTGGGAAGTGAGTGACTGCTGGGAGTCACTCATGCGGGGAGCAGCCTGTTCTGGACGGTCCCACCACTTTGCAGTAGTGGGTAGGAGACAGTTAAGGCTTTTACAGCCTTACTTGAATAGCAGTTGGCTGAAATCCTTTATCTCAAGCCTCATATTGTGTTAGATAGTGACCAGGAAACATCGGTATTTATATTGCCAAGTTGCAGTGATTAGTGTAGTGTTATTCCTAGAACTGCAAAATGTTCCTACACTACCGCACTTTTAGTAAAGCATTTATTGCGTGAATGTTTTAAGTTGTATTGCTCAGAAAAACTGAAATCTCTTTTCAATTACTTGTACATATTAAAAAAAAAATAGTTAAAATTTACAAGGTAAATGTGTTCCTCTTTTCCAGACAGTAAGGAAGGTGATACAGTTTAGGCTGAAATTGCTTCTGTTTCTGAAGTTTCATCAGTTAACAAAAAACCCCGAAATACATCTGGTTTATGTTCACCAGACATCAGGAGGAGTGGATCAAAACTCTGGAGTTGGTTATTTATAGCTATTTACAAATACTTTACTTTTAAAAAGTAATATTTGGAACAGGAAAGAGATTATTTTCCTTCACTTCTTTAAAAGTTTTTTTCCCCCCTTCACATACTGTGCCAAGCAAGAGTCTCATTAAATTTTCCAAGTTCTCCAGGACATAATAGTTAAATGTTTTTATGTCAATTAATATTGACAGGAAGTCAGTTTGAACAGCATTGGAAAATGGAAGTAGTTGGCAGAACTAGCTAATTTCACTTAATTTCCTTTTGCTAAAAATATTTCTAAAAGAAGCTCTCCTTTTGAGATACAATGAATGCTTGTTTGACTGTGGTTTAGAATTGATTGTGACTCTTGTCCTTTAACTGAAAGGGCTTGAAAAATATGCATAACCTTTTGAAACATATCTAACTTCCTCTCTAGTATATGTTGTTATACTCATGCCCACCAAAAGTTTACATACATGTTTGACTTGTTGTACGTGAGTAACCCCATCAGCTTGAGTGATCTGCAGTAGGGATCATGTAGAGCAACTTAAGTGAAGTTGAACATTTAATTTCTTTCTAGGTAAAATGAAAATTATTGCTAACCAAGACGGTGAAATGCTTGCAGATTATTTGGAGCACTTGCACTGCTGAGCTGCTTTCAGCAGCACTAATCTCCAGCAGTCTTTCCTTTTTGAGGCTATTTCTAAACCTCCTCCAGCTGCTGTACACATAAGAAATGAAACAAATCTCTTGGTGGGTCCTAAATTTGATTAAATTGAAAGCTCAAGAGAGCAGCAGCCCTTTGAGTATTTTTCACTTCGGTGACTCGATGAGGAGCAGTAGCTGTTCTGGCATTGCTACACCTCTTTTCTGTGTATTATGGGCATTCAGAAACTCTGCTAGTTCTGGATTCTTTGTGTTACTGTTTCATAATGAAAACCTTGTCAAGCCTTTCAGGCTCCCACCCTTTAGTCAGCTGTACTTTTGCACTGGGAGTCATTGCATGTCCTATTACTGGCATTTTACAAGCGTGTAGATTATACATTGCTGAGAAGAAGTTTTAAATATAATCTGGTGAGGTTAGTAGTCTTGGGGAGAGGTCAAATTAATGGATGGTGTAAAAGCCATGTGGAAATCTTAAGGATAGAACCAGTAAAGAACTTCTAGTAAAGAACTGGCTTGTGCTGCTTTAGAAAACTCAGCAGTGCAGAAAATTTCCAAGGAAAGAACTGGTTTTGCTTGCTGCTGCTAGCATTCAGCCATGGTCCATTATAACAGAGTTGTCCAGAACACAGGAACTGGAGGCACTTTTGGCCTTCTTTTTGGTGGGAGGGGTTCTCTTTTTTGATATTACAGTGTCTGTAGCACACTTGGTGATGCTGCAGCAGTAATGAATCGAGGTGAAGGACTGGAAGGCACCTCCTGAGGCAGGTTCTCTTTTGAGCACTGTTACTGTACAGCTGGATTTACAGCTGGGATAAAGTGCCTTGTCCTTCTGATCATCTTTAAATAGATTTTATTTACCTTTTCAAAAAAATATGAATGAATATATATATATATATATAGCAAAGTGTACAGCTTTGTGTTCTCCATGTACATTTTTGCATTTGAAGGTAATCATACACAGCATGACCGTAGTTAAAAATGGTTACTTGAGCTTTGCTAAATTGCTTGTATGTATAGTACTTGCTGATGGCTTAAGTATGCAAAATATTATTTAATTGATTTTGATTACAAGCTTTATAACTTGGCAGAAGTTGGAATGCAGGACAGTAACACAGTTCCTGTGAAGGTTTTAAGAGTATTTAAACAGGGTGGCTGGGAAACAAGGGACCTTTCTTCAGCAGTGGATACTTCATATCAAAGCTAAAAGGTGGACTCATATGGAGACATGAAATTATTGTTGCCATTGATTGTTTATTTTTCTTCCACAAAGATACATTCAAAAACCTTTCTGCGTTACTCAGAATCATGAAGTTCTTGGGCGTGTTGTGTGTTTTTAATTGAAACATGAAGAAAAGCTATTTTCCATGATGCAAGATGATTTTGTAAAAATGTAAATGAGTCTTTATAGATTTGAGACATCTGTTCACTTATTAGGTTCATTGTAGTCATTGAGGGGGAAAATTCAAGATACGGTAAAGATATATTGTGTCCTACTCCCAAGAGAAATTCCTTCCTAATTTTGCTTTTCTTGAAGCATAATATATTATTTCTTCTGGGCTTTGGGCTGACTTTTTGATAGGTGTATTTTAAAAATCCTTGTGCTTGGTTCTTCAAAGCACATGAATCTGGTGAGAATGTTCTGCTCCACATGAAAAGCAGAGACCTGCTGTTCAGAGCTGGTCAGAAAAGAGATCTCAAGGCAAAGTGTTTGTGTTACTGAGCATATTAGATTTTACTGTAGATTGAACTAAGATTCTTTTGTTCTGAAAGAATAAGCCTGTACAGGTTTCTTTGAAGAGGTAGACACTTAAAATTATAGCAGATATTTATTGGCTGATTGGGCATTGAGGGAAGAGAGAATATTCATGTTGAGGACCAGGAGGTTATTGTAAGAACTAGGTTAGATGTAAGATGGTGACTCAGATGTAGTACTGAAGGCAGTATTATGTTTAAGAATTGTGATTTTTCTTCCCTAACATATATTAATTAATACAGTTCTTGTACCACAGTGGATCTTGTAAGTCATATGTGTAGTATTTTTGGTTTAGCCTTGGGTTTTTCATTGACATTTGAACAGAAGGACAAATCATTAACCTGAGTTAGTGAGCACAGGTAGAATTGATGTAGAAACACTCAGTATTTAACTGGAAGTTTTATATTGACACTAACTTTGGCTTCTCTTCTCTATGTTCCAGAAATACTAATACGGAGTGTTTGACCTGATCTCCACAGCTGAATCTCCTGATAGTAGGATTAGGAAAGAGTGCCTTCAGAACCAATATGTAGCAAATGGGTGTCACACCTCTGAAGCTCCTCCCTGGGTTCAACACTTGTGTGTTTTAAGGATCCTTGTTGCCTCAGCACTGAATTGTTCTTGTGGACTTCAGAAACAGATTTCATGCGGTGCTTGCTGAACGTTGAGTCACCATGAGTAGTAATCTAGGAAAAGAAAAGGACTGTAAAGAGAAGGATCCAAAAGTCCAATCGTCAAAAGAAAGGGAGAAGGAGGCAAAGGCCTCCGGAGGATTTGGGAAAGAGAGCAAAGAAAAGGAGCCTAAGACCAAAGGGAAAGATGCCAAAGATGGAAAGAAGGACTCCAGCAGCACGCAGCCTGGGGTAGCTTTTTCAGTGGACAATACGATAAAAAGACCTAATCCTGCCACAGGTACTCGCAAAAAATCCAGCAATGCTGAAGTGATCAAAGAGCTAAATAAATGCCGGGAAGAGAATTCTATGCGCTTGGACTTGTCCAAGAGGTCTATACACTTGCTTCCATCAGCTATCAAAGAGCTAACGCAGTTAACAGAACTTTATTTATACAGTAACAAACTGCAGTGCCTACCGGCAGAGGTGGGCTGTCTCGTGAACCTGGTGACGCTGGCTCTGAGTGAAAACTCACTCACCAGTTTGCCTGACTCTCTTGATAACTTGAAGAAACTGCGCATGCTTGACCTGCGGCACAACAAACTGCGAGAAATCCCCTCGGTGGTGTACAGGCTAAGCTCCCTCGCCACTCTGTACCTACGCTTTAATCGTATAACTACTGTGGAAAAGGATATCAAAAACTTGTCAAAACTCACCATGCTTAGCATACGAGAGAACAAAATCAAGCAACTACCTGCTGAAATTGGTAAGTGATTATACTGACTGAAAGTGTAATGCTGTCTTTACGTTCACTGCAGTTCAGTCAATTATACATAGACTGTCACTTTTCCAACTGCACTTTATTTAAAACTACATAAAATTATGCTCTTGATCATACTGTTCCACTGTTAGCTTGTGAATAGTCAATACCTTGTATATATATATTTTTTTTAAACAACAAAAGCACTTTTTCTTCATCTGTCATCTTAAAATCAGATGTATATTGTTTTCATCTTTGCTTTGTACTTTCACATATTGTGTCTTGAGGGCCCAGATGGTTTTAAAAAAAAAAGAGATACAGGGGCATTTTTTATTTTAAGATTTTTTATAAATCATTTATGAATGTTCCAAGTTATAAACACATTATGGGCATGTTACAGAGGGGTGTGACCGCAGTAATACAAGGTAGAATAGATAGCTATTACCATGAGCAAGTCGTTGGGTGCTGTAACAATTAATCTAGGTTAACGATTTGTGTAAGTGTCTGCCTTTTATAAGTCATGAATGTATTAATATATGGACTCTGAAGTGACCAAATGTTGTACACATGGCTGATGATTCTTATGATTTTGTAATGAATAGTATTTGTTTTTCCAAACATTGTTACCAAAGTTCAAAAGATGGTGAACTAGTGTCAAAGTGCATTATTATTTTAAATGGTTTATTACACAAAATGTGCTGGACTAGCTGTATATCAGAACTTCTGTGTTGTTCCTAATATATCCCACTTCATGGAAAATGTCTTTATAACACTGTTCTCAAGCAATGTTTGAACAATGTGTGTGCCCTATAAAAGTGTGATTCTGTTAATCAGTAGTTTTTTTTCTGTATGTCACCAGTTTTTAAAATGCAAGTATAGTTTGGCCCTTTTAGGGGGTGGGGGAGTATAAACTTCACACAATTAAGAAACTGCTTTGACTTTCTTCAAGTGTGAAAAAAAAAAAAACTTGTGAAAGCCTTTGAAACACTGTGAGTAATAACTCCCATGCCCTGTTTCCAAAAGCTGCTGTGGGACTTTCCTATTGTCCAAGCCAGTGTGTGAGTGTGTTGCTACTGAAGTGGCCCCTATGGTCACCAGTTTTGCAAAGCTTGGGAAACGCTCTTGTTTGTATACCTGATCTTTCTCAAGCCAGCACTGTTTGCTCTTTATCTGGCACGTTGATATGAAAAATACATAAGATAATGTGTTCTTGATGGTGGGAACTCCTGGACATGCCTGAAACTGCTAATCCAGTTACCAGCAATGCCCAGTACAGCGAGCTTTGTCCCTGGTAACAGGAGTGAAGAAATGCAGTGGTAATGCCAGCTGTTGGTCTGAGCCTTTGGCTCCCTGTGGTAGCTGCTGGGGATGGATTCTGCTGGAGCCACAGGAACACTTTTTCCTAGGCAGAAATGAAAGGGTTGATGTGGTATGTTTTCTGATCCACGTGATTTTTGAATTGTCATGAGCATCTCAGCTCAATTCAAATCCTTTGAATTTCCCTTGGGAGATTGAAGGAATTACAATTTTCAACTATTTTGACACTTGAGTTTAAGTTCAACAGCCTCGTTGGAATTTTTTACTGATCAACAAATGGTACTGGAAACCATGGGGCTGATGCTTACAGAAAACCCAGCATACTGTGTGTTTCTACATTCATTGAAGAAATTGTGGCCAGTTTAGCTGGTTGAGCTGTTATACAATTGTCAGTATTTTACCTGGTTCTGTTTGTGGCTCTGTTATTAGTTAATCTAGCAAAGAGCCATCTTCTGAGGTTCAACTGGGGATAGTGCTGCATAAATTTAAAGTAATACTAGTAGTTTGTGAAGAAGAAACTTCTGTGAGGTGTTGGATCCTAGTGTTTGGTGTTGTGCTTCAGAAACTTCTCATGTGTGTTTGATACTGCAGACATTGCTGCTGCTGAAACCTCTTTATTTCTTTTGTTTATTGAATATGGTTTACATGGAAGTATGTAATGTCTGTATGTGTTTGTTCACAGTAGTCTTGAAAGAGATCATGTGTAACTGCTTTATGGGAAAATTATTAGGTACTCACTCGAGTCATGAACATGTGACTTGTTTCTTCTTTTGTATTTTTTAATTGTCTTAATATGTGTACAGGCAGTGTTCTCAGTTCTCTATAAAACCCTAGCTTTGAGAACATTAACTACTTTACTTCTGTCTTTGTATCCAGCAGTTAGTCCTGCCTTTATTTGAATTGTGATAATGCTCATGTGCTTTTTTACGGGTCAGCACCTCATTGTGGAAGGCCTTTTAGAAGTACAAATGCAAGACAACTGTCGCCCTTATGAAGAATTTCAAAGGGAAATCATCAAGTCCAAGTATCCTTTCTTATTCAAAGTAAATTTCTCAGACTAGGTTTCCTGAAATTGAATCAGCTGAAAAATAAAATTAATTGGTGTTTAAGTAACACAAATAATTTAAACAGCCCAGACACATAGTACAAGCATTTGAAAATCTTTTTCATCAGAGTAAAACCAGATAAGATAGTTTAACTTCTGTAATGGATTTCTACTCACTTACTTTCATGTTGCTTTTTTTAATGAAATATTTGAATTGAAAACAGCTGACAAATGAAACTACTGAGAACTGTATTTCTGACTTTCCAATGGAATTTGTTTCTTTAAACACTTACTATTTCTCTACATTTCACTTATGCACTTCAAAAAAACCTTTCCCTTTTAAGTCTCAGTGCTTTTAATCCCTTGTATGTTTTATAATACAGTGTCTAAATATTATAAACTAGCAAGCACTCGTATTATCAGCTTGTAAATAACACAGAAATTTTTGTTGCTGCAGAATGGAAAGTAAAATGAAGCCATTATCTTTTACAAAGCAATATCATGTGGAGCATTTCAAATTCTTTTTAAAAATGCCCCATTGTTTTGAGGCCTAAGGCTCACAATGGTATGCTAGTGTGCTTGTTCATATTTTTAAAAATTCAATGCTTATGTAACCTGCTGACTTGTCCAGAGAGGAAGAGTCTTGCAGCAGTTAACTACAATGTGTTCATGTTGCTGATCTGGTGCACACCATGCAAAGAATCCTTGGTTTTCTTTACTTTGCCTTTTGAAAGTAGATGTGCTACAAAAAGGTTGGTCTGGACAAAAAGAAAATTAAAGACCAAGACTTCAGTTTGAAAAATGCTGCTATTGTTTCCTCAGAGAGGGATGGCATTAAGTCTTACCCTGGTGCTACAGACTTGTGATGGCTTTCACCGTTACTAAACAAAAATTTTCAGGTTTGTGTGAGAATAAGTTGCTTTCCAACTTTTGGACCTTGTTACTTTAAAATAAAGGGTCACCTGATTTATAAGCAATCATCCCATTGCTTTTCTAGGAATCTTTATTCTCCAGCCTGATTAAATAAAGTTTATTTTCCTTCTCCTCTTACTGAAATAAATTGAATGCAGGACTTTTAAGCGCTCTGATAATTGTGATGTTTCTGCCAACACCCAGCATGTCTTTGACTAGTTGATTTTTGTGCCAGTGATGTTCCATTGTTGTGAGATGCAGCACTTTCCCTCTGTTGCCTACATTTGTTCTCAGGTGGTCCTGGAGACTGCTTTGCAACTGACCTGTTTAAGGTGTTTGTTGTTTTGAGGAAAACCTGGAAGAGGTGAACCTGCCAGCTCTGAGCTGCTGTGAAATAAGCTAAAGTTTGGTTCTATGTTGGACTTTAAACTGTCTTTAGTAGCTAAACAACACAAACTTTAATTAAGTGACTACCCCTGAGGAAAAGTTGCTTTGCATTTAAAACAAGCGTTTTAGTGAGAAAGAGGAAGTGTTATTATCTATAGTTACTAAACAGATGTGTGTGTTTCTGGTCTTTCCCCCCTGCCCCAGAATTAAGCACCTCTCATTCCATGGCATCCAGTTGATTTATTATAGGTAGATACATACTAAATAATTTCTGCTTGTATTTATCAGACTTCTCTTAACACTTTTCTAGCAACGTCTATATTGCTTCTATATTTTAATGCACTTTGAAATTATTTCAGTCGACTGAGTACTAAGCTGAGGTCTTGGCGTGCATTATTGTATTTTCAAATATAAACATATTTGTTTGAATATCTTTTTTTTTTTTTTTTTTTTCCCTCCATGTTTAGCCAAAAGCTCTGCAGGTGAATTAGTGGGAGTTTTCATGAAATGGATGCACTGAGGTATAACAGCTTCGTCACTGAGGTATAACAGCTTCGTGATATTGAAAGTGGCAGGATCCGCTCCACTCCTGGCAGCTTCCCAGATGTGACGTTTGTCATCTCTTACTTTAGGTAGTTGAAATCGGTGTAGTTTCAGATTAGCCTGGAACTGGTGTGGGAGGGGGAGTGGGAGAGCATGAACTGGAGCAGGGAGAGCAGGACGGCGCTTGGCCCTCCCTGAGCCTGGGATCAGCAGGGCTGGCTGCAGCTCTCTCCAGTAGGATTGCTCTTGTGTATGAGCATGTCAAGTGCACTGCAGGTGCTCTGAGGAAGGGTGGATTGCTGTCTGCAGAGAGCTGTTGAAAATGCAGCAAATTTCATTTTCAGAATATTTTTCTCCCTTTCCTGGTACCTTCCATGTCTTGTACCACAGAACCGCGTGTAGCTTATTGGAATCCTGGTAGCGTGAGCTCAGCTGCACCTTACTGAAACAATGTTTTTATGTATAGTGGTGAGAATTCATTGATGAGAATTTCTTGATGGCAAAGCTACTCTGTTGTTCTTTCTTACAAATTGCATCCTACCTAACAGTGGTGATAAATTGTTTCAGAGTGCATCTTGCCCTGGTTCTGACTCTAGTCCTAAGCAAACACGTGCATAGAAACAGAGTAAGTTTATATATGAGGCTTAACCTGACTCCTTGCCCTCATACAACTATTTTTGTGTCAGGGATTTCCTGAGTGTGATGCAGCTTGTTTCATTAGTAATTCTCAGTACACTCTTCTTCCAGAGGCTTGGCCATTTTTTCCCTTTAAATTCTTATAAATGCCTTTCTTTAGTAAGGTCTGTAAGTTTGCTTTGAATGTTGTTCCTGACCATAAAGGTCACTGTTACGTAGATGTTGAATATATATATCCATATATACACTCACACACAAGCACACCAAGTGCAAGGCAGAACTTACCTGTTCACCTGGCTGTTCAATCTCTGGTGACATCCATGAGATAAAACCTCAACAGAAAGGTTTCCATGTGAAAACTTTCCCAAAAGACAATCTGGAGGGATAATTGTGGGGATGAGTTCACAAGGTGGACACCAGCTTCATCTCCTTATCTGGTAAATTGTCCATTCCACTGAGATCAAAAAGTGGAAGATTAGAATGGAAGAATATGAATACTTTGGTGAGTCAAGCAGTCAGCATGAGAAGGATGAAAACCAGAGGAATTGTCTTGGGATGAGGCCAAGCAAATGTTTCAGTTTGCAGGCTGTTACTTAAGCAAGCCTTTTGCATTTCTTATATTTGGAGTTTTATTGCATTCCTCCATGTTGTGTTGAAGGAATTGTTTTGCACAATCAAGTTGATAATATTTTCTTTGCAAAGACAAGGTTGCATCTTATACCAGTTTTGAATATTTTTGTCAAGTTATCACGCACAACTCAAATAGAAATAATATTGTCAACGTGGTTGAAATTACATTTACATAGTTTCTGCAAGTTTCTTGAGACTCCAAATATTGTGTTTTCTGTCTGTGAATGCAACTCCTTTTCTGGGGAGAATCTGGTCAGGGCTGTTCTGCAAGGGAAATATTTTTAGAATGTAATTCAGGGAATCTGCCTACACCAGACTAGGAATGTCTTTGAGACTCTCTTCTCTTCTTCTTTTCCCCCATCTACCCAATATTTAGATAATTGGTGGTTTCTTTTCTGCTTTGAAACTCTTTCGCATAACACTTGCACCTGTTTTGTTTTCAGTAGTATAGACAGTGGACCAGATGTGTGCAGCCACATTAGTTCAAGTCTACTCACTCCATGCTGAATGTGGTGCTTCCTTATTAAATGACTTGTTAGTTGCAAAGCTTTTCAGTGATGCTCTGAATTTAATTTCCTTTTTTTTTTTTTGTTTCTTTTGTTTTTTAAGCAGAGCTGATAATATAGAGAAATATTTGTTTACATTATTTGTATCTAAGAACACCTTCTTGTGCTTCATCAATTTGAAGGAAAAAGAAAATTGTGTTTCTGGGCTTAATTGGTGTGGTAATGTCGGCAAATAGTAGTTGAGAATTCTTCAATATATTTTTATTTTAATGTGATCAAAGCATGAAGTTGTGAACAGGAGTGGAATAAATATAGGCATTGATGCCTGCATGTTGGTCTCTAGAAGTCAGAGATAATGACCGCGTATTTCATCCAGTTCTGGTGGTTTTCTTGAGCTGCAGGAAAAGTTTAGAACTCCTTTTGACCAGCTTCAGCTTTAGTATCTGGGTTCTGATTATTGTGAAAGCTCTTGTGGGGATGCAGTTTTGTTTTGTCAGCTAGTCAAATTCCTCCTGATTACATTTTCTTCAGACTGGCTTTAGGATAATGATAAAGTAGTCCTGCCTTTTTGATCTGCTTGCAGAGCTTACTGGGATGATGCCACAAGTGTAATTCCAGTAGATGCTGATAGCTTGTTAGAAGTCCAGGGTTTTAATTTTTTTTTTTTTTTAATCAATGCTGCAATTATTTTAACTGTTTGTTATTTTAATAAGTCCTGAACAGAGGGAAAAAGTCACTTTCCTCAGGCTGCCCTTGCTAATGTCACCTGGAAGGTGGTTTGCCTTTATTATTTGAGAGCTTGCTCCACATTGAAAATGGATAGGATCCAGATGTTACCCCAGGTTCAGCATCACCAGGACCCCCTGGTCCTTCCCTGCAGAGCTGTTTCTCACCTCCTGGTGCAAGGTTGTAGCTTTTTTTAGGGTTATTCTCTGCTAGGTGCAAGACTTTGCCTTTGTCTTGGCACTCAAATGAGTTTCTGCTGTCCACCTCAAATCCTGCTTTGAGCCCTTGCTAAGACTTTTCTCTACATTTTGCATGTTTGTGATTTTGTTTGAACATGTTTTTAATTTTATTTGTATTTGTTGCTTTCAGTTATAAGCAATAAATAATAAGTCTTTGCTGTTGTGTCTTGTTGAAGCTTGTTTTAGAGCAGATTTTGAGTCTTTTTAGCTGAGGTTCTGTGGTTTTGAGTGGTTCCCACAACTAGATCCTGGTGTGCATTCTGCATATTGAGAATAATATTACTGTACTTACTTCTTACTTATCTGAATATTTTAACTTTGGTAGTCAGTAAGTCACTCATGACCATATTAAAATTGTATTCCTTCTCCTTGGTAACTCTTCTGTGTAAGTTAGAGTTGTGCAGTAATAATTCAGAATAGCTCTGACTGCTTACCTCTTCTTTTGGCAGTTGGTAATGCAGAACAAAGAGCTCAGGCTGTCTGTCACAGTGATGTACTTGGATTTCACGGAGAGGCAAAAGATACCAAAACTCTAAAATTGTATTTAATTTCTTTTCTAAAATCAGGAAGCCTGTCCCAAAGAATTTTGTAGACTGAAAATTCTTTTTCCTTTTTATTTTTTAATTTGGCAGCAGAGAACCAAGAGAAAGATCAATAACTATGAAAGTTGTGGGAACTGTTTATAACTTGTTCCCAGCGTTGCTGAATTTGGATAATTAATACTTACAAATTAGCTTACAACCAATGTTCTGACACACCAGCCTGAAGTCCCACTAATATTTGCGTTCTTCTCTTCCTTCTACTTTCCATAAGAGTCTTGATCCTCTTGCTATGTCATCTGGCCTAGGATTTATCATGTTGTGAAGGATTTCATAATATTCAATCTGCTTAAGCATGGGCAGGCATGTCATTAATCCAGTGGAAAACAGGCTACATTACAAATTGTGTTTGCCATCCAAGAGTGGTGTCCACTGCCTGAATTAGTGATTGGAGACACTGAAGCCTCTTTGCTATTGACCTATATACTCTCTCCAACTGTTAATTTGTGTGTACTTCAGAGTTTTTTGATGAAGGAGTATTTTGTGTTTCATATGGCCAAAAAGTTTTTTCAGAGTTTTGTAAGTCAGGGCATGTAACCTGACCCTCTTGTCATAACAGGTTTTCAAAGTTGGCCATGAAATGGGACTATAATTCTGCCTCATTATGCTGAAAATATTACTAATTTCATTGTCCTGGTTTTCTTAAAGCAGGTATATGTAGCATTGTCATACTACAGCATTTATTCTTTGTGTGGATTAGAACAACAGTGAGGTGATTGCTCACTGCACCTTTTTAAAGGATTGTTGAGGTGAATACTTAGCTGTATTTTAACAAGTTCTTTTTTAAATGGAAGGTGGTTGGAGTCTTCACAAACTATCTTCTCTGAAAAATGCATTTGAATTGTGTGATTTTTTTTTTTTTAGGGCCTTTAAAGTACAAATTTTTAAAAACTGCATGCTACGCTGTAACTGACTGTTTTGTGAAGATTATTTATAGAGAAAATGTTTTATGTTTTTCACATGAACATTGCTCCTACTTTAAAATCTTTTATTGTCAAGCCAACTAGTACATGCAATTCCTGTCTTCTTTCTTGGCAGACTTTGAGCTTTAATTGCTTTTTTTTTCTTTGCAATCACAGTGCAATATAGTAAAAAAAAAAAAGGCAATAAACTTCTCCCTTCAAAAAAACTAACTCCGAACCCTAGCATCCTCCTAGTTTATTTTTTAATTGCTGTGAGGGTGCTTATCCCTTCAATGCAGTTGCAAGTAGTCTATAGAGAATCCTTTATTCAGTACTGTGAGCTTAGAACTTGTCTGTTTTGGACATTATTTGTGGCAAAAATTCATTTAACCTGTGGTTAGTATTTCCCTAAAGCAGTGCTTGTCTTATTGTAGTGATTTTGGGTGTTTGAACAGTATTTTAGTGAAGTGATGCAGGAGTTGTCTGCATGATGAAAAGGAATGGGTTTTTCTTCAGGAAACTGCTTTCTGGTTAAGGCTGATTTTGATCTGCTGCACGTTTTTAGCTGACTTATTTCTGTTAAATCAACATTAAAAACATGTTTCAGCAAATTTTAGGTAGTAAACAAAAAAATTGCAAATGTTGATTCTTTTACTGTGAATAAGATCATAAGCTCCTTACTCATTAGACTTTTTTCTTTTTGTACCTGAACAAATCTTTGCTTTAGGAAAAATATTTTTGCCTTTTTTTTTTTGATTTTGACATATGCTTCTTACCCTGGCAAAGCAAAAATGACAGATTTCAGTTGTATCTTGGTGAAACTTTATTTTTTACTTTTTTTTTTTTTTCCAAGAAGCATTTCCTCAGTACAACTGCCACTGTTCAGACAATAAGAAGGACACTTTGACTCAGTGAAACATCAGCTCCTGGGAAGAGCATTATGCAGATGGCTCCAGTTCGGCCTCGTTGCATTTGCAGATCATTATCTGTTGTGTCAGTGCTCGTGCCATGTGTTTGTGCGCTGCAACTCCTGACAGAGCTGCTGTTGTGAGCAGTGCCGTGCACAGTGGCCATTCACAGTGGCCATTCACAGTGGCCATTCACAGTGGCCATTCATTCACAGTGCGCTCACTCAGCCGGGCAAGGAGCTGCCCCCAGAGTGTGGCTGCTGCTCGCCGTGCCCAGAGCCCTCCTCATCCCACGGTGGGATGTGTTCAGTAGTGCTGGTCACATGAACCGTGCTGTTGCTGTACTCAGAGCTCAGAACAGAGAGTTCCTCACCCAGGAAAACAGAGCTTAAAGAGAAGACAGGGCAGGTGGTGCTGGTTGGCCACAGGGCATGACCAGCATTGGTTTGTAAGGGACTGGACCCTTTTATTTCTTATTCCTCTGTTTTCCTACACTTGCCCTTCTATGCAACATTGATTCCTTCCTTTCCTGTTCCCTAAAGATTCCCTAGCTACTCTAACCATCCCTGGTTGCTCTTTTACACAGTAGGTGTTCAAGCCCCATGTGCAGTGACAGCCCTCAGTCTGCGCGGTGCTCTGAAGATCCTTTCCATTTACACAGTGTCTCGGGTCTCACACACACTTGGACATGCAGTGTTTTAATATTTTAGTGTTTGAGCTCTCAGGCCACAGCTGAGAGATCTCTGTATGCCTTTGCATGTGAAGATGTAAAAAACCATTTAGCTCAGTTGATTAGAGCATGGTGCTCATGACACCAAGGATGTGGGTTTGGTCTCCCTGTGGGCCATTCACTGAAGAGTTGGACTTGATCCTGAGTTTTTCAGTTAACCTCATTATATGTCTATTGTTAGAGTTATGAAGTGATTCTGAGACTTTCTTTCATTTTTATCTCAAATGGAGTGTTTAAGTTGATAGGCTGGGTTCATGCTTGTCACTTCTGTGATCTGAGTCTCTATCACATCACCCAAACGTTTTTCACCTTGTTAAGCATATTGAATGTAAGATTTTTTTTGCCATACATCATGGAGAGCAACAGGAGAAATGTACCTCGAGTGATTTTTTTGTTGACTTGCATGCTCTCTGTTGTGTCTCAGTAATTCAAGTCAAAGTTTTGAAAAAATTGCAGTGCCAACAGCATTTCATGTCCCCCCTCCTTCTACACGTAGAGTGGGCAATAAACCCATTTTGATGAAATGCTGTCAAACTATAAGTACACTATAAGTGTCAAAGAACACGATTCCTTACTGAGCAATGTGAATTAAAAGCTGAATATTTCTGTATCTCTTGAATTCCTTTCCTTAAGTCACTATGCTTCATGATAGGACTTTTGATTTCTGCTCTGAAGTCTAAAATTTGTTGGACAGTCCTCAATCTGTTTTAACATTCAGTATTTTTATTAAATGCTTACCAGTGTTGCTTTTAAAAATAATGCCTGCATCTTTAATGTGACAATATTAAGTATGGCTATCCACATTAAACTAAAGTGATTGCCCTTAATCTTCTACAGAGACATAGGCATTACTTTTCATTATTTTTCCTCCTCAGGATTAGGTAGTAAGATGTTTGTTTCAAACATTTAGCTTGCTGTTGTCAAAGATATCAGCAGGTGCAAAAATGAAGTGCAGCACATGTTGCTGCAAAATCCCCAAGTATTTCTTCAACTTCAGCAGATGTAGAGTGGGAAGAGTCAAGTAAATGAGAACTCGGCACGATGAAATGGAATTTATGCCATATTTCAAATTTGACATCATTGGTTAAGGTCTGAAGAGAAAACAAATGAAAACAGCAATCATGAAGGGAAAACTACTGCCTTGAAGTGTGTGAAGGTTCTTGAGTTACCTCAGTAAAGTTTTGTGAGGCTCTTTCTTTGTTTGTTTAAAGGGAGGGCTGTTTTAAGTCTTCCTCAAGCTTTTCTTCCTCCTATTGCATTCTACACTTTGCCTACTTTTTCCATGAATAATAAAGATACCATTGCCACAGACCATTAACTCTTGCTTAATTATTTCTTACATTTGCTTTCTTCTGCCTGGTAATGGCATTGACATGTGTGGGTTATACAGTGCTGGATACAGCACATTTAGCTGTTGCCTCTGGTTGCCTGGACTGCACTCGATTGCTGATGTAAGAGAGGGGACACACACAGTGATGGAGTAGCTGCTTGAGCACCAGCTTTACATTTCCATCTTCTTAGTTTCTAGAAAAATATCCAATTTTGGGTTAATTAGTGCAGGAAATAAGATATGTTAATGTATCAGTTATGTGTTAACAGTCTAAGAATAATGAAGCTTTGAGGTTGACTTTTTTCTTGGCCTTTCATAATTGTTCTGTGATACATAGTGAGTATTATGGCTACATGACGCCTGAACTCTAGACAGAGTCTGAATTCATATTATTTTATGATTTATTAAATCACCAGTTGTGTTTATCTGCTGACCTAATGAGTAGACACTCTACACATCAGAACTTGCCCAGGATAATCCTGCAGGCCTGTGAGAAAATCCTTGTGTCAAAGATACAATGCTGAAGCTTAAAAATAGACATTTGCTCCTCAAAAGGAATTTGCTACTCTTCCAAATTTGTTACTAACTGAGTCATGCTCTAATATACAAATGCCTCATCTTTGCTGGAGAGAGTAGAAGCTGTTCAAATCATATGCATTAATTTCACCTCTATCAGTTACAAAAAATGTGAATACATATATCTGTATTTATGCACAAAGTTGTTTTTTTCTTTTTTGCAAACCCAACAATCTTTTGCTCAGAATGCAGTGTGTTTGATATAAAAATAGGTGAAACTACTGTTCAGAGAGTTGTGCCTAGCTGTGCTTTTAAATTAATTTATAAATGTCAGAAATGAAGCAGTTCTGTGTGAAGTGGCTCTAAACTCCAAGCAAATCCAAACCTTTTCAATGCTTAACAGATAAGCTTTTTATTTCAAACTTTTATTTGCTGTAGGTCTGCTTGCATGCACTTTACTTATCATAAGTTGTCTTTTTTGTGATGACTGTCACAGATGTTCAAAATGTTTAAAAATAACATTCAGGACTTTGGATTATCTAGGTTGTCAGCCAAATAATTTTTCTGTCTCTTAATTGTTGATTTTGTGCCTGAAAGTAATTAATGATATAAAAACAGATCTTAATTTCTCAAAATTTACTACAATTAATTTACTTAGTGATGTTTTAAACTTCTGACCAGCCTGAAACAAGTGTAAGATGCAAGTTTTGTACTTGTATTCCACAGCTTGAACTGTCAGAATAAAATCAATCAATAAATAACATTTCTTTGGAGAATCTATTAAAACTTTATCTGAGCTTTTCAAAATTGTTGATCAGGTTCTAGATCTGACTGATGAAATTATGATCCGGTAATACCTTATTTTGTATGTATAACTTCATGGTAGCAGTAGCTTTTTTTCAGCTTATCCCAAAATCCGTCTGATTCTATTAATCTCTGTGTGGAGGTCATTGTTGAGAGCTGTACATTAAAGTCCTTTATGTTTTGGTTTTCCTGTGTGCTTTAGGTGAGTTGTGTAACCTCATAACGCTGGATGTAGCGCACAATCAGCTTGAACATCTTCCAGAAGAGATTGGAAGCTGCACGCAGATCACCAACCTTGACTTGCAGCACAATGAGCTCCTGGACCTGCCAGAAACCATAGGTATGTGAAGAAGCTGGAGAAGAGAAAATAAATCACTATTCCAAAATGCTCATTAAGGGGAACAAATTTAAGAATGAGTGCTTGTTGGTGTCTATAGGATGACTGGTGTTCAGCTCAACACAGCTTCACACTTGAGATTTAAAGCAAGGTGTGCTTGTTATCTTAAATTTTACCTTAAATAATTTAAGAATGAGAGTTACAATGAAAAAAATCAAAATCCATTACTTCTAAATCTTAAGGTGTTCTGTGGATATAAGCAAATGTCTACTTCTTGTTCATTCTGTAATGAAACTGAGGAGATAAAGAAGTGAAAGGCTCACTTATAGTTGAAGTGTAGTACTTTGGCAGATAATTTTAACTTACATCTTTGCCTAAAGAAAAATAGAAGTAAAATCATAAATGTTTTATATTAATTATGTATATGTTAGGTTCTTTGGTGGAACATCTAAAAAAATCTCCCAAGTCCACAAGATCATCATGCTCTTATGCAATAGAATGCAGAGAGTTTGCAACCTACATTGGGAATAATAGACTAAGATAAACACAGTCCTGGTTGGTTTCAGAATCGCATATGGGATAAAGCATAAAATATGCCTTTTCCTATCTCATTGAATCAGTTTTAAAAAGATGGCTGCTGTGATTGAAAAAGATTAAAAACAAGGTCACCATGATTTTAAGTTCTGTCACCAGAACATATTCAGAAGAATGAACATTATCAGTTTAATGGTATTCAGTGTTGAGCACTTCTTAATGTACTTTAATGCTTAGTAAAGTGAGGAACCATTTAATGACACTCTGGCTTTTCTACTAGCAGTAAACTGTTGAGGATGAAGTCACTGTGACTTGTGTTTGAGAAAGTTTGACCTGAGCAGAGTTTACACTGATGATGTCTCCACTGGAACTAAACTTCCTTCCTGGATTGATATTTTTAAACTCTGGAGATCTCATTCCATCTGGAGTTTGCATCTAACTTACACCATTCATAAGTACAGCCTTTATTTTTGTTGCTATTTTGTAAATCTTGCTGAATGTTGTTTAACATAACACTTATGTGTAGTGTGTGTGTCACATTTAGGGAGTGAGTTCCCTGGATAAACTGTTAATATTATGGGAAAAATTCTCTAAGCTTATAGACTAATGCTGTTAATTCCTGTGAAGAGTAGTAGTATGATTTACTAAGTTGTTTAGTGCCTGGTAGTCACTGAACTTCTCAAAGGACCAGAAAAATCTCACTTGTAATATGCTGCAAGACTGTACTTACAGGGAAAGGTCTCTGAGTAGGAGAGGCACAAAGTTATTAGGCAGTTAAGTCTTGTGATAGATAGGGAATTGCTCACTCTGCAGTCAAGGTAGTTTGGACCCACCTATTTCTTCAGAAAGTTTCTGTAAGCTTAGGTGGTTTCTTTTGAGTCAGGTTCATACCTGGTTGGACTGGATTTCTATTTTCTTTGTTTAGTTTTTTCCTTGTACTGTCTCTATAATGTTTAGAAGTTACTTGCTTTTAAATGTTGGTAGTTGTCTCTTTGCATGCTTATCTGAGCTGAATATCAATGTTTTAGAGCTCAAGAAACCACCAAAGATAGCTGAATAATGGTAGGAGACAGGAGTGAGCCATCGTGTCGTTAACCTTCCTCTAGTTCAGTTTTGCTCCACTGGAAAATCTCTCTTGTCAACAGTAAGTTAAAAAAAATATTTAAATAAGAACTTAAAATCAGAAATCCGTGTTTGTGCCTCATGTGGTTTGCAAACAGAATTTAATAGTGAAGGGAAAGCTTTAGGTTCCATCTTAAATGATAATGATCAGCCTACATTATGCATGTTGCAGAAAAGGCACTGTAGCCAGTTCAGCAACATTGGCTTTATTTCTTAGTCATCGCAGTTTTGGTTCAACATATGAAAGCAAGTTGCGGCATGATTTTTAGATTACAGCTTGCTTTGTGGTTGGGATTGTTCAGCGAGAAACTTTGAGTGCTGAGAAAAGCCCGGCGAGTCAATGGCGCGTGGCCGCCTGCGTGCGCGGCTGGGGCGGCTCTTGGGCCTCTCCAGCTCTCACTGCAGTTTCTGTCTCTGCCTGCTGTTTGCCAGGACTGCCTTTTCTTGCAACATTTCCATGCTTCCAGGTGTCAGGATGCTCGCTGTATGAGTGCTGTTAATGGTTCTTAGTTCAGTCAAACTCCGGGTTACAGACCAGGGGCAAAACAGACCAAGCACATTTGCTCGTTGTAAGAATTTGATGTTCTGTGAGCCCATGAGCCTCCTGTTGTGGACCAGGCTTTCCATTACTGCCAGGTCTGTCCCCTCCTCCCCCACTGACACCCTTTTGATTGAGGCCTCAGTTTTTCTTGAGAAGGATGTTTTTGTCACGCTGCTTTGAAAAACAAGCAGCCCCCTTTGCTTTCTATTTTTCCCTCCCCTCACAAAGGACCCCTTTCCTTCCCCTTCATATCTTAAAGTATCTGCTGGACTATCTAAACAAGTTTTACCACAGAAAGATTTCAGAGTCTGCCTAACTTATAAAACAGCTTGTTTCTACTGAAATGTGCTGGAAATGTACTGAAATGTGCTGGAGCTGTGAGAAAGGGACGTGAGGGTGTCATGCAGGGGAGTGGCAGGGAAGGGATTATGCATCAGCAGTGATTACAGAGGTTGCAGAGCCAATATACCACTCTGTAAAAATATCAAGTTCTTCTCTCAATTAATGCTGTAGAAGCATGCTTTTGTGTAGTAACAAATGTCGATTTTAGATATTAGTTGTCAGGAAGTGACCTAATGCCTTGCTTTATAGATATTGGCTTAATACATTCATATCTGTATTTCTGTTAATTGAAAATTGTAAAGTACTTTTTATATTAGATCATTTCCTGTAAGAAAAATGAGCTTTGTGGAATGGCTTAGCACATTCTGAGAGTCTCGAGCCCAGAATCAAAATCAAAATCATAGTGGGGTCATAGCTGTTTAGTGTTTTCATTGCAGATTGCACCCCACCACCATGTTGTGGTGGTTTTGTTTTTGTTTTTGTTGTTTTTTTTTTTTTTGTTTTTGGTTTTTTTGTTTGTTTTGGTTTTTTTTGTTTTTGTTGTTTTTTTGGAGCGTGGTGGAATTGTTAGCTACTTTCATATACACAGTGCCTTATCTCTGTATACTTAGCTAGCATGCTAATATTTCCAAAAGTTATATAGAAGAAGGTCAACAGCATACCATTTATATAAAAATTATTAATTGAACTTCTGAGACTGGAAACAAATTTTGGGTGGAGCTTAGATAATTTTGTCCTGCAAATACCACATAGTGAGTGTTCCCTCTTTGAACTTCTAATTTTAGTGTTCTGTACAAATGTGTTCACAATTTCATATGTAAAAGCATAGAAAAACTGATTTGAGAAGGAAATATAACAGAAATAGAGTTACAGCTTTTAATACCAGATTCTTCATCTGCTTGTAATTTTCTAGTTTCGTGTGCTTACGTGTGCAGTTTGATTATAGTCAATGTGCCATATTCACAGGCATCTAAGGCAACAGAAATTTTAATAAGAAAAAGAACAGTGAGTTTTAAATGTTCCAAAATTATACTTCAAAAGCACAAAAAACTCTGTCAATAGACACACTTTCCAGTGTCTGACATAGCACTGTTCCTAAGAGATGGTTAGGAAAATGGGAAGTGTATTTACAGCTCTACACTACCCTCCTGCCCTTCTCTGTGGCACTGTAGCTCAGAAGCTGAAATCACAACTTTCATGAAATTAAATAGTACTTATTGATTGGTTTTGCTGGTTGAAATTGTGCTCCAAACCACGCTTCTAACCTGTTTAACCCCAGTGTACCTCTGAGAGCACTGCTGTGCTCTTTAAACCTACAGCTGATAAAACATGAAGCGCTGACTAGAACTAGACATATGGAATTGGTACGGCAGAGGTTATGCAAAATTGTGGTTGAGCGCTTTAAGTCCCTAGAAGTAATGATATTTCTGAAGAAATGTGAAACTACTTTAAACTGGTATTTTAAATTTGGAAGGTTTAGCAAAAGCAGGAGTCTTGTTCTGAAATGTCTGAGCACCTGCAGCTCCCTCAGTGATCGGGGGCAATGTTCAGATGTGACTGATGGGTTTGATGTGGTTAATTACTCACTGTTCTGATGGAGCAAAGTGTAGAGGCTTCTGCTCCAGCATTCACAGCAATATTCATATTCTCAACATTTAAGCACTACCTTGTGCTTTGGTCAGTGAGCATTCTGTTTTGTGGCATCAAGCTTCTTCCCATAGGCTCACTTTGGGAGAGCTGATCAACATTTGGTGCTTTGTCTAAGGTTTTGTTCTTGGACTATGTTGTTAATTAAACTTCTTTAATTGGATTCGGCTAGTATTGGGCAATTGCAGTAAGTCCAGCCTTTTCTTTGTCTGATTGAAAGCAGTGGCTGCCACTCTCATGCTCTAATTTTTGCATTACTTTGAGCCCTGTCTAGTTATGGTCTCATAAAGGAAAACTTCTGGTTCTTGTTGCCTTCAATTCTAGACTTAGTAAATGTAAAGTACCGAAATAGTCTGGAAAATGTCAGGTGGAGGGTAAATGGGAAGTGACTTGTTTATTTTGTCCTCCAAGTTCAGAAGGGCAGGCATGAGGCTGTGAGGTTGTTGCATCACACTAGTGAAGATCAGACAGTGCTGCATGTATTGGGCAGGGGACATTTGGGTCTCAGTGTTTGCATGGGCTGATGCAGATGCTAAAAGCTCATGGTGTGATATGGCAGTTATGCAGAAGAAAATCATAACAGTTGCTTCTACATTTGAGAAGTCACTGTTGAGTCTTCCCTCACTCTTCAGGAAGTTTCAGGGTGTCCTTTCCCCTTTCTTTACGTTCTTCTCACGATATCTGCTGTTGGACAGCATTCAGCTGCAGGGAAGATACAGAGTAGAACCCTGGTCTCCATGAAATAATTCTTGCATTACTTAATTAGCTAAAATTGTAAAGATATATACATGTGTTGTATATTTTATATGTTAGCTTTATATTGTAGGGCAGACTTAAAAAGTTAAACACATCTTTCTCTTAGGAAAGGTTAATGTTTTTATCACATTGCCAGTTAGGTATAAACTGTTCATACAATGATTTACATTTATATATATCTTTACTTTCATTGATAGCTTAAAATAAGGTCCAGCTGTTGTTTCTGTCTCTGTTGCAATGTGAAGTGTTTTGTATTTTTGTATCATTTTCAGCTAATTATAATTTATGTTTTAATTAATACATTTCCAATACAAACCTAATATAGTTAAATACATACGTATTACTTTCATTAAAGGTTAGGATAGCCTCTTGTGGCTAATTAATTCTGAGTTTATTGATTCAATGTATTTATGAAAATATTTTTTATTTTGTATTTTGTTTGGATATTCATCCTAAGACTAGAGTGGGGACAGTTTATTTTAGTGAATGCATGTACCTTCACACAGTAATTAGATGCGGAGACCAGTGTGTACGGATGTATTATAACTGCAGCTCAGCATTTTCGGAATGATTAGTATACTTCAGAAAGAAAAATCCTAAAATCTTATTTTCTTTATGTGAGAAGCAGGCACAAGGGAAGACTGATTCAAAGGAACACATCAGAATTGAGACAAGTGGGTTTGTGAGTTACTTGCATTTTGATGAACGCATAATAAATGAGATTTAAGTTGAATTTTCATCTAGACAGTTTCAGAAACACGTCACTAAGAGTTTGTGCTCTCTAGCATTATGCAGGTGTTGTGTGTACCTGAGTCTTTGCTCAGGTTTTGCAAGTATCTTGTGTGCATCTTTCACACAGTCAGCAACGTTACATTCTGGCATCAGAACTGGAAAATAACTGACTGCCTGTGGTCACGACTTAGCGTTTTAATACTGATATGATGAGGGAAGACCTGTCTTTGGATGATACCATTAGACTGAAAATAGAGCTCTTTGCTCTCTTCAGATGGCATTTAAACTCATAGGGGTCATAGAGACTAATTTAAAATTTATATTAAATAGCTTTCTAATAGATAACATCTTCATCAGAACTCCTGAACTTTGCAGAAAGAGGATAATGTGCTTTGGTTTGAGTAGGGCAAAAAATGATGGACCCTGCTGACTTTGGTAATTTGTGAATTTGATTTTGCCTCCTACACTGGTCACCCTGGTATATCAGGAGGTATTGGTGACTGAAAAGAAAAATTAAAATACACTAAAGGTCACTTTACTGTTAGACCAGTAAAATTAAGTCAAACTTTGTATTGTAATTAACTATACTTTTGTATTTGGAACAAAATAATTGCATTTCATGCTTTGGCTTTGGTAATTAGTAGCAATGATCAGGAGGGATTCTTTTCTCTCCTGCAGTTCTGCTAAGAGTGGTTGCCCTCCCACCCCCATCACCTTTCTGTCCCCATTCCTGATTTTTCTAGGGCATCAGTCTTTAGCTAGAGCATTTTAAACATTAGAGATGTAGGGATTGTAGAAGGGATTTGTTGTCTCTCAGATGACGGTTGGTGACACAAATTTAAATTTGTACAAACCTACAAGCTTTGATTTAGGAATAAGGTGCCCCAGACCAGATGAATAATGTCTATGGGATTTTGCTCTGCAGCAAGATCACTGAGATCTCTTTCGGGGTGTCTTGTTGGACAAAGTCATTTTGTGCTGTTGCTCTCTGCTTGTGGAGTGCAACAGAAGGTTAAACACTTTATCGAAGTCTTTCGTTGTGCTCTACAGCTATCAGGGGAACTGGTTTGCTTTCTGATAAGAGATTAGATTAAACACACCAACAGCTCCTTTCACCTAAAAATCTGTTATACAGTTAAAAAGTTGTCACAGAGTTTGGCTGACATCTGGAAAACTAGTAATAGTGTGGTACAGACATCTTCTGACTCAGGGCTATTTTAGACCAGGAGCCACTGTTGAAATATTGGAATGCAGTATTTAATCTCTGTCCACAACTGCCCATCTCTAGCATGTTTGCTATCTCCTATACAATTTGAAATTTATTTCATATTGTCATCTTTCTTATTCTCACTGCAAAATTAATATCATGTGGTGTATTAAATTTATGTATTTTTTTTTTAAAGTGACATCAAGTTTAATTTTTTTAAAAAAAGTATTATTAGTTTTAGCTGTACTTCTTGCTTTCAGTTAGGTAAAAATGACACCTGTATCTTTTGTATGCAAACCAGCAATTTTTCTTTGCTAGGAGAATATCCCTCAGTGAATTAAGCACATGGCACTCTATGAAGTAACGTGGCCATGTGAAACATGTTCTTTAGCAGGTGACTGCTCATTGTGTGCCAAGTTGAGTCAAATCAAAATCTAAGAATATTTGTACAAGTTATGCCATCTGAAATACTTCATCGTGCTATGTTGTTTGTAGCAAGTTCCTGCAATTTTCTATTGTGTGCTGAAGTTCATGTATGTTGTTGATAATGATCTTGTGGGGTTTTGATGTGCACAGCTCTTGTAAGTCCAATTTGTGTTTTTAACTTTATCTGTAGAAGTTTTATCTAGTGAACAGATTTTTAAATTGAACTGATGCTTTTGGGTTATTTCAAAGAAAGCAACTGATCCTGATAGCAAATTAGCTTAATGAACTAAGTTTCACATTAATAATGATCTTTCATCTAAGGAGAGGGAATTTGAAGGATTATTTTAACTAAGGGAGTAAAAGGAAGAGGTGTGGTAAATCTCAGAAGAAGAGAGTATTTATCACTCTGTTTAAAAAGCACTAGTAGGACTTTGAATTAGGAATTTGTATTTCTTTATATTATTCAGCTTACCAGTTCTTTTTTTCCCGATTTTGAAAGACTTAAAAAAGAGGTGTAGAGACCAATTCAGGTGGTCTTTCTAAAAAAAATATTGTTTTGTTAGTGTAGTTTCCTGCTTTATTTCCTGTCTTCTCTCTTTTTTTTGGGGGGGGGGAGGGGATTGGCAAACACCTGTTTTTCCTTTGATTAATATATTTGAAGTACCCTTAATAAAGAATTAATTTAAACCATTTCTTTCACATCCCTTTTATTGTATCAGTTTAATATTTCTGGATTTGCATGCTTCCAAGGGTTTTTCATTCACTTCTGTGTAAATGAAGCAGCTAATCCTGAGAGACATAAAGTCATTCCAGTGAAGGGATTATGAATTCTGTGCTTAGGTTGCTTCAACCATGAGAGCTGGCATCTGCTCATGGGTGTTAATACTGTGCTGGTGAGAAAATGGTCCTGAGACAAGGCATCTGTGAAACCTGAATCCCAAGAGTAACTGTTTCTGACAAAAGCTGGAGTAAAGCAAGTGACTTTTCAGTGACTTGCTTAGGCCTGGTGTGAATTTAGGGCTTAGTCAGGCTTTGCAATCTTATTTTAGAAGTACCAGTGAATAAGGCAGTTGAGTTTACAAGGGTTTTCATAACAGGCTCTCTAAGAAAACAAGTTGGAAGGTGTTTTGCTTGCTGCTTTTCCTGCTGGTATTTGCTTTTCACTTGTGGTTACCAAACTGTCACGTACATGAACATCTAGTGCAGTGTTTTCTGAGTCATTACCTGCGAGGGGCTGGTTCAGAGCAGCTGCTGAGGTACGGCTTCAGTGACAAAAGTACAACTGCAAATGGTCCTGGTGACTGACTGAGCTGATCATGATCAGTTGCTGCCTTCCTTGCCTTATTCCTTAGACCTAACCTGAGAACCCATCAGCAGATACCTAGTGCTGTTCCATCTTGGAAAGCAGGAGCTGCGGTGGAAATGATGGAGATGAGTGCAAGCACTGTAAAGCAGCTCCAAATACGGCTATCAGCTAGGTAACCCTGAGCTCAGGGAGCTGTAAGTGGGATCATTTGATGGATCAGTGCACCAGGTGTGGTCTTGGGCATCTTGCAACAATTTCTGTGCTAAAACAGTTCCTCACTTGGTTTTCATGTTAGCCAACTGGCCCCTGGACCATGGAGGCAAATGTTAACATTGTACTGCATTCCTGTTAAAAAGAAAAGTTAACTTGGACACACTGGGCACAGGCAAGAGCTGTATCCTGTTTTGTGAAGGTGGGTCTAGGATGTGGCTTGTCCAGCATGTGAAGATACAAGATGATAAGGGTTTCACACTGCCGATGCATTCACAGTGAGGTGTGGGTATGCACTCCAAGGATGAAAAGATAGCTGAAGACTGACTGAAGACTGAGACCCTGTAAATTGGCTGTAAATAAATTCTGGCTTGAAATGAGAAGGTGGCTCATGTTGCCTGCATCAGCTGGGCCCAGGACAGTCCTTCCAAGAGCAGTGGGAGAGGTGCTACTGATGCAGCTGCAGCTGAAATCTTACTTCAGGAATAATTGTATTTAGTGCTATGGTGTGTAAAACAATCATAAGGAATGTGGTACACAGAGAATGTGTCTTCTGTTATGCATTTGTGTGCCTTTCCCTTGGAGAAGAAAGATAACTAGTAAAGAAACAGCGATAAAGTTCTATTAAGAAATGCTACTTATGATAAGGAGAAATTAATGAGAGCTGCTATTTATGCCTCCTTTCTCCTCATGATAATGTCATGAGGATCGCCAACGTGTGTCATTCTCTTCTTTATGGTACATTTTGACTCTCTCTAGTGGCTGCCTTGTTTCATTTTTCTGAAATGCCACATTGCTGGTAGGAAGAGAGCCATATACATACAGCCTGTGTTCACAATCTGGAACTGGCACAGCAATGTTGTATTGCTAAGCAACAGTTGGCATCATGCTGTCTACTTCCCTGTTTGCCTGAAAAATCCAGATCAGCATCTAGCGCATGTTTTAGGTAGTGAAAAGAATAGTAGGTTTATATCTTTTTTTGTGTAAAGTTTGTTGTTCATTCTTTAGTAAAACATTAAATAACAATTCAGAGAAATATAGTCAGGGTGTGCTTTGTTCATCCCTAGGATGGCAAATCCTAATGATCTTGGAGCCTTGCAGTAGAATGTTTTTTGTGAGAAGTGAGGCCAGTTTTTTATTCAGCCAGCAATGCCTGATCTCACAAATACAGCATGGCATAGCTAAGTTATGTACAAATCTGTGTCTTTATACTAGTGGACTGTAGGATCAGAGCAGGTCTTAATTATTCTCTTTAGTGTGTACATGCATTGCAGGATTTAACAGGGAAAGATGAAGATTTGTGCACTGGAGTGCAATATTGATAGCCTTGGATTTTAAATGCCTTTTTCTGATTAAGTGAAGACTCCCTTTGCTGCTTCTATAAAAATTTTATACTAGCTTAGAATCTAGCACTTTAAAAAATAGAACTCAAAATCCCAATTGAAAATACTACAAGTTAAGGAATGGTGTGTAGCTACCTGTTGTGAGTTTTATTTAGTTGTTGATGGTACTAAGTAAAATTTGTTGCCAAGCTTGTCAGATAATTTTCAGATAGGCACTGAAAACTCATCCCTTTTTTTATTGATTTGTAAGATGTAGATGATTTTTGTTCTATATTAAGGGTTTTGGATTTTTTTTCAGTTGCAGTTTTATGGGGGAGCTAATGTTTTTTGTTTTCTGCTCTTTTTCTGGTGCTTTTTTTTTTGTTTTACTTCCACTGCTTCTGTGACTTCTCTGTTTTAGAAACTACAGTGAAATCATACATCATTCTTTCTAGTTTCAAGTTTTTATTATCTACATTCCCAACTATTTGGTGATATTGGGGCATTTATTTTGACCAGGTTCAGGAAAGAGATATTTTGCCTCTTGCTTTGTTGAAAGTTTTTCTCTGTCTAGCAGACATACTCTACATTCACTTCTTCCTTTGCTGTGTTGCAGTAACCTTTGTGTAAGTGCACATGCATAGACACTAATACAGCCTTCTCTTAATGAGCAGTTAGACTGTACATATTAAGACCCCTTCATCTTTTAAAATTACTTCTGGTTATTCATCTACCAATTATTAAATGCACTGTTTCTTTTCTAATGTGTCAGTTTGGTACTTCAATTTGCAGAACAAAGGTGTTGTGCCATGGGTGGTTGTAAAATCAAGTGTAAACCAGCAAATGTTTTGCAAGGAACTGATTGTGTGAACGTGTTCACAAGCTTCCCTGGTGCAAAGTCCACACCTGCACAGACACCTTTTCTGACTGCAGGGATGAGCCAGTGGTCAAGTTTCTTTGTACAATTTGGCAGTTGGCTTTTCAGTGAAGTTCAAGGCCTTGCTACCTGCAGGAGAGGCTAAATGCCCCAGCACGCTATAGTTCAACAACATCCTGGAGCAGTTGGTTTTGGTCTTTAGTACTTGTTAGATGGTAAAGGTTGGAGCTAAAGGGAGCTTCAGATGGGAAATTCTCAAGCTGCAAGTTTCTCGAGATTTTTATTCCCTGACAGAAAGATGTATCAACTGAGACCATCAGCCTAGCAATATTCAGAAATATTTTACATGCACTACTGTCCAGATTTTTGTAGACTTCATTCAGACTTTTCCTTCAGTATCACTCTAAAACTTGGAAATTCTGGGTTTTTTCCTATCACCTATTAAAGGTTTTCTTGCTGTTGGAGGATGGTAAAGCTGTGGGGATTTTTTTCCCTGCAGAGGAAATTGTTTTTCCAGAACCTGAGTTGTATGATGCATGCCCAGGTTCTGGTAATATGATTCATGGCATTGAATGATACTGTCTGTAATTTTAAAAAGTCATTTTGGGGACATCTGGAAAAATGATAGTATGTTTTGCTGATAGAAAGATCAGGATAGAAGGACTTTTACAATAGGGCATAAGCCTTACTTACTTATCATATTATACAGAACTTCAGAATAATATTTAATATGCACAATCTACTTCTGCGTGGTTGACTTCAGCATTGGAAATCTGTGTATCTCCTGTTTTGGGATGATAGCTCCATTTCACCATTTGAAATTTTGAAGTGTAAGGTGAGAGACAACAGCAGAATCAGAAGTCCCACCTTGTTCTGTGCATTTGTGTGATTCTCACAGCATAGTAACACCTGTTTTCTACCCGTAGGAAATCTGTCCAGTCTAAGTCGTCTTGGCCTGAGGTACAATAGGCTGTCAGCAATTCCCAAGTCCTTAGCAAAATGCAGTGAACTTGATGAGCTGAACTTGGAGAACAACAACATTTCTACTTTACCAGAGGTGAGGAGAAGAGGGAGTGGACTGGGGAGGGGATGCTGCTGGAAAACATCGATGTTTTGTAAAGGGAGTGGAACAAGGGAAATGATTTCATCTTGCATCTTAACTCTGAGGAATACCTTTTGTTTTAACCTAAAAGTAATATGAATTATGTCAATTGTGTAAACATTAGGTATATTTAATCAGTATAGAAAGACTAATGTCATACAACTTGAGTCAAAACTGAGAGCAACACATGTGGTTGTATTTGCTGTGCTGTATCTTTAGAAAACCTTAAATAATGAGTTCAGATTCCCAGCCTTCAAGCCAGATAAGTGTTTTTCAGTGTTTCTGCTTCGTGAAGCATTAGTGCCTGGAAGCAATTGTTCAGATGACAGAAAAAAAAATCTGATGTGATTGCTTCTTATTTTGGATATTTATTCAATTTCTTTAGATCCTTTTAAGATGAAGACTTCATGACACAACATACAGTTTATAGTCTCTTCGATTTTAATGATGGTCAAACTGCTGTCCTAAGCTGTCATCCCCATGACCCCAAGTCGTCTAAATTACTAGTATAAAATGAGGTTAAAGGTTATCTAAATATGTATATAGGAAACTATAAATAGAAGGAAAAAAATGCATTTGGAATTAGGCAAAGTATTTACAGTAACAAAGGGCAGTAAGTAACGAATTTTCCTCAGATAAATTTCTGAGCTCAGATAGCAATGATAGACTGAAACAGAGAATTTAATAAATGTTTGGGCAAGACTATAATTTAAGAAAATGCTAGAGTGAAAACCACCAGGCTGCTTTGAGGATGAGAGCTAAGCTAGCCCACCCCACCCAGACGTGTTACAAAAGCAACTACAGTGTAATTACAAAAAGCCAATGTGAGGGATGATTACTTTCTTTAACACACATTCAGTCATAATACAAACCTCTTTGTAACTGTGCTGCCTTCTTCAGGTATATTTGCCCACAATATGTTAACACTTAAGTTTGCAGAAATGTATAGTTTATACTGTAATCTGTTTAAAATAAAACATGTTGTGCTATAAGACAAAGAACTGTATTTGTAGAAGAAATTTCTGAATTTCAAAACATAGCTGAAGCTGCTGACACAATGCCTAATAAATATTTTATCTTAAAAGGACGGGCTGGAAGAAGGCAGCACTGCCACAGTTCTCATAGGTGTAAGAGCATTGTTCTCTTTGTACTGCCAAAGCTCTCTTGCTTCCCTTCAAATGCATTTAATTACTCTGGGCTATTAGAGTGAATTAGCTAACATATTTTAGATATTTTTTTGGTATACAAGCAGCCTTCAAAACCAGCTTTTTGGAATGCCAAGATCCATCTGAAGCAATAAAGTGTGTTAGAGCTCAGGGACTGCCTAACCCTAGGACTAATATCTGTTAATTAAAGTATAGGTAGAAACAATATTTCTTAACCAAAGATTATACTAATTAATGATTAGGTTAGATTAATACTGATTTGAAGATCCATTATTTTATCTGTAGTGGGGAAAATGCTTCACTGATATTTGCTGAGATGCCCCCAGTGTCTTAAGTTTTAGCCAGGGCATTTAGGTAAGTCCCTATTAGATCCTATTTTATTTACAATAATGTTAATAAACTATTTATAAAAGTAGCCAAAGCTTTCCTGGTGAAACAGCAAAGCCATGTTCTTAAAGCATTTACAGTGAATATGGAGCTCAAATTGCAATCCAGAAATACTGACATTAGGAATATGGTTGGAATCATTATCTTGTTACTGCTCATTCCTGATTGCAGATGTTGCATTATTTATGGTATGTAATGCCATGCATAAATCTCCAATTTCTGTAATACTTAAGCAAATAGGGCTGGATTCAAGTTGGTGTAGTAATAAGCAAAGGTGACACTTCAGCAGTAATTTAGATCTCATTATCCATCTCCACAGTTCCAGCAATGTGCTTGGCACGTAACTAACAGATGAACTGAGATATGGGCTGCTGGGATTTTGGAATATAATTAGATTGTCAAAAGAAATGAAACTCTGGATTCAATGGGCAGCCCTTGCTATCCAGTTTACCTACAGGCTTCTTGCTTTTTATTTTTTAAGGGGAAAATATAGAGGAGTAACTACTTCGGAATATTTTAGAAAAAGGAAAAAACAATGGGATTTTCCAACCCATCCTATTCTTTTTCTCTGTCTGATTATCTGAAGTTGGTATGGTATAATTACAAGACACTGACAAGTTGTGATCACAGTATGGATTTTTATGAAGTTACCAGAGATTTGTACTGGAATTATCAAATGCCTCTTTTGGGAACCATTGTGTGGGGGTATTTCTTTGGGCCTCATTTTGATGTGGGTGAGCTGCTGGAGCCAAAATAGCTGCTGGGAATGGGATGAACACGCTGCCCCTGCACTCCTGGAGCAACGTGTCATTAGAAAAATTGCTTTCAGAGGAGTAAAGAGTTACCAAACCTCCCAAACCTGTGCTTTTAAATGGTATGTTTGCTTTTTTTTGTATCTGTCAGCATGCAGGGAGGAAGGGGTAATAAGGTAGTGGCTGATGACTGTGAGCAGAGGTTGTTGCTGGTGGAAGTTTTATCAAATTTAACACTGGTTTGTGTGTTGCAACACTTCTTCAGGGGATGGACTTAAGGGGGAAAAAACATTTCTAATTAGACCCATAAGGGAAAAGAGATGCATTCAAATAAATCTGTCCTAAGCTCTTGGGTGGTTTTCTTCTTTCTACAGGGTCTTTTATCCAGCCTTGTCAAACTGACTAGTTTAACATTGGCCAGGAACTGCTTCCAGTCCTATCCTGTGGGTGGCCCGTCCCAGTTCTCCACAATCTACTCTCTCAATATGGAGCACAACCGCATCAATAAAATCCCCTTTGGAATTTTCTCTCGAGCTAAAGTATTAAGTAAGCTGAACATGAAGGTGAGGCACAGAAACATGCTACTGTGTAAAATCAATGAGGAGCACTGTTTGCAGCTCCAGGAATTCTGGCAGACTTAATAATGTAAGGAATGAATTTATCATGCTGAAGTGGATGCTGCTGCTATCACATATATAAATAATTCTGTATTAGTCTAAAATTGTGCTATCAAGATGTTACTAATTTGTCTTTATGTTTGTTAGTTAAGGTTTTGTCACATTTACTTGAGTTTGAGCAATGAATATAAGAAAGCTGGCTGCAAAGTTCTTTAATATCCACATGGGACACAAGCATATTGATTAGCTTATTTCTCCTTCAGACACTGTTACAGTTTACATTATAAACAGAACTATGTAAAATAATTTTTTTAATATGGTCTTTCAAAACCTAAGTCTAGAGACTTTTGGCAATATTTGAAGAGCACAGCAAAAGAGCTTTTAAGTGTGCTAATACAGTTAAAGTAGGGAAAAAAGATGGTATTTTTCTATGAATAGATTTATTTCAAGAAATGCTTGAGCAGTAGCTAAGCTCAGCTACTGTTTTAGAATAGTTTGACACAAATGAATCCTCAATTTGCATTGTCCAATTTTTTCACATATCCATTTGTAACTTTGCCTGTTTACCACAACTTTGCGTGACCATTTTTTAAAAGGTCTTGTGGTCTCTGGTCTAAATCAAATATTTAAAAAATATTTTGAGCAGTAACATGTTCAGAGTAATTTCAGCTGTTTTTACTCTGAGCCATTAAAGTATATGGGGTTTTTTTGGTTCTCTTTTTTGGTTGTGGGTTTGCTGGGTTTTTTCCCCTAAGCGGGTTTTGGTGTATGGGTTCTGGTGGTTTTTTTTTTATTGTGGTGTTTATTCTCTTGATTGGTTTGTTTGGATTTTTTTTTTTTTAACTCCATATATTTTTAGGATTCAAACATTTGCTGATAGCACCTTTATAAGTTACGGTGAGCTTTCTGTTCTTTTTTTGAACCCACCATCCATTGTATTCAGCAGAAATAGGACAAAAAATGTTTTAACCACTGTGTGAGAGCTTGAGAATTATGTGCTTTTAATTTTTCCACTTCAGTTCATATTAGTAACACAGAGTCAGTTCTGTAACTCTAGATTGGTACCACTAATATTTGGTGGAATTTGAAAAAAAATTGGCCAATTACCAACATTTTATTCTTCTGATTTCATTATCAGCTATGTTGTTATGAAGTATTTCTGTTAGCAGTTCATTTAATCTGTCAGATGCCTTCCCAGCTTCTGGCAAGGGTAGATCCTAAATGTTTGATATGTTAAATCACAGGACAATCAGCTGACATCTCTCCCCTTGGACTTCGGGACTTGGACAAGTATGGTAGAACTGAACTTAGCGACTAACCAGCTCACAAAAATCCCTGAGGATGTATCTGGGCTTGTTTCTCTTGAGGTGAGAAGAGTATAAGTTAACAGCTAAGTGAATACTTGCAACATAGGGATTCTCTACTTCAGGTTTAAGTAATATTACTTTGGGGTCAAATAAAGCTAAATAAATATGTGTATTGGTGCTGTTTAATCCCCTGTTGCATCTGTTTGTGGCTGTTGTCAATGGCTTTTGAATATTCTTTAGGCTCTTGATGAGTGTGCACAAACCACTATGTACAGCTATATTTTTAGCCAGGCAGAAGAAAAATTTTTCTCAACAGGAATCAGTGTTGTAAATGCAGTGTTGCTGAACTTGGTTCAATTCCTGGAGACCAGCATGGAAGCAGCAGGGATCAGAAAAACATAATGGAATGTTTGACAGCCAGGGGAGGCTTGAGTGTAGCTCTGTGAAACTTGTAGGCAGCCAGGTGGGAATTCTCAGCCTTTGGGGGCGAAGAACTCGTAGGTTAAAAGCATGAACTAAACCTGCTCTGTCCCCTCATCCTGTTTCTCAGGGTACCATCAGCAGAGACAAATTATTGCCTTGGAGGGACAGAAAGACAGAGGTACTTGTTTGGGCAGTTGAGGGGACTTTGTAGGCTCTGTAAGTTGCTGGGAAAAATCTTTTAAAGAGCTATAACAAATGGCATATTTGAAATTGCAAATCTCTAATGTGACTTCTTCTGTGAATATTTAATTATTCCTGTAGTGTGGGGCTAAAATTATGACAGCGTAATAGTTACTTAATAGCCCAGTTCCCTTTTAAGTTAAGGCTGTGGTTGATGTGATTGGGAAATTAGTAACCTCTAACAACTGGGTTTGCTGGTGGTCTGTCAGATGCTGAAGCTGGAGAGCTGCTTGGTTTGCTGACCTGTTACCACTGTGTTTCTTTGTAATTAAAAAATCAAACACAAAGGGCTGTTTGGGCGGTGTTTACACAAAAGTGAAGGTTCCCACAGCAGTGCTAAGTCAGCTGCATTTCACGTAGTTAATATTGTCTGTTCCTGCCTTTGTTTCTTGATACGCGATTAAAACATTACTGTTCTCACTGCTCTGTGCGTGTGTAGTGCATAAAGGATGGTCACTGAAATGCTGCTTGTGCTAATCCTCAGGCGTTGGCTTTTTTTCACTTTGATTTTCACTTTGATTCTCACCATGCCTTTCTTTTGTTCCTGCCTGTGGTGTTTTCACATTACATGAAGCCAGTGAATTGGGATTATTGGTAGAAGATGGGCACTTGCAGCCTTGGCTGGTTGTGTGAGGTTGACAGGAGGGTCCATGCTGGCTGCTCTTTCACATCCTCGTGTTTCAATGTGACTTCTTAAAGAACTAGATAATAGCATTGTTTAATCAGTAATTAAATACCTGACTACTCACGGTGCTGTTATGAGGCTTGATTACTTCGTAGAACTGCAGGGTTTCTCTGGAGGAAACACGGTGTATTAGTGTAACCCCTGTTAACTTGCCTGTAAAATAATGAACAACTCTGTTAGCTGATCCTGCAAATAAGGATACACTTCTTGAACCTGGGGTATTTATAATTCAGCTCAGAAAGGAGGAGAAAAACAAGAGGACAGCACTGTAGTAGGCGTGGGTGTGTGATGGCAGCCCATTTTGGAAAGCCAGTGCTCTGCTTAGGTGCTCCCATCTGTGTGTTTATTTGCTGCTGCTCCTAACCAAAGGGACATAGGGAGAAGAGCTTTGAAATACAAAGCTTTTTAAGGAGGACTTGGCAAGCACAGCAAATAATGTAAAACATGGTTATGGGATGGCTATAAGGAAGCATAACAAAATGATAGGCAAATTGAGGAAGAAATTGTTTTTCTTTGGTCATTTGAAGAAATAAGGTTTCTATTGTTTTTGCTTTGCATTGATTATTACATATAATAATATTTGAAAGAAGTATATCCTAAATATTTATATTTGTATCATTAAAGACTTGAAAAAAATGTTAAATCACTGACTTGTTTTATTTTTTTTTAATTTTCAGCTACTTCCTCAGTGTAAATGTAGGCTAATATTGGAGTTCATTACTTGAAAATATATAAAAAAAAAGTATCTTAATCTGTTATTTACTTACTGTGTTGCTGAAATTCTGTGTTTGGTTGTTGTTTCTTTTTTGAGGTTCTTATCTTGTCAAACAATCTCCTAAAGAAACTTCCCCATGGAATTGGAAATCTACGGAAACTCCGAGAGTTAGATCTAGAGGAAAACAAACTGGAATCCTTGCCAAATGAAATAGCTTACCTCAAGGATCTGCAGGTGAAACAATAATTGGTCATGATAAGCATCTTATGTCCTTTATTTACACCATGCTGATTTAATTGCAGCTTTTTGGATGAGTGGAAACTATTTGAGACTGGACATAGAAACAAAAGTTAAAAGTCTTGTGCAACTTCACCCACAATTAGTCCTCATTAACTGTTCCCCAGCTTTATTAGTTAATACTGAACAAAAAATTTTTGAAGGTTTTAACTGTTGTACCATGAGCGTGATACCATCTCAGGAATTATTTCAGTAATGCTCATGAAATCTTCTATGTTTAGGCATGTGTTTTATTAGGCACCTTTTTATTTTTACATTCAATGATGCTTGATAGAGATTTGAAAGTGTTGATGAATGGTTGAAATTTTTCTCATTCAAATTCAGGAGAGTAGAACTCATTCATTTGTGAGCCACATATCTTGTTACTTGCTGTCATTCCAAGCAAAAATCATTAATTTAATTTGTAAAAACGTGTTTTTCCGTTAGAAATTGGTTCTGACTAACAATCAGCTGACCACCCTTCCAAGAGGAATCGGTCACCTTACCAATCTGACGCACCTTGGGCTTGGAGAGAACCTTCTCACACACCTTCCTGAGGAAATTGGTAAGATCCCGTTGTCTGGTTTGATGCAGAGTGTCTGAGCAAAGCATAAATCATAGCCAGCTATTTTGCACATCAGTAAAAGCCACAAAATTAATTTGAAACTCCTGATGTGAAGGATGTGCCACAGGAACAGCAATAGTGATGTGCAGATGAAGAAGGCATGGTTTGTCTCTCACATCATGTTTGGTGAGGAGCCATTACAGCTGCTCATCTTATATGTGCCTCAATGTGAGAAAAACCTGAAATAATCTAAATCCAGAGCTTTGTAATTTATAAGCTAGTGGAGAGAGTTTGGATGCTGTGGAAACAAACTCTGGAATTAAAATCAGTAAGAACATTTTAAATACCATTTTAGGAGTACAGTTTGGTTATTAAAGCTGGTTGTCTTCACAAATGAGAGAATAGTTACTTATTGTCAGGTGTGACTGTTTAACGTATCATGCTGTCAGTTGTTTTTTTCTATAGCTTCTCCTTTTTGTTGGTTTACTATGCCATGAGTCCTGCCTGCTGCTTTCTCTTGTGAAAGAATAAATAATCTCTTAGGTTATAGGAAATACCTATGGTATATAAGATTGGAAAGTAATATTTTGGAGAGGACTTCTATGTTTTTGAAAGGAGGAATGGAAGTCTTAATAAGAAGAAATTACTCTGTTTTCCAGCTTCTGGTTAACCTGTATTGCAGTATGTGTAGTAGAGGCAAACTGTAAAATTTTAATTCAGGAAAAAAATTTAACACTTGTTAGTTCCATTTAATAAATTCATAAGTTAATCTTCCTGTGCAGAGAAGTCATACTCTTCTGCTTTTTTACTGTGACATATGATAGTTATGGCTCCAGGTCTTTAATATATGGCTTCTAATTACATAAAAGGAATGACATACTTTTAAAGAGAGAATAGATCCTGTATGATATAAGTATTTCCTAGGTCCTTTTGACTAGATAGCTGTTCCACGTTGCCTGCACTTGCATAGTTCGTGAATGGCTATGGTGAACTCCCTTCAGTTCTCTTGTTCTCTATATTTGCAGTTCATTTATATCTAAAGGAGATGCCCCAATGGATATTTTTACAGGGAAATTAAAGCAAATTGGTTCTTGCTTAGGCACTGGTGAACAGAACTTGCTGTGCTTGAGAACAGGCGTCTCACTGACTCAAGGTTCTGTATAGGAAAGAGTGGACGCAGAGCCTCTGTCTAAAAGATAGAAACTGCATGAATCAAAAAGATACTACTACTACTACTACTACTTACTATTTTATTTTAACCAGGTACACTGGAGAATCTGGAAGAACTGTATTTGAATGACAACCCAAATCTGCACAGCCTTCCCTTTGAGCTGGCTCTTTGCAGCAAACTGTCAATAATGAGTATTGAGAACTGCCCGCTCAGCCACCTTCCACCTCAGATTGTTGCAGGAGGACCCTCCTTCATCATTCAGTTCCTAAAAATGCAAGGACCATATCGTGCCATGGTCTGATGCTCATCGACTTGTCCAATACACTGTACAAAATACAAACTGCATTAATGTTGTAATTGTCTGTATATGTATATATAATATAATATATGTGGTTTATATTATATTATATATATATAAATATATAAATAATATAAAAAGGCAAATTTAAGACTGCATTATGTGTTTCTGCTAATAGAGGAATCATAGCCATTTAGATTTTTTTTTAAATTCTGTAAAAATGCTTGTCTAAGTTTTCTTTGCTGAACTTGATGGAAGTTGTCTGAATAATCTGAAAATGCCAGTTCATTTAAAGCAATTGCCAATGAACTCAAAGTTTAAATTTAAGGGACAAAACCAGTTTTGCTTAGATTTACTTTCAGTTAAGAGAAATGTATAACCTTTATATAATGAACTTTTCTGTTTTCCTCCCCCACTCCCGCCTTTTCTTTGTGTCAAAACCTGAAAGGGTCACGTCCCCTGAGGTTGGTATTTTCTTTTAACTTATTTTGAGATTTGAAGCAAATGGTGTTTTTATATTGTTTACAGTCAGAGTAAATCACTGGATTTCGTTTTATTCTGATTTGCTCTGTTTTAATCAATCATATCTAGAGTTTATATGCCTCTGCTGATGAATTTTTATCAACCAGTTTGTATACTAAAAACATACTCATCAGAACAACTGGCAGGTGAAAAGGATGCAGTCAAAACAAAAACAAAAGAAAAAAAAAAGCTTGAATTCCTTTAAGTCTTGCTTCCCTGAGTTATCAGTTGCAGGCATAACATATCTGAACTGAGCCTTTTGCGGTTGGTCTTTTCTAGCACAAGTAAACCTTTTCAGATTGGTAAAAATGTGGAGTATCCTCAGTGAAGAGCGGTTTTCATTGTGTGAAGTAACAAGTCCATGAGGTCTGACAGTACAGTTAAGTGACAAGGAAATAATATATATGTACATTTTTATTACAATGTTGAGTCGTAAACTACAACAGGCAATTTTAAGGATTCCTTATAGACCTTGTACAATAAATGAATGTGTCTTACTTTTAAACACTGCAATATATGTAAGTTTTAAGGTTGGTTAACAATGTACTATGGTTTTATATCTTGACTTGCCTTGTACCTCCTTCCATTATGGAACTTCTGTGTCCAAGCACAATATCTTCACACTGTGCTGTTTTGCTGCTGAACTAAATGCACTTTTCCCCATAGCTGGGGCACTTGCTTCAAAATATTCAGTTCAGTATCTTGATTATTCTTTTTTAACTTCATCCTATCTGTTTCAGTATTAAACCAATCTGTTAAAAAAGAGGCACCTTTTTCATTTGTGCAGAGATGAGTTGGTAGCTCAAGAGAAACACTGTAAGTAGTGGACATTCAGTTTTATCATGAATTTCTTAGCTGTTTAGAAGGCAGGAGATGCTTCAGGGAGATTTACACTATTGCTGCACTTGCAGGGCCAGTTGTCCTTTTTCAGGAGGGTGAGAACTCGAGGCAGTCACGTTCCATGGTTACCCAAGAACTGTTCTGTTTATACTCACTGGAATTGTTGCTGGGGTAGTGTGACTTACAGGGCTGTACCTTTTGCACAAAATCAAATCAA
The DNA here is from genome assembly GCF_024509145.1 of Vidua macroura. NCBI lineage: Eukaryota > Metazoa > Chordata > Aves > Passeriformes > Viduidae > Vidua > Vidua macroura. The sequence continues at coordinate 9,835,080 of NC_071578.1, read as the reverse complement.
TGGATGCCATGGGAAATCTGTTTCACGTGCAGAAGTTTGGGAATATTGTTTCTGGCTTTCAGGCGTGCTTATTTAGACATATTTCCTCAGTCTACTTGCATTTTGTTTTGTTGTATGTCTTTTCATTAACAAGGAGTAAGTTTTAAATGGAAGGCAGGTGGAGATATAAAACCTTAGAGGGCTTAAACATGCTGTAAAACTATTGTAGATGTCACTGGATTTTACTAAGTAATGTTCTATTCTTTCTCACACACTCTCTCTGTCGATTCCCCCCCCTTCCCTTTTTTTTTTTTACATCTACTGTAGCTTTTCAGTTTAGACTTAAGTTTATAAAAGGCTAGTTCCTTACAGTTCTGCCTGAGTTAATCTTTTTCAGCACTAAGGTGTTAAAATATGAAGATGCTGAAATGTTTAGTATCAAGACTGTAAATGAAGTTCTGAATATACTGCAAAGTCCGTGTTTGTGCCCTCAGGTCACTAGGGGGGAAACTGGTTTGATTAATATGGTTCCTTAAAGCAAAAGTGGCGACCCCTTGTGTTTCCAAACGTCTTGGTCTCATTCCCTGTCTGCTCCTCAATCCCGTTTTTATAAGAGTTCAAGGGATTGAATTTGTTTAGTTTGTAAATATGTTGATTATTCACCTTGTTAAGGTACATGGTTAATGACTGTATGATTGGAGCTGACCCTCTCACATAAATTCCTGTGGAGAAGTTGGCTACCAAAACAGTGCTCGTTACACTCACTTAAAAACAAGCTATTCTTTTCAGTACACTTATAGGAATAAATAAAGCTATGTTTTAATTCATTGCTATATTAAAAACAGGATATTTTTTTCAAACTGTCTTTGTACTAGTATGGTTGTTGCAATGCCAGATAATCCTGAGTCCTGTTTTAGGAGTTTAATTTTATACACTTTGAGGTGAATGCTTATTTTTTCAGTGTCTCAAGGGAGATTTGAATAAGAGCAGTGTGAGAGAAGTTCTGGTGCAGGAGAAATCAAGTCAGAAGAATCTGAAAAGTTCTTTAAAATGATCTGAAAGTTTAAAGCTTTAAATATCTGGCACAGATTGAGAATACATGCATATAAATCCATGTCAGTACAACACAAGGATTTATATCCAGATCTATACATAGATCCATATAAATCCAGCCATTTTGATCATTCAAAATAGTCTTCTGAAATAACAGACTTTTGCATTTCCCAGGATGCTGCATTGTAAACTAGTGTAGATTCTAGATGGTTTATTGCCTGGTGACATTCAGTTGAACAAACATACTGGCTTACACATGTTTAAGAATTCTATTTGCCCATATCAGTTAAAGTATGAATGGAAAGAACTTAATTCTGACAACTGTATGTATACATAAATACAAAAATGTATTTGTGTATCTATACATGTATGAAAGCATAAACAATGTGGAGAAATAAATTATTTACAGCGTTTTTGAAAATATGATTGAGAAACAAATGATTCCCAGATACTTGTATTAAATGTTTATTCTCTTTCCTATACTGAGGGAAATTTAGAATGGTTATTGAAAAATATGACAGTTTTTACTTTGAGTGAAAATCATGACCTTGATTACTTGTTCATAGCCAAAATATCAATTTTATATGTGTCTGTGCCTGTGTGCATGCATACTCATGCCTCATAGACACTATCCTGAATCATGCCTTGATTTAACAAGCTAAATTATTGTAGACTATGTAGTATTATGGAAGTCTGGGAAGGTATAAAGCAGATCAGAGATTTGCTAAACCATGAAAAGAAGGAACAGTTGCTGTTGTGACTCATGTTGATCACATATTTAATTTTAATTTACTAAATAAGAATTTGTTGGATAATTCTTTGCAAAAGTTTTTTAGCATAAGGTTTTAAAAGTTGTATCTCTCACTGTCCCATATTCGAATTTGTCACCAAAATTGTCTGGTGTAAGTGCAGTGGAAATGCTGCTTGTTAAGTTGGGTCACAGAGCTGTATAATTGGGACTTTCCATTTTGACCTTCATGCACCCTTTTTAGAAAGATTTGAATTGTAGAATATTCATTTCAGTGCCTCTCTTTGATTTAGTATTTTTAGGAACGTGCATGTTTAGACATCTTGAAGGTTGTGTTTGCTCATGATTTAGACAATTGGTACTGGGATTGTCTCTCTGGTTAGTGCTTAAACCTATTGTGTCACCTGGAAATCACGTGTCATCCTCAATCCTCGGAGATTGAGAAATCTTTTATTTAACAATTAGAAAGCTTTGAGAGGTTATTTTTTCTCCCCCCCCTTCTTTTTTTAACCCCAAAATAAATTAAACTTCTAAATCAGCACAAATCCATATCAGGAGACTTTTCATATCTGGATGCAATGAAGAATTTTCCTGCCAGTGTCACACCTCAGCTGTATCAAAAGACATGCCAAAATAGCTTCTAATTAGAAATGTGCAGTTGGTGATAATTTGCACAACACAAACTTCAAGGCACAGTAAGGACGATTACAAACAAATTATAGGATCTACGAATGGGTTTGTTTTCACATATGCAAATATTAAAAAAAAAAAGTTTATTATTCTGATTTAGATCTTAACCAGGACTGCACAGGACCTTTGCTGTGGAAAAATATCAGACCACACTAATTTTGTGGTTAAAAGCTAAGTGAGAGTGTAAACAGTCTACAAAAATGTACTTTTAATCTGAATTATTGTAATGTTGTTATGTCTATATAAAAGATTGCCTTGCTTTTTTATAAGAGTCATTCTGTATCAATGCATTCATTATAAATAGTATATTTGTTAATAAGCTGCCACTGGGTCTTTTCAAAGTTTTCTAGTATTTCTAGTCTGACATTAACCTGGATGTAAGTCTACTTTTGCAGCACCTCAAATTATTAAGAACTGCGTTCTCATTATATACTTATCACTCTACAGAAGATCTCAAAATAGAGATTTTCATGTAGAGCAATTACAGGAAGCTTCAAAAGTTGGATGATAGTAACTTCTTTACTCAGAGTCATGTAGACTGGAGACCTTCTGTACAGCAAGTATTGGTAAAAATTTTATATTCATTTTGTTATGTTTTAGTAGGCCATGTAGTAAAAAAATCCCACAGCTTTCTCTCTGATGGGGAAAATAAATCTTGGATTTTACTGCAAAATGCATTTCAGCAGCAACAAAATTAAAGTAGATATAGAATTGCGATGCCTAAAAGACAGACACTGGCATTTAATCTTCAGGTTTAATAAAAGACAGTATTGCCAAGCTGCCATGGCATTGATTAAACTGTTATCTTCCAGCTCTGTCAAGCTCATTGCACAGACTGCTTCAAGAAAGTCATGCTTGCATCGTGCCCTACAAACAAACAAACAAACAAACAATAAGCCAATGTCCTTGGAAGTCAGAATAGAAAGCCCTCAGGAGTTTGGACATGAGGAAAGAGGAAGAGGACTGTAGCTGGTTGCTTTAAAAAGCTGGAACCAGCTCTCATAGTGTGCAGCAGTCACTCTTGCAGTAATGAATGCTTCTGTCATTTCATCAGGTCCCTGCTGACTAAAATCAATAAAGGGTCTGATCAAAATACCTAAATTTTGGTCTTTGAGGTAAGTCAGTCCCTGTAACCATAAGTTAACCAGTCTCCTCACCAGTGTGGCAGTCCTGTGCTGTGATGTTGGACCACCTGCCATCCCCCTGTCTGACAGGGCTGTGCAGATGTGCAGAACAGGATGTGCAGCTCCTCTGCTGTACTGCTCCAGACCTCACCAACCACTGTTTGAAGGGCTTGCAGAAAGGAAACAGCATCTGCCTTTAGTAGCCTTGATAGATGAAGCAAATTCACAGAAGAAACTTTGTTTTTCCTTTTTTTCTTTTTTTTAAATTTTACATCTCTGTGTATTTCTGGTCTCTGCAACATCCTGTGTTTAATAATTTTATAATATAATTATGTGCTGGGTGAAAAAGTACTTCCTTTTGTTTGTTTTGAGCCACGCCACCTTATTTCATTTGGTAACTCATAGTTCTTGTAGAACTAGAAATTTATGAACAGGTTTTTTTTTCCCGTTCATCTGCTTTTTATCACTCTTGAAGGTTTTGGGTTTATGTCTTAGGTTGCCAAAAACAAACCAAGACAGTTTATTTTCATAAATGGCAGCATTTTTTCTCCAAGTCATAGAGTTCTAGTTTTTTAGCTTCTTTTCAAACTAAACCTCTTCTCTTCTCTGATAATTCCTGCTGCCTTTCTCTGTGGTTTTCTAGTCTCAGCTCTGAGTCTTTTTCCTAGTTCGTGGCCTTTAGCAACCTCTTTTGTTCTTTGTGTGCTACTTTTTGAAATAAAAGTACAGTTCTGTTATGAAAATTAAAGTTGAGTGGCTGATAAAGTTTAGTACTAAGCTCTGGTGAGGAATAATCCCACTAGGCAAGGATCCGATTGGGATTTATACTTCAGATGCGGGCCACCCTCTGCTGTATTTAATTGTTTCCTCTGATTAGCTATAACTGTCTTCCATCATCTCTTGCAACTAGGTATAAAAACCAAAATTAATACGAAATTTTTCGTAGTGTGCTGATTTAAATAATGCCAGGATTTACAATGCTCTCTTCATGCTAGTAAGAGTTTATTGTTTTGGAAGATGTGACTTTTGAATATTTCAGCTGACCTTTTTAAACTGTCAAAGCCCAACATTTTCTGAACAGACTGGGAAATTTCTGGTATTACTTTTTTTTTGAAAGATAAATTGGAGACTGCACTGGTTGGGTTTTATTTTCTTCCTTGAAGTCTTTGTAGAAAGCTACATAAGAAATTCACATAGTTAAAAAAAGAGAGAAGAAAAGGAATCTTCCCTGACCCTTCCATGACAGGGAGCATCCTGCCAACAATTGGGTCACCTGGAGCTTGGCAGCCACCTGGACTGGGTGGAACTTTCTGCTTGTGACTGCTTTTTGTTCAGATGGTTGAAGTGAGCACCCCTAGATGAGCCTGGCCTCAAGAACCAGGCTATTTGTCTCTAATTGAGTGAAAAGTGAAGAATGTGTCTTGTTTCTGCCACCCCATGTCCTTAAGGCTGTACAAAAGGCCTCAGCAATATGCAGATGGTGTCTTGTGTGTCTCTGGTGAGACAAACTGATGACATGTTTGTGTCATTAATCCAGCCCAAGTGCTTCAGGATACGGAATGTTCCAGCACTGCTCTCCAGTGACAGGTCCTGCTCTCCAATGGTGGGAGTTGAGCATTTTAGACATCCACTGTATGTTGTATAGTGTACAAAGATTGCATAAAATCTGAACACTGGGCAGCTCTGTAGAGCATAGCTGGTGCTGTGAACTCTTGGTGATGGCCATGGTAGAAAAAAAGGCGTTATAGGGTTGGAGATGGTTAGCTTTGATACAACTAGAACAGGCTGAGTGCCTTGAAAGCTAATTTGATTTGTTTTCACAATCCATCTCAGTCAAATAAAATACATCATCTCTTCGTTCAACCCTTGCCTCACTTCACATTGTAAGAGTGGGAGATAATTTGATTACCAAGATCAAATGATGATGTTTTAGAGGAGGAGCCATCTGGAGTTTCTGAGTGAGCAGCTGGCAGGCTGGGCTGCACAGTTAATGATCTATGTGCCTTGCAACTATTTTTTTTCTGCTGCAAAACCTTTTAAGAGTCTTTAGAGATCAATCTACCCCACTGCCTCCAAGTAAGATGCTATCTGTGAAATTGCAGACAAATGTTCACTTTTAAAAGCTCTTTCCACAACACCCTCTTTTTCCTTTCTATTAGTATTTTTTGTTAAGACTCATAATGAATCCTTAATTTGCTGTAGTTTGGTGCTTGGCTTTGCTTGGTCTGGTAGTAGCTGCTTTGCATTTTGTCCTGCATTATTATAGCTGTACTGCCTGAAGTGATTTCCAAACTTCATGTGGTCAGTTTTAATGGAAATACATTTTTTCATTGAAAATCTTAAGATGTTTGAAAACAGCCATGGTGAAGACAGTGCAGTAAAACTCTCTGTATGACCCAAGGTTTTTGGAAGCCTTTCATCTCTTTTGGTCCTTGCCAAGTAATGTTAACTGAGTGGGAAGTTATAACTAACTTAGAATTATCTATCCTTGCCAGAGCAGCAGTGGGCAAGAAATTTAACTAGGTATAGAGCTTCTGGTCAGTGAGGCAGCTCTGATTTCAGGCTTTTTAATCATCTCCAAGCCAAGCACTTCTTTTTAGGCCTGCCAGGCATTTCCAGCCTCCCAAAAAGCCGCATCAGACGGTGCCATGTGGTTCTGATGTGGGGGACCAGGAGAGAGTCCCAGCAGCACCAGGGAGTCAGAGGTTTGCCTGGAAAGACTGAAAAGCACTGGAGGCAATTCCCTAAGAGCAAATTGAGCCAAGTTGAGAGTGGGTGGTGCCCTGCCAGCCTCTCCTGATTGATGTTATTGGTAGCCCAGGCTGCAGCTCCAGGCGCAGCCAGGCAGGCAGGAGAGCATAGCCAAGATTCTTGGGTCTGTGGCTCCACCAGATGGAGGGTCCTGAGGCCAGGCCACTGCTTTTTCTTTTGAAAGAAAAAAAGAAACTTTTAAAGAAGAAGCTTTTGAAAGCTGGGGAAGGTTGATATCACTTTAAAACAGAACTGTATCTGGATGTAGTAGAATCGCCCATGAGAAGGAGGGGCTTCTCTAGCACTGCTTCTTTTTCCCCTGTGAGCTCTTCAACTCCTATCAGCTCTGATTTCAGCCTCTCCACTTGAGCTCTTACCTGCCAACTCTCTTGCTTCAGATTTCACTCTTTGGCCAGCAGCCAGGTATCTCACCCCCATGCCTTCCACACTGTGCTGAGCTGAAGTAAGTGGAGGAAGGCAGGGAGAGCAAAAGGATGGTGTAGGACCAGTGACTTCTGCCCCATGTACCTGTTGGTGCAGCCAGTTCTTCTGAACTTTCTTCGTATTGGTTATGAGCCCCTTTTCTCCAGTTCTATTGCAGAATGAAAGCACCAAGAGAAAAACAGGATTTGGGAACAGATGGCTGGGAGAGGAAAATAAAAAAGATGGAGCAGCTGCACACGACACAGCTGTGCATTGCTGTACAGCTTCTCTGTTGGCTCCTTGGACTCAGCCAGGTTTTCCCATTGTATCTCAGAGTCCCTGTAAGGGGATTGATGTCTGAGTACTTGTCAGATAAAAGATTTGGCTTGGGGTACATGTCAAGATTCAGAAAGGAATGAATTTTGATTAAATAGCAATTCTGTGACCAATCTGTGCTCCAAACCATTTAGGAATGAGGATGGATGGTTTAATTTTTGAAGTGACACAAAATGCTTAACAGTCCGGTAAAGAGTTCTGAAATATGTGTAATGCTTAATAATATTCATCACTTCTGCTTTATGAAAACCCACATGCTTCCACAGTTAAATTGTTAGTGAAATATTAATAAGAAAATGACATTCTCATTTCATACAGACATGTAATTCCCCAGAAACATTTAAAAATTTACATTTTAAAAATATATTTGTTAAAGTTGCCACAATTGCTTTTTACCATTTTTCTTTTGCTCTGCTTAAGGAAAACTGAAATTGGATTGTAGTGAGGAATCAATGGTGATCTTCATTCAGTGACTTCAACTCCAGAGGACTTTGCTGGCCTGGCAAGGTGTCTCAGTGCTTAGGGACACAGGGAACCCTCCTAGGAAGGATGTGAGCCTGGTGGCTGGGTGAGTGGATCAGAAGGGCTCCTCAACAAAGTGGTGTTGAGGTGCTGTCAGTTAAAGCCAGTTGCATTAGCAGTGAGCTGCCTTTCTGAAGATTTGGGGAATATTTTTAGCCTAGCTAGAATGAAAGGGTGATGAGATTTCAGTTGTGCTGTTTTCCTGTGTGAGTCTGAGGGCACTGGTACTACACCTCTGGAAGTGCTTGGATGCTGTATAGCAATTTCCACTTTGTGGTTGCTGCCCAGCAAATGGCTTGGCCTCAACAAGTGGAAAGGAGTTCAGGGTGGGTTCAGTGCTCCCTGTCTGGGGAGCTCCAGTGTTTCTCATGGATTGCTTTGCCTCTCGCTCCTCCTGCCCTTGCATTTTGCTGGCTCTGACAAGCTGAACAGCAGAATGTACATGAAGTAGCAGAGATTGCTCCTTTCCCTTCCCTCAGAGTGCAAAGACAAAGTTGTGGCAGAAGAATCTGCCATTGTACTGTTCAGGGTTGAAAATGACTTCTCAGGGAAAAAAAAGTAAGAGTTTGCAGCAGCAGAGATTAAAGCTTACTGACATGTGCTCGATTTTCTGTTACACTTCAGGGAATGACATGGATTATTTTGCTCTTGAATTTTGTATGGCAGGAATTTCCCTTGGTACCTAGGATGCTTCCAGAGAAAAGGAATATCTGAGTTGAAAAAGTGCAAGGGGAGATACAGTGCTTCACTCAGCCTTTTTTCTCTGAGTGCTTTGTCCTCATTACACATTACCACCCTTGATTCCCAGATAGGATAAATGTTTCCTGGGGAGAGAGCCAGTTTGTATTGCTGAAAAGCAACTGACAGTGCTGAATAGGCAAATATATCAAAAGCTGGTGTTTAAACTTAATTTGAGCCTCTCAGGGAAAAAACAAGTTGTACCTTGCTATCTGTAATATCCCTATGCAATATTCCTGTGACTGTGCCTTGCAATCTGCAATATCCCTGTGCAATCTGCATGGGGTAATTGTCTTGTAGGCAGTGTGGGAATGAGTGCAGTAATGATGATGGATGCAGAATCTGCAAACCACTGTGAGGATGGAAACTGTCCCTGGAGAAAAGAACCCTTCATCCTCTGCCCACCAGATGAAGATCGTTTCGCTCTGGTTTTGGCTCGCCTGGCTATTACCACTCAGGCCAGGAAGGTGTGGGACCATGGACCAGCTGGAGTTCAAATGTGGGGCAGCACTTGGCCCTGCTCTGGGGGCTGAACCCGCTGTGACCTCCCCATTCTGGGTAGTCTCCCTGCAGGCAGGTGCCCTCTCCTTCCCTCTCATGGAGCAGATTGTGTGCAAGCATTCCTGCCATGCCCAAGTGGGTGGATTGTGGCCGGGATGTGGAAAGGAGGCCTGGCCTTGGTGGAACTCTTCCCCCTTGGCATGGCCTGATGGCAAAGGGACAGCACAGGGAGAAAGCAGCTCTGGAAAGCTGATGAAGGCAAGTTCTCCCCAGCACACCAGGTACTTTTAACATCCAGCTGAGTCCACAGTGAAGGTTCTTCCTTGGAGGTACGTGTCCCTTTCCACCTTTTTTCCTCTACTCACTGCACCCCTCGTTAACAACTCAACTGAGGTGGGGAAGGAAGAGTCTCAACTTGGAAGTGCTCTGCTCACCATGACATCTTTTCCTGGGGGCTTGGCTCAGCCTGTGCTGGGTTTGATTGCCAGGAGACCTGGGTTTGCCCTGCTTTCTATGCTTACTGTCCCCTTGGGAGCTGGGGCCCTTGTGAGGAGAGGCTGGGGCAGGAGAGGGGGTGGAAGAACTCCTGCCGAGGGGAGAAATTACAGGAGTTTGTGGGCTACAGCCAGCATGGGGACAGTGGGGACACAGCAGCATGGGATGGGCCATGATCCATCTGGGAGGGGAGTCAGCCTGTGCAGAGGAGTCTTTGTACAGGGCTGTGATTTAGGACTGGGGCACTTGCAGGGCTCTGGGTGCTGCCTATGTCCTCCTCTGTGTCCCCAGCTGAGGCAGCTGATCTAAGCGGGAGGAGCTGGTGCAAAGCACAGTCTCCTTCCAGAGCTGCTGCAGTTCCTGGATGGCTCCTCAGTGTTATTGGCTTTTGCCACTAGATGGTGAGGTAAGGAATGAGGGAGAACACAGGAAGTCTCGCTGTGTTCCCCGGCGGCCTCCCTCCCTGTGAAACCAGGCTGACGTGCTCTGCTTTCTGGGAACCTGGCAATTTCAGGCAATTATTCCCTGGACATTTTATATGGCTCAGCCTTCAAGAACTGCTGCTGCCACCCTGACTCTTTGATGTTTTTAATTCCAGTGCTGCCACCCTGCACTGATGTAGACATGGCAAGCTGTGTTAGACACAGATGGCAAACCTGCCTGATGCAGGGATGTTCAGAAAGCTGACTCCTGCTGTAGCAATTTACTTTGGTCCATTTTTGAAGAGTGTGTATGATCTGCTTCCCTTTCCCACGAGGACCTGAACCTGCTGCGAGACCCACACCTTGGCAGGTGGGAATTGCAATCCCTGCATGGCTGCTCTCTGTTGTACCATCTCTTTTCAGAGCAGTTTGCTTCACTGGAAGCTTTGCTCTGGCTGTGCCAGAGGAGTCTGGGGATGGGTGATGGACCGGAGAGTTACAGCTCACCCGGGGCACCACTGCCTTCGCAAGAGGGATTGAATGAATGCTGATGACGGCAGCCCCTGCCCCAGAGGTAGCGAAGTAGATCGTGGAGAACAGCGAGAGAAAGGGCAGGTGCACACATTTGGGCACGGGAGAGTGGAACTTGAAGGAATGAGTTACTCCTCAGCTGAGTAACTGAATGCCAGCGTGTCCCAGCTGGGAAATCAAATGCTTTAAAGGGATGCAGTCTCAATTTTGTCTTAAACACAGGCTGACTCTGCTCGTGAAGGAGAGCTTGTTGAACTGCAGAAACTTTATTGCTTCCATTTAGGAAAGGTTATAAGGTGCCCAACCTTTCTGATCTCTGAACACTGGCCTGGGTGCCACTCTGCATGCCCAGGATGACTTGCTTTTCATAGAATCATAGAATGGTCTGGGTTGGAAGGCATTTTAAAGGTCATCTATCCAATCCAACTCCCCTGCAATGAGCAGGGACATCTTCAACTAGATCAGGTTGCTCAGTGCCCCAACCAACCTGACCATGAACACTTTTAGGAATGGGGCATCTACCACCTCTTGGGGCGAGCTGTTGCAGTGCAGGCTTGGAGAGGCATTCCCTTTGTGACTGGCTGTGACACTGACCTGCTTGCCCTGGTTCCAGGAGTGTGGCAGTGCTTCTGGCTTGGTTATTTCTTGCTGGGCATTGCTGCTTAGGGGAGTCTTTGCATGGGAGCAGATCAGGGAGTGCCCACAGGAGCAAGGTGTTTGTGGGCAACCTCCAGGCAGGAGTGGGGCCAGATGTTGGGGGAGTATCACCTACCCTTGGTCTGGCCAGGGCTGGAAGGTTTTGGCTGTGTTTCCACTGTGTTTTGGCAATGTGGTCCTTAGGTATGGAAAAGCCCACTGTAGTCTGGTACAGGGTTTTATGAGAGGCAATGACTCAGTCCCGTCATAGTGGGCAGTGTGGAAGGTCCCTGTATTATATTAGGAATGGTCCATAGACAGTTTGGTTTATTTTTCACTCTGTTTTCACAGTTCTTGGCTAATTTCAGTGGGATCTATCTTGTGAGCTGGCACGCTGGGAAGCCTGGGGAGGTGAATGGAGCTGCTCCCCAGCACTGAGGGATGGCCCCCTGGTGTTTAGTTCTGGCCATGTTGCAGGATGCAGTGAGGAAGGAGAAGTCCCAAACAGAGAACTGAATAAAGAAAACAACACTTCATAAAAACACACTCACCTTATGCTTGGCACAGAGGTCTGTGTGTGTGTGTGTATTTGTGGGTGTTGCAGAGAGAAAATGCACATTTCACTCTCCCTTCTCCCATAGGCATTGAAGTGCCTGAGGGACACAAGCCAGTAACATGCAGACAGCCAGGGAGGTTTCTTGTGCAGCGCTCCTCCTGCAGTGAGCCTTTTATGTTCCAGGCCACCGTGACACCAGGCAGAAGCAAGAGGGAAAATACTGAGCAAATAAACCAGAGGCTTGCATGAGCACAATCCCCACGTCAGCCTCACCCCTGACTCTGCCACGCTATAATCTGTAGCATGGAAATGTTTCTCTTGGCTGTTGGTTTAGGGCTGTGCAATCAAATCTGGTAGTTAAAATCCTGCTGAACAGGGCAGGCAACCCGAACAGCAGAGGAAAGGCAAGCAGAGATTTCAAGCTGTTTGCAAAAAAACCACCTGAGGAGCAGGTGGTCACACAGCATCCATCTTGTGCTGTTTTGAGCCAGCTGTCTAGAGATGGGGGAAGTGAAGAACTGCCACTGTAGGTAATATTCAGTGTGTCTCCTTTCCTTCCCCTCTGAACATCTGATACCATGGCAGCATCCCTGCTCACAAGGGGATTAGGTGCTAGCACAGACCACTGCTGCAGCTATCCATTTCCTACTGATTTATTCAAATAACTTGGAAAAATACATCCAGCAGCTGAGTTCAGAAAAATTCTGTTGAAAAACATGCCTGGCTTTTCAGGAGCTATTGCTGTGAGATCTGTGAAAAGAGCAAACTCCAAACTCTCATGTACAGCAGGGGTGGGGAATGGAAGGGCTGTGGGTCTGAATGTGTGTAGGAAGATATGTGCCTGGAGTTTCAAAGCAGCTGGAGGGGTGGCCACACTAGACAGTTTTTAAATTTAATTTAGAAATAGAAGGAAAATAGGAATCACAACATTTGAAACATCTGCCTGCAAATGGAAAGTGTGCTTGCAGTGTTACTTTGCAGTGGCAACATCGTAAAGCCAAGTTTGCCTGCAGAATGTCTGTGCCTTTTTCCTGATAGCTCCTATGCTGTTTCTCCTCCTGGACTTAACACAGTAAAAGGGAAAACCATATTTTTGTGTGACTTGGGTGCATCTCTGCTGGCTTGTCCTAGACCTGCAGGAAAACTGACCAAACTGAAGCTGCTGTGAAGGGCTACTCAGTCATTAGAGGGGGTCACGAGCCATGGGATTTCAGTGCCTTACTCCCAAAGGAATGGTAGTAAGGCAAATCCTCCTGAAAGACACCCTGCTTTGATATATTCAGATAAACCCAGCAGCATGATCAAAATACACAGCTACAACAAGGGCTTCCTGCCATGGATATGCAAATATTGAGATCAGTGCAAATCACAGAGCTCATGCAAAGCAAACTGTGACTGCTGTTTACCTCCAGGTGCACAGCACCCACAGCTACAAGGCTTCCCTCTTTTATGCTTGTGTCAAGTTGCTCTTGAAAGCTTCTGCTGAGCAATAATTTCTGCACCTTGTTCCAATGGTTGCCCCTTTCATGTGGTCCCCCCAGGAGTCTGTGCTGCCATGCCTTGACATAGTCTTAGGTTTGTCCAGTTTCTTAGGCCTGAACCAGACTGTCTAAAAAGCAAGCCTTGGTCCTTCACCGACCTTTTTAAAATTTCCCCTGCCAGAATCTCACTGCTCTTCTGGAAATAAACAATTCCTGGGGCTGCTTGCTCAAAACACACATTTTACAGCCTTATTACCATAGCGATCCTTCCCAGAGAGTCTCTCTCCATGCGTGGTTTGCTTCGTGCTGTGAGCAACTCCCAGACCACATGAACGTTTCTCAGCTCCTTCTCCCCGAGAGGCGACAGGGGAGGGTGGTCCCGGTTCCCCGCAACGGAGACGATGCTGGAAGCGATGCTGGAGTCGAGGAGTGGAAGAGATGTATAAACATGGAGGCAGCATGCCTAATTAATGACCTGAAACAGCTGTAAAGGTCAGTTTGTTTGCGGGGGCCGCGCTCGAGGCACGCATGCTGAATGCGAACTTGGCCGCCGTGCCTCGGAAAGGGCACTGCCACCCTCCCGGGATGGCAGCTGGTGGAGGGGGAGCCATCACAGGAGGTTTGACAGCCTTCAGCTTCACTCATTAGTGTGCACCCAGGCCATCCCCCCTTGTCTGGCGAGCCTGATTCCTTGTTGGGTTCTGCTGAGAAACCAGGCTGCTTTCTGGGGGAAGGGCAGGCTCCTGCAGGTCTTTGGTGTGGGATGCTGCAGAGAACAGGCTGTTTTCTGGGCTGCCTTGTCAGGCACTTGTTGACTGAGTTTGATCTGCAGAGTCTTATTACTCATATTAACGCTGTCAGCAGCACGCATGCAAAAATTGAGCGTCTGCATGCAAACGTCAGGGAATTGATATAAAAATGTTCTTTGCTAGCTGTTCTTTGTCCCTGTGGAACTTTTCTCTACAGTGTTCCAGAGGCTAAAAATTCAAGTTTCTTGCCTAATCCCAGGACTCTGGGAGTTAAGGCTTTATGAATATTACAAATTATCATCAAGCATGGTATAGGCTTGTAAAGACAGCCGTCCTGTAGGACAAGGTGTGCCATGGGTTGTCATGTGAGATCTTCAGGGTACTTGCCACCCCTTGCAATTTCTGACCAGCCTTCATCTCAACACTTGGGCAGAGCCATGAGGTAACCTGCAGAGAAAATCAAAGGGAGACAGCATTACTGAGTCACTTTGCAGACAGTGCTGAGCACTTTTGATGTCAATAAAATCACAGAGATGTCACAAGCACAACAATGGTGGCAATGAGAGGAAAGTGCCTTTGATAAGGCAGGTTTTCTCCCTCTCTGAGATGAGCACAATGCCATCCCAGCTGTTCCCCTCTTGCAGAGAGCTCTCTTTCTAGTGGTGTTTCTGGGACAAACCCTTTTCTTCAGGCCTTTGGCCTCGTGTTCCCCTCGAGCTCTTTGTACCCGGCAAACTGAACTGATCAAAGCTGCTTTTGCCATGCAGTGGATCAGGAGCAACATTGTGGCTGTGTTTAGCTTCAGGCAGACTAAGGGTGTCTAGCTACAAAAAGAGACAGAAAATCAAGGCAGCTGGTCATGGTTTGTCATTTAAATTGGCAGTCTTCTGTGTTGGGGAATGCAGAGAACATGGGGGGAAGGCAGAGTGTTTCCAGAAAGGCACCATTTGCCTGAGCAAAGCATCTCAGACAGTCCCTGGTGGCCTTAGTGAAGGTGAACTGTTGGAATGGGATCAAACTGATCACAGAAGGGGTTGATCACGCAGGCAGGGCACAGCCTGCACCCTTCCCCGTCTGGGTCCTTCCACCCAGGCAGTGATCAAGGAGGCTTCTGCCAAGAGTGTTGAAGACTCCTTATCCTAGGAAGACCCTCTGCCAGACAGAGCAAGGCATCTACAGAACACAGCAGTCCCCTGCAAACTGCAGAAGGCAGGAGGTGTTTGCAAAGTCCAGCATATCCTTGACCTCTCACCTGGCCTTGCCATAGACTTAGGTGACTTAGTCCTCTCATCCTTGCTGTGAAATCTGTTTGTATGTTAACTTCACTCTCAGAGATCTTTTCTGTGGGAATGCCAGTCATCTTGGGTTCAATTTACAAGTTGTAAGTTACTCTCTGAATTTTGCCCTTTTCTTAGACACACCAGTGCAGTGGGCCCTGCACTCACTTGCTCAGGCAATGGGTTCCCCCTCTTTTTCCGTCACTCAGCCCTGTGCCAGTCCCAGAGGCTGTGTTCTCTGGCTCCCAGACCCTGTCTCTCCCATTCCTGTTCCCTCTCTTGGGCGTCACTGCTCCTGGGCCTGGCTTATAACACAGTGTGTGGCACAGGGACAAAGATGACAGGCCTTCCTCCCTGAAGGCTTTCCTCTTGCAGAGGAAATCGGCTCATTGGCTCGAGCATTCAGCACAGCGATTGAGAGCAGCCTGAATCTGGAGCATCAAGTGAGCATCACTAGAACCATCTGAAAACGAGAGGAAAGAGGCCGCGAGTGAGGGATCGGGGCTGGAGGCCATGTGCTCTGCAGGTGAGTGATCTGTACGTGCTGGGAGCTGGCAGCGTCGGGGCTGGGTGGAATACCTGGAGCGTCACTATTGTTCCTTTGCTGTTACAGAGCTTCCACGCTGCTGCTGCTGCAGCCACGGAGGCGGGTGATGCCAGCCCCGGTGCTGTCGGGGAGCACCTGGGGAGGCTTTCCAGGTGTGGGGCACCCTGCGAGGCAGCTACCTGCCCAGGCCTGCTGCCCCTGGGGGACTGCCAGGAGCGAGCGTGCTGAGCCTGTGCTGTGGCGTGGGGCCGCCGTGGGTGCCCGTGCAGCGGGGCTGAGCCGGGCTGGGGTCGGTGCGGCAGCGCGGGGCTGCCCCATCCCCGGCTGCCCTGCCACCCCGTCCTCCCCTCGGCCGTCGGGGGATGCCGCCTCGGGGGACGCCGTTCGGCCCGGCGGGTGCAGTGAGGCGCCGCGGCCGCCAGGTGCCACTGCCCCCCCGCGCTGCCCGGGCCGCCACCCGCGCCGCCGGCAGCGCCCGCTCCGCGGGGACCCTCCGTGCGCGGAGTCCCTCCAGCCCGCGGGGTCCCCCGCGCTCGGGGCCGGCAGCTCAGCCCTCCCTGGCTGACACGCGGGGCCGTGGGGAAAGCGCTGCCCTCGGGGCTCCCAGCAAGCACGGCCGCACACCCGGCAGCCGGAGCGGAGCCCGTCCGTTCCCCGGCGCACACGCGGAACGGGGCGGCAGCTTTCACTCCCTGCGTCCCGGCTTCGTGCACCCCCGGCCGGCCCGCGGAGCCCGTGCAGCGGCCGCATGGTTATCGCCTCCAGCCGCCCGTCGCACGCCCATCCCCGGGGACAGTGGGGCCCGCTCCGCGGGGCCGCTCCTCTCTCCGGGCAGAGCGGAGAGTCGGGCTGGGCCAGACCGTGGGATGGGGACAGCGTGACAGTGGGTGCGGGTGTGCGCGCGGAGGTGCCGGGGAGCGAGCGGGTGTGCAAATACAGGCAGTGCGAGCGGGTGCGGTGTGTGCGCGGAGCGGGCGTGAGAGCTGAGCGAGGGCCGTGTGCGGGGGACGCGAGTGTCCGTGTGGGTGCAGGGTGCGCGGTGTGCGAGTCGGGCTGCGTGTGTCCGCGTGTGTCTGCCAGTCCATGTGTGTCTCTGTCTGTGTCTGTGTGTGCGTGTGCGCGCACCGGGGGCAGCTCCCCACGTGGGGCTGACGCGGCAGCCCCGGCCCGATCCGGGGCTATAAAGCTGCTCGGCGGCGAGCGAGGCAGAGCAGCCGCGGCCGGCTGCAGCTCCAGCCTCGGCCCCGCTCCGCCCGCCCCGCCGCGCTCGGAGGTCCCGGCGGCAGCGCCCAGCATGCGCCGTGCCCGCCCGCAGCCCCCCGGCCCCCGGCGCGCCGCTCTGCCCCGGCCGGCGGCACAGTAGGACGCGGAGGAGCCGTGCGCGGAGCCGGGCGCGGCGCGGGTGGAGCCGGGGCGAAGGACGGGGGTGTCCGCGCAGCCGGGGTTGATGTTTAACCTGGAGCGCCCGTTCACGGAGAGGGGCCACTTCTTCTCCTCCATGGAGTACCAGCGGCAGCTGGAGGAGGAGGAGGGCTACCCCCCTCCCGGCACTAATGGGACCTTCAACGACAGCGGGGCCGGCCAGGGCTGGGGCACGCCGTACCCTCTGCACACCACCATCACTCTCATCAGCCTGGCCAGCTTGCTCATGCTGTTCACCGTCTTTGGCAACGTCCTGGTCATCATCGCTGTCTTCACCAGCCGGGCGCTCAAAGCCCCCCAGAACCTCTTCCTGGTCTCCTTAGCCTCAGCTGACATCCTGGTGGCCACACTGGTCATCCCCTTCTCGCTGGCAAATGAGGTGATGGGGTACTGGTACTTCGGTAAAGTCTGGTGTGAGATCTACCTGGCCTTGGATGTGCTGTTCTGCACCTCCTCCATTGTGCACCTCTGTGCCATCAGCCTGGACCGGTACTGGTCCATCACACAAGCCATCGAGTACAACCTCAAGCGTACCCCGCGACGCATCAAGTGCATCATCTTCATCGTCTGGGTCATCTCGGCTGTCATTTCCTTCCCACCGCTCATCTCCATCGAGAAGAAGAGTGGGCAGCAGGCTGACCAGGGGGTGGCAGAGTGCAAGATCAACGATGAGAAGTGGTACATCATCTCTTCTAGCATTGGCTCCTTCTTTGCCCCCTGCCTCATCATGATCCTGGTCTACATGCGTATCTACCAGATAGCCAAGAGCAGAACCAGGGTCCCGCCGAACAAGCGGGCAGAGCGCCCCGAGAAGAAGCAGAATGGCTTGACTGACAAGGAGGACCTGCCAGCCACGGCACAGCTCAACGGGGAGAAGGCAGCAGGAGGCAGTGGCGGGCAAGAAGGAGAGGTCAATGGCATAGACATGGAGGAGACCTCTTCCTCTGAGCACCAAGAGAACAACCAGTGTAAGAAGTCAGAGAGACCATCGAGAGGAAAGACCAAGACTAAGCTGAGCCAAATTAAGCCCGGGGACAGTTTGCCCAGGAAGACAGAGGAGGAGAGGAACACCAAAGGGTCCCGCTGGAGAGGCAGGCAGAACCGGGAGAAGCGCTTCACCTTTGTGCTTGCAGTGGTGATCGGGGTCTTTGTCATCTGCTGGTTCCCCTTCTTCTTCACCTACACGCTGATGGCCGTCTGCGAGAGCTGCTCTGTGCCCGACACCCTCTTCAAGTTCTTCTTCTGGTTTGGTTACTGCAATAGCTCCTTGAACCCTGTCATCTATACCATTTTCAACCATGACTTCAGACGGGCTTTCAAAAGGATCCTCTGCAGGATAGAGAGGAAAAGGAATGTCTGAAGGATCCTTTGCTACCGGCAGGACTAACCAAGACTTTGTAGGAGTGTGAAGTATGTCTCTCTTGGGCTGTGCTTGCATGGGATGTTTTCCTTCAGCTCGTGAGCAGGAAGCCTTTAAAACCTGAGATGAGCCTGTGGGAACATTGAGGAGCAGCAGGCAAGTGGAGGTCTGAGCCGTGGCATTCAGCTTGCCAGGGGAGGATGGCCTTTGACTTGCTTGGTTTATTTTGTTAGGTTTTTTCTTTTTTTCTTTTGCCAGAATCTCTCAGTGGATATTCTCATGACTGCTCAGTTTGACTCTTTAAAGACAAACATCGTGCAGCTCTGCGAGATGAGCAACAAAGAGGGAGTATGCCACACCAGAGGTGTTGGCTTTTTTATTTTGTTGTGTCTTTTTCCCCCCCTGTTGTATATGTAATGAATTTTGACCCCCTTGTAAAATACAGTATTGTATTCTTGAATTTGAATGTCTTAATTTTTGTAAGGCAAGCAGCTTTGAAACTGTGAATGCTTTAATTATCTTTGGTACTTTAAAAGTCTTTCTTTTCCTAGAACAACTAGAGCCATCCCCCTACCTGACAGTTTGATAATATTACCAAAATTCCCAAAGTCCTGTCTTTTTTTTTTTTTTTTTTTGGCTTTAAAGCTTAGGACCACAGACCTCACCAGACTGGCTATTTTTGTTGCTATTTTTTTAATGTCATACCTGTTTCTGTTTAATTTCTGTGTTGCCTGTGACGCAACACAGCTGAGATGGCAACTGCCATTACTTGTGAGAGCAAAGCCCGACGGAGCAGTGGCTTTGCTGTGCAGGCAGGGATGTCCCAGGCAACAGAGACTGTCTCGCTTGCAACGTGAGCCTTGGGACCCTGCCAAGCTCCCCACAAGTTAATCTTGTTTGATATTATACCACTCTGCAGCACTGAAATGTATTCGATGCTCACTTACTTCCTCCACCTCAACTGTAAATAAGTCACGTTTCAAAGCAAACAGCAGGGCTCTGCCTATCATGTTATCTCATCTGTGCTGATTTGTGATGGTTTAACTCCTGCAGGATTTCCTGCAGAGACAAAGGGGTTTCTACACAGTGGCCATTTGTCTTTCTCAATTAAGAGAGAGTTCAGTTTTTAACCTGCCAGTCTCATCTTTCCTAGGAAATAGGGAAGCATCCCTCTTTCAGTCTTATACAAGGCAAAACTCTGAAATGGGAAACTCAACTTCCAGTTTCTCCATTGTTTTATAGTGTAATTAAGCTTTTCTTTTTATTTTTTTTAATCCAAGTGTAAATATTGTGAGATTGGAGCAGGAGAGAGAGTTAATATTGCTTTTACACTCTTTCCTGAAGTGGCTTTCAGCTCTTTGTGCTAAAAAAATAAAATCCAAAACAAAAATGGACAGAACAAATCTAACATCCTTGTGCCATGAATAAGTTTCTGGAAAACATTTATAGGAAAAACTTTTGATTTAACACAATAAATAAATGAATCTGCAAGTCTTTTAATGTTAGGAAATCAGCTTTATCAAATGCTGACAAGTCACAGAAATGGTTTGGAGAAAGCAAAGTTTGTATACGTTGAATGTATAAATGAATTTGCCTTCTCTGGAGTTGTATGGTACACAGAAAGAGACTTTAAAAATACATTTTTACTTTTGGGAAGTGTTTTGTTGATTTTGCTCTCTCTTTTGACTTTCTAATTAACTCCAAGTGTCCCCAGATGCATCCTGGGACTTGGAGAGCAGTGTTTACATTCACTTGCATTTTCAGAACTGAATCCTCAAGAGGTGAGGAAAGCAAATAAACTGTGCTTTAATGTAAAAAAAAACAAAACAAAACAATACCAAACCACAAGCAGAAGTTGCTATAATGGATGATTATTTTTATTAAATAAAAGAGCGTTTACAGATCAAGTATGAAAATCCTCTGAATAATGTTAGCTGTTTTATTTTGTTGTATTTTATTTTCTGAACTGTTCACCGATCTGCCGGTTGCTTTGGTCTTGCCGTTTTTTGAAGAACACACTGGGAAAAAGCATTCGTGTTGTCTGAAAGGGATTGTCAGCCCAGGTAGGAACAATGGCTCTGTTCATTATGCAGTGGCATAATAACAAATGAGTCCTTGATATTTCTTGGGTATTTCCACCCCCCCCCCCCCCCCCGCCTTTGTGCCACAGGAAAGGCATTCATGTGTTTGTTAAAGAAAAGAGCGTAGGGTTTGAGGGTGTGATTTGCACCCTGGGAGTGCAGCCTGGCACTACTGCTGGGGATGCCTGCCTGGCATGGCATCTGCAGCTATTGTGAGGGTTTTTAATAATGAGTTTGCAAATGGGATTAGAAACAATTAGGCTGGAAGGCAATGTTTTGTGATAAATGCAGGAGTGTCCACCTGAGTGGGCCTTTGTTTCCAGCCCCCAGGAGTTAGACTTGCCCTTCCACCAGTGCTGCCAAGACCCTCCCTGAAGGAGGTGATGGGGGAACGTTCTCCCACTGAATGTGGAACTGCTTCTGGTCAGAAAATAAATGACCAGAGCCCCGGGCGGGAGCTGCTGGTCCAGTGGCCCCACTCTGCCAGTGCCCCAGGGTTGCAGTTAGAGATGCTTGGCACAGTGGCGGGGGCCAGAGTGTGCAGGCAGCATCACTGCTGGGTGTAGGGCACCTGATGGTGGCCCAGAGGTGAATATCTGGGTCACCTCATGGTGGCCTTTGCAGGTCAGGGGAACTTGGTTTGGGTACAGGGTCCTGCTTCCACGCTGGTCTGGGCTGACCCTGATGGCCTTGGAGGGTTTTACAAAGCAGATCCCGTGGGAGACTCTGGGTCAGCTCCTGGGACACAAAGTGATCCAGAGCCATTGATTGCACTTGCTCCACCCCTCTGGCAGTCAGTTGGCCTTGCTGCCAAATCTCTAGTGTGGACAGTAGAGTATTTTGCTGGGTTTGGGGCTGGGAGACTGAGGTTCTTCCCCTTCCCCCTCCTGACTACCTCCCCATCATTGCTTCCAGGTCATTCCCTTGCAAATGACGCATTAAGGGATGCAATGTACTTTGATTGTTTTTTATAACCTTTTATTTTGGGGCTGAAAGGTTAATGGTGTGAGGGGAGGGAGGGGGACCTGTCTTCCCAGCTGGGTGGGAGCCAGCCAGGCTGGCACAGCAAACACCAGCTCTGCCAGCTCTGCCCTGGGAGATGTTTCTTCACCACTTTCCTCTGTGGGGTGACCCTGCATGCCACCCCTTGTGTGGGGACCCCCGAGGAGGGCACAAAGGTGCCGGACAAGGGATGTGCAGGAAGGGCTCAGGTGAGTTGGTCTGGTGGAGCAAATGTCCTGAAATGCTTCTGGGGAGAGCTGCATGAGCAGCAGGGCTGCTCTTGCAGAGACCTGTGGCTGCCTGCCCAGGGCTTGTCCCTGATCCCCTCAGAACTACTGATATATTCATTTGTTCCCATGGGGTTTTGGTCCACGTTCTCAGGGGGCCAAGGAGCTGGCCACATAGAGGAGCCTCTTTCCAGTGAGGGAGGGACTTGGCCTAAGTCACTCTGCTCACACAAAATGAGTTCCCCACACCCAGAGGAGCCTTGGCGGATTTCAGACAGTGTCCATTGGCCTTCCTGTGCTGTAAGTACCCCCAGTCCCACCCTGCATCCTCTTGCTGGGGGAAGGTTCCCTCTGGGTTGGGTGGTGGCCCCACTGCCTGTGCAGCTTTCACCAGTTGAAGCTCTTTGTCTTATTTCTTAACATTCCTGTTCTTTGGAAAAGTTCAAAGTCTGTCGAGATTGCTCCATTATTACAGCCAGTGCCCTGGCAGACAGCTCCACTTGCAGCTCTCATCATCTCTTGTGTGAACTGCTCTTTGCAGCTGGTTTATAGGAACATCTCTGTGACTTATGAAATGTTTGTAGTAGGTGTGATTTCTGTGCCTTATCTCAAGTTGTAGAAATGGAGTTAAGAGAGAACAGAATTCACATCAGCCCAACTCTTGCAGTAGCCACTGGTAGTCACTCGGCTCACAAATGCTCAGGGCCAGATCCCAGCCTCTCTGGGAACAGAAAGTGTCAGTCTGAGCCCTGGGAATTCCAGGAGAAATTCCATCTGGGGGTCACAGTGCAGGAACGCACAGTGCAGGCAGGCTACAGCACAATACCAAATATCCTCAAGGCTGAGCAGAGGGGATGGTGAACAGGGCTGTGGAGGACACAGAAATCCATGCCTTTTTTGTGTCAGGCCATGGCTAGTCCTGGGAGGGAGGTGTCATGAAAGCAGAGGAGGAGGAGGCCTGCTGTTGTGGAGCAGGGGTTGCTAGGAGGTGTTGAATTGAGGTGCTGATGTTTGAGCTGATCATTCAGCATTCTTCCATGTTGGGACACCTTCTTGGCCATTTCAGTTGTCCCCTAGGATAACTCATTTTCCAACGAGGACCACAAATTTTGAGGTCATCATCTCACATCCAGGAGTCTGGGGGTGTGAGGTGGGTCTCAGTACCCAAATCCAACAGAGAGACGTGAGGATAGACCATAAAAGGGAGCAGGAAGACAACTCCCTCACTTGAGCACAAGTGTCATCAACAAAGGTATAAGCTTGTTGGCTTAAACTAGCTTAAAACTGCTTAAGCTAGCTCTAGTTTAGTCTGTTAGTGTCATCGTCAATTCCATGTTGGCTAAGTTCAGAGAAAGCATCTGTGCTGGCTTGGATCTAAGGTCCTGCTTTACTTCTGTGGCTCTGACAGTGGCCTGTAGCAGGTTTTAAGGAATAGTGAAGAGCAAGGGCCCTTCCCAGGAGGCTCAGGACTCATTAGGTGCTCTGGGATTTCCTGGGGCCAGCAGTGCCTTTTGCACTAGTGGAGAAATTCCACTGACACGTGTTTCCTGTCGGCAATGCTCTGCAGTGGGTCTGGAGGGCTTTCAAAGGCATGTTTGAGTCAAAAGCCAGCAGCTGGGTCTGTGTGAGAGTGATGGGCTGAATGGGTTTTACCAGGAGGTGAGATGAGCTGACCTGAGCATCCCTGCTTTCCTGCGTGCAGTGCCTGCAGCCTTTGACCCAAATTGGTTTGGGCACAGCCCAGGATATTGCATTTGCAGGAGCAGCCTTGAGGTCCTCCAGAGCTCTGTGACCTGCTGCAGAGTTCACTCCCAGACATGAGAAACATTTGCTTTAAGTCAGCTGCTGCATGGAGGAATAGATTGCTCTGTTGCTGTTTGAAACAGTTGTGTTTTGCTGCACCATGACTTTATGGCTTTTTTCCTTGTTTGTTTTTCAATTGCTCTCCACAGAAAAGAAGAAAAGAACAAGCTTCTCATTGCTGGACATCTCTGATAAAATAATTTCTGGTGGAGGCTGCCTTTTCTTCATCTGTGCATGTGGCATTGCTGCAAAGTATTCGTCTTAAGTTTGACGCCTTAAGGTGTTACTGAAAGATTCCCCGAGTAAAAAATGAAATAAATGCATAAATATTTAGGACTTTGCACCCAAACTTCTTTTCTGAATTGACTGAACTTTTTTGAAAAGTGAAAAGATGAATTCTGGTCTTTTGCTACCAGGATAACTTTTGGCACTAGAAGAATTTGGACAAACTGCTCCTCTTGCAGACCAAACCATGCAGGGCTGGACCCTGAGTGTGGCAGACCTGGCAGCTGGGATTCTGGAATGCTGATTTATACCTTGCTGGAGCCCTGCCTTTCCCAGTTTATTCCTGCAGTCACAGTTCCTGGATAATCTAGTGATAAGTCCTCTCTCTCTGTGTAAGGCTGAGCTTATTCTTGGTTCCACGATGCAGATACTTGAGCTGAAATGGCTCCTTGAACAGGGTTTGCCAGAATGAAGTTCCTGTTTTTAATTTAGGCAACTTTTCCTTGGCACAAATAGCTCTCCATGCTCGTTGTCTCTGCTGTACTGTTACCCAGACAGGGCACACTTCCACAGGGGACACCAAATGCAGCCTTGAGCTCTTATTTTCCCCAGGGAGTACTGAAAACACAGAGAAGTGGCATGACCCCAGTCAACCACACGGCCAACATGATAAGGGAGTGGAGTCTCCCTGTTTTTCTCTTGGTTATGAGTTTGACCTGTAACCTAAGCACAACCTAAAGATTTATACTTCAGAGATGTTAGTTAAAAGTAATCCTGCATTTATTATTTTGAAACAAATATCTTGTGGCTTTAAACCAGCCTCAAAATCTAGTGGGGACAGAAGAGTTAAAATGTCCAGTTCAAATGAAATCACCTGACTTGCTTACTTTGAAAGATTTACAATCTAGGGCCTTCGGCGTTGCTATCTCAGGGTAATGAAGATACATCTGATACATTCTGAGAAGCAGCATAATTGCTTTCATCAACACCAGTCAGTGTTTGGGTGAGATGGCTTTTAAACAGTGCAGCAGGGAGAAAAAGAAAAGCTAAATGCTGCTCTGCTGAGTTGGGCACGCACTGAGGAGAGCAAGGTAAGCAGTGTTGGATGCAGGGCAATCTTTCATCACTGTTGGCTCTGTGGGGGCTAATTAGAGAATGTGCTCTGGCTGCTGTGACTGGTATGGATGGGATTTGGTCCAAACAGGGTTTCCTGTAGTAAAATAAGATGGTTGTAGCAACAGATGCAATGGTGGAAACTGCCTTTAAAGCCCAGTGTTAATTGGCTTAAACCTTTGCACTGGAAATGATCTGCTCCTATTGTAGCTGTTATTCCTTGTTCCCAGAAATGCCTGTGCCTGACCCTGCTGCTGGGTGATGTGAGGGATGTGAATGCCATTGCTGTGTAATTAAACATGTGCATTAAACATTGCACATTGCATGTGCAACCGTGTCAGGAGGGTGGTCAAGGACTAGGAAACAATTCACACCAGTGATATCCACTGTGAGGGGCGTGGGTTTTATTTGCCCTAAGTCAAATAGCTGTTTTCATCACCTTAGCTCCATGGATTCCCACTGCTGAGGATGTAGGAGTGACTGGGGGTAGGATGAGGGCACACACTTGGGGATGTACAAATAGAGTCCAAGAAAATGAGACACAGTGAAGCTGGGTTTGGAAATGGTTGGTGTAAACCAGATGATACTACTGTACACCCATCTGCAAAAGGATTCAGCCTGAAATGCTATGGGAGACAAACAGTCCACCACAGCAATTCCAGCGACTGAGAACGTAAAGATAGGACCCTCCCTTCCTATTAATTGACATCTCACTTGGGATTGCATAGACTGACATCTTCCAGTTATCAGATGTTTGGAGGAAGAGGTGAATTTTTAGCTGTTGTTTACTCAGACCAAGATTTAATTAATATTAAATAGATTAAATATTTGATGAAATAGACTGAAATGAAATATTTAGTTCCCTCTTCCCCCCAGATAGCAGCCCCAGTGGATCTTTATGTGGGCAGTAAAGCTAGAACATCTTCTGAATGTCAGAGTGTGTTCAAAGATCAGAGTTACATGGGAGTATTATCTGTGGATATGAATTAGATTTCTCTTGGATCCTTGTCTTTGGCAGCCCATGTGGGAACGTGGTCTTCCTTCCTCTGCGATTATTGAGCCACGACCTTCTGGGACTTAGGTACTACTTCAGTGCAGGCTGTCACCCTGTTCTCCTGCCACATTCATCTTCAGTGGGGAATGAGGCCTCCTGGGGAAGGGTTTTCTCCTGTGCTTCTCATTTATCAGGGCAGTGAACACAAACTGAGAAGAAAACAGCGTTGCTTCATACAGATGAATTACGTTCCTGAAGGAAAAACAGCATCTGGCCTGAAGGAGGGCAGCTAATTCCTCACCAGTTGTGCAGGCTGGTGCTGTGTATCCCTCACCAGAGCAGGAGTGGGACCACTGTCCTCAAGTCAGAAATCATCTGCTTGGCCTTGGTGGTAAATGCTTAACTGTCAGAATCCACCTGCCAGTGAGTGGAGACTGAAAAAATGACCCTTGGTTTGGTCCAACCAGTGATGGCTTGGAGCTACAGTCCCTGCCGGCCTGTCATTGTATCCAGGGCTCAGGTGATGATGGACACCGGGCGGGGAGGGGCTGGGGATACATTTCCTTCAGTGCCCAATTTCTAGGGCTGGTGTTTGGCCCCTGTGCTGGCACTGGCAGTATTGTAGCCAGAATTTGCTTGGTTTTGGCTACACTGAGCTTGTTTTAAAAGTATGTACACTATCCTAGCAGGAGTTTTCTAAACAAAAGTATTGTCATAACCCACACAAAAGGACTTGTGTGTTTAGATAGGACCACCCATCTCGAGTGAGGGTAAATCCAGTGCTCTTGCTGTCCAACAGACCACTTTGGTCTACTGGAATATTTCAGAAGTGGTAGCAAAGTAATGGCTTGTCCCTCTCGCCTCTGCCAGCATCACTGCAAGGGGATGAAGCCAGTGCAACCCATTCAGAGTGGTTAAGTGACTTGCTAGAGGTTGAGTGGAAAAAGCTGTGGTAGATTAATAAAATATGGTTTTAAATAATTCAGCATGGGCCAGCGGATGAGCTTAACAGGACCAGAAAGCTGATCTCATTCAGCTTGGTGTGAAGCAGTGCCTGGCCAGCTTTTTGGCAGGAGGTAAGGGATGTTGAGGACCTCTGGGAGGGGCTCTCATGCTGTGTGGGAATGTTTGCCCACCCCATTACTAAAATCTCACAGTGGTTCTCAGAGACTTGTTGGGGATGGCAGATTTGTGTTTGGTGTGGTGGCAATTGTTCTCTGTGTCCTTTGGTGTCTTTAGGGCCCCTTTTGGTTTCCTGCCAGGAAAGAACATCCCTGGTCTGGGTGGGCTTGTGAGTCCATGCTGTCCCTGACATCTGGGAAAGGCAGCTCTACAATTTGCTGGTGGTAGGCAAGGAAGCCTGGATTCCAAGGTCACAGAGGCCCATGATGATGGTCCTTGCTTGAGGTAAGTGCATCCCCAGTGCTCACAGCATCACCTGCCGACCCCTGGGGAAGGAGCCAGACTGTGGGACTTCCAGCCTTAGTCTGCCCTCCTGTTCCTGTGGCTGCAGGCTGACTGGCAGTCTGTTTGCAGACACCAGCATTCCATGCTTGCCTTGCCTCTGGATGCTGCAGCAATACCTCATTAAGTCCAGGTCTTTTTCTAGGAATCTGCTGAAGAAAACCCAAGGAAACCTGTCTTTGTTTTCATGGCTTATCTCTGTGCTGCTGAATTGCCTTGAGTTTCATTGCCAGCAGGCAGCAGAACCCCCAGTACCCATCAGGGATGTCTTTTCACTTATCCTGCCAGGTTTTCTCAGAGCTGTAAACATAGCCAAGCAGAGAAAACCATTTCCAGAGCAGATGTCTGAGGGCCCCCGCAGGACCACAGCCAGGCAGGCAGGTCAGCACCTGGGAAAGCCAGCCCTTGCTGGCAGCTCTCCTCTCCTTTTGGCAAATTGCACCAGGCTCTTGATCTGCATTGTTAACTGCAAGGAACTGGTGAGGGCCAACTCCCCATGGTTGGCACAGGTCTTGGGAGGCTTCCCTCTTGATGCATGGATGTCAGTGGCACCAGGCCAGTGCTGAATGGACCTGCTATCACTCATATATGGCCCTCAAACTGGGGCTTCCTCTACTGGGGAAGAGAATTAGGTGATAGCTGATTGTATTTTTGCCTTGTGACACAGAGAAAGGCACATTCAATAGGAGCCCAAAGACAGTCTGATTAATGTGCTTCTGGAATTGGATTGTTTAATGCAAACAGCTTTAGAGATATGACTAAAGTAGGAAAAGAAACTTGGAAAAGACCCCATTTGGGATAAAAGCAAAGAAGGCTATTTTTTGCAAATACCAGTATAGCTTCTTCTAAAAATAATATCTTGGATGTCTGTTTGAAAATGAGAACCAAATGTGACTCTGAACATTCTAATGCAGCCTGTCATTTCAGAGGAGGAGAGATGGAGACCTCTCACTGGAGGCAGGGATGTGCTTGCAGGCTCTCAGAGACACAGCAGAAACCAGACTGTGGAATCCAAAGCACAGCTTTGGAAGAGAACGTGGATGTGAACGAGCAACATTTGCCCACAGGCTGCTGAATTGCAGGTTCACACTTTGCTGTGTTGGCAGCCATCTTCAGTCATGGTTCTGGGAAGATTTTTGAGAGTATGTGAGAGTTTCTGAGGATCAGGAGAATGGCATGTGGGTGGCCATGCTCTCCCATCAGCAATGGCAT
Organism: Vidua macroura; assembly: GCF_024509145.1. NCBI lineage: Eukaryota > Metazoa > Chordata > Aves > Passeriformes > Viduidae > Vidua > Vidua macroura. The sequence continues at coordinate 9,806,618 of NC_071578.1, read as the reverse complement.
TCACGTAAGAAAAGGAGTGACCCACTGTTAACTTCTGGTAGTTTTAATTTTCTAAGCAGGAGCAATATCAAAGGATGGGGTAAAAGAAGGAATGGCCCTTGCAAGAGAGGCCACATTAGTTTTCTTTCTGTTCAACTATTTCAGGTCCTTTTTGGCTGTCCTTGCCTCTCTGGTACACTGTTCCTGAGAATCTTGTAGAAGCAGCAAGGTAGGTTTCTCTTTTTGCACGTCTGCCTCAGTGTCTAGAGCAGATTTTTTCACCCACCAACAGCTGAGAACACCATGTTCAAAGTGAATTCAGGTTGCAAACATCGATGCTGGCACCAAAGCCTTGCAAATGATTGAAAACCTTCAGGGTACCCTTCAGTACTAACTCAGACAGCATACAAGTAGTTTTGGAGTGTTTTCATAGACTTCTCACTAGTCTAATATTAAGCTCTGCTCCAACTTTGCCCTTTGCAAGCAGTGATCCAGCTGTCCTCTGGCCCTTCTGTGAAAAGCTTACAAGAAGTTTTTTCTTCCTTTGGAGCTGATGATTGTGAGTGTGTTTTATTTGAAATGTACTGATCAGAGCACTCCACCTCAAGCAGGGGTACAGGGACATGCACCCTACAGAGTGCAGTGATGGCTTCACCTGCCCTTTGCAATGTGTGCTGGGGAAAGGCCTGCCTGTTTCCTTTATGACCAGTGTCTGTGAAGAACACAGTGATGAGGCACTGAGACCACCAGCCTGTGGAGCGTTGTAGTGGGTAGCACTGGACCTTTCCTAAGTATGAATCAGAGTATGTCTCTGGAGGGAAAATTTTCTCTTGGATTTCCTTAAAGGGGTTTAATTAATCTGCCTCTGCCTGTAGATGATGTCATGACGGGACTGAGAGGCCAAGGTCACACCAGGAGTCAGCAATAGGTGATCTAATGGAAAAGGTCTGTAGCTGTACTTGCCCATGGGGTTTGTAGTGGCCTCAGCTGCTCTCACCTTTGTTAGCCCATTAGACAAATCCTTGGCACGATGCCCAAGGCCAAGAGAGCTGTCAGGTGGCACAGGGAGGGCCAGACAGTTGTATATACCAAGTCCCTTGGGCTGAGGGTAGTGAGCAAGCTCTCCATCTTGCAAGCTGGGAGCACCCTCTTTGCCCTTGCTTGGCAGCCTTGTCTCCAAGATGACTTGCCCAAAACCACACTAACCTTCATGGGACTTAAATAGACCCTGTGAGCTGGAACATCCCTGCAAGCTGGATGCTTCAAGTCCTCACTACTAAAGAGAGGGGCTACTTCAGCCAAACTGTGCCTGAACTATCACGGGGACAAAGCTGCAATATTTCTTTGAGCTGTTTTGAAACTGATTGAATTACTTATGGCAGTGCTGGAAGCTTTTTGGTACCCAACTGGGATGCCCCCCTCAAAACTCAAACAACACCAGAAGGTGTTTTTCTTGTGACATGTTTTGATTCTGTCACTGTGTGTAGTTTTTGTGATCACTTTGTTTTGCCTGACTGCATTGCTCTGGGCATGATGGGGAGGAAAATCCATCTTTCAGTAAATACTCCTCAAGCCACCTGCTGTCACAGCAGATTGCTGCATGTGTCTCTGTTCCCAGAGAACAAAACTATTGTAAATCTGAAAATTCAGGTCATGTTCCATGTCTTCTGCTATCTGATCTACCTCACAGTGCAAAATTTTCAGCATGTTTTGGATTCAGCCCAAAATATTATGCTACAAGCATGAAACAGCTGTAATATAGAATGTGAACCTCATGTGCAAAGACTTAGATGATTTGGATTTCCAGGCCAGAGGAAGAACATCCTGCAGCAAAAACCGTTCTGCAAGGCCCTGCTTTTTTCTCTCTGAGACACTGCAGGAAGGGAGACTTTTGCACTTGCCTGGGAAAAACTCAGGCACTGTGCACTAAGTGCTCTGACACGCACTGTAATCCTTTTGCCATGGTACATGAAACTTGAGTGTGTTTCTCCATCCCCAGCTGCATCAACAGTCTTTGGAGGCTTTATAATTGAACTCTGGTTTTCCTCTATTCTGGAGCCCCACCCTCTAGCCTTGCTCTGCAAGGACAGGGACTAAACCTTCTCTCAAGCTTCTCAGTGACTGTATCTATGGATAAAGCAGCTGGCTTTGTAGGCAGATGTTTGCCCATCTTTATGCCTGTCACAACTTATTAATGTGTGGCATGACCACAGTGCCTCTGGAAGAGCCCAGCACTAACTGCTCACTTCCTAGACTTGTCATCCTTTTCTTCTGCCAGGTCATCTCCACTTCAGATCTGCTTTCTTTTGGATGCATTTTTTTTTTTAAAGTGACAGTGCCCTCAAGGATTTTGGCAAAAGAAAAGCAAAATGGAAAAATCTTCCTGGCAGGACCCATTCTTCTGACACAGCAGCAGCTGCTGTGGAGGAGAGCCAGCAGCAGGGATCCTCTTTGGAGGAGTTTACAGGCTGAGGATCAGAGCTTGTGCTTCTGTCCTTGCTTGGTAGCACAAGATGCCTCTCTTCAGAGAGAGGTGGTAGCCAAATCAAGCTTGAAATATGACATTCACAGCTCTAATTAGATATTTGCAGTTTCACTTTGACTCCAGAACCCAGCCCAAGCAGGTGAATGTGCATGTCTTCCAATGCTTGCCAAAAGGTAGTCTAGGAACTCCCTCAGTGCAGTGACCAGCCAGTCCAGCCTGTTCAAATGTCTGCATTAAGGCAAGCTGAGTCACCCTGAGCACTCACTTTCTCTTGGTCCATGGTGAAGGGAACCTCCTGGCCAGCTCTGGGAAAATGCTTACTCTAGAGCTCCAGCAGTGGCAGAGAGAAATCTGGTCGAGGAGGGAATAACGTGATTTCCTTCTACCTTTTGTCCTTGTCCTTTGTCCTGGTGGGCTCCATCCAACTCTACTGCAATAGGCTGACCATTCACAGCTCGTCATAATTTATTAAATTTTTACTGAATATTTTAATAAGCACAGCCACAACAGAAAAAGAGAAAAGCTTGGTAGGCATTTCTCCTGAGTCTAATGTTAGGATATGTGAGCTTGGAGTGGGGCTCTGGACAGGGACTGCAAGGAGACTGCAGAAGATGACAACAGTCCATCATGTCTGCATTCCATGGGCTGAGGAAGCTCTTGGGTGCAGGTACATGATTCTCTCAAGGGTTTGCTGCTCTCATAAGCCAAAAGCATGTCTAAGTTTTAAGGAAAGGTCATTTTCCTTCATCTTCCCATCTCTTTCCCTTCCCCACTTCACACTGTTAATCACACTGGCAGGATGCCCTCCAGGCTGAGACTGTTCTGAGAGCAGGGCAAGAGGAGGATGCTGACAAGGAACAGCAGGCTGTATATTTTTCTTCTCTAGCATGATTTAGCCATGATTAATGCACATGGAAAATAATCAGTGCATCCAGCCTGATTCTGCAGAATTATTGAAGGGACGATAACAAGGGCAGAGGAGATATTTTGCTGCTTTTAATGTATTTTTAGGAAGGAGGGAAAGTGTCGCGTGAATCTGGTTAGGTGACATCAGCATCTCATATTAAGGGAGCAGGAGCAAAAGGAGGGAACAAAATTTATCACTGTTTTCCCCTTTTTTTCCTTTTTGGTTTTTTTTTTTTTTTTTTTTTTGTCTGCAAAAGGCATTACTAGTCTGAGCTTTGGAGATCTCCCAAAACCAGGTCAAAAGAAGCTCATTCATCATTAAAACAATACAGTCTGTATTAAAGGGAAGAGGGATTGTAAATGGGGAATCTTTGGAAAATAGGATTATTATGCCTTGCTCTGAGCTGTTGATCACCTCAGACTTTCCACTCCTCCTTTCAACATGCTGCCAGTGGGGCTGGGTACAGCAAATTGCTCCTGGTTCCTGGGGAGAATGCACCACGCAGGAGCTGGGCCAGGCAGACAGCTGAGGCCTGAGCACATCATTACAATGTGGTGCTCATCTTTACTCTCATCACCAGAGCTCTTGTGTTTCAAGTTAGGTCAGCTATGGCTACTTCTAGTTGGCTTGCTGCTGTGATCTCTATTTATCCCATTAGGAAGGAAAATGTCTTGTTTTATAAGCCAGAGGTCTTGTAAAACTTTCTTCCTTTCATGTGTTAAAATGAAATAATAAAATATTGGTTTACTGGAGAGATCTTAATATTTCTGCAGATTATATAATGGACTAAATAATACACAAAAATGACTGATATGGAAAATATTAGAAAAGCCTATTTTGTGGTTTTAATTGCGTTCCTTTCTGGCCCGGGTAAGTGTGTCAGCTACTTCTTTTAATTGTGTTTTTAAGACATTGAATTTACACTTTATGTATTTTCCATTTTCTTGTAATTCCCATTTACCAACACAAAATTAACACTTCTTTTCCCTGCTGAGTTTACTGCTATTGATTTTTTCTTTAGTTTTCTAATTTTGCAAACTTTGATTACGTTTATCTTTTTTCTCTGTAGGTTTCTATAGGTGTCCTTGCCTGTTCAGAGGGATTATTGCCCGTAAGTGCTTAATTTCAGAGTCCAAAGACATATAATTTCAGATAGAGCTAGGACTCATGTGATCTCTGAGTCAAACTGCAAAGAACAATTGGATGCCATGGCATTTAGCAGTCAGACTCTTGGGTGTTGCCTCATCACAGATGAGAGCAAGGCTGAAGCTGCCTCCTGCTCTGCGTGGGTGTCTTGCTGCCTTCTGGGGCCATTGGAAGCAGTGGATGCCTGAGGCTGCACTGCATGGCAAAACCTTGGGACTGGGACATCCAGGGAATGCCCTCACTGCCTTCCTGCCTGCCTTGGTGCTGGTGGTGCCTCTTGGGGGCCTGCAAGCACGTGGCTGGGGACTGGAGGTGGCACTGGTGTTGATGTGAGGATGTGGCAGCCCCAAAGGGCTGGGGCGCAGCACGAACCCTGCTGGGGTTTGGTTCCTGGGGGCAGCCTGGCCTCATTTGACCAGCTTGTCACATCATGGTTAGGTTTATTCCTTCTGATGCTCTGCAATGATCCCTTTTAGCAGAGGAAGAGGATTTGCCTTTGCATCCTTGCATATCAGGGTGCCCAGGCTTGGGTGGAAGGGTGCACAGAGAGCGGCACCTTCTGCAAGAGAGATGGATTTTCTGTCCTGGCCAAGTGGGGAGCAGAGGTGTCCAGGTGAGCCTGAGTGAGCTGGTGGACACAGCCAGGTCCTGGGTGTGCACCTCTCTGCTCTGTACCAGGCCACCAGAACCTTTGGAGAGGTACTGGGCCAGGAGTCGTATTCCACTGACTGTTTAGAAGTTGGCTGAATGTTCTTCTCCTTGCAGATCAGATTCAGGAACATGCTGTAGGTCTGGAGATTGGAATGGAGATTATAGCTAGTAATTTTAAGCTTTAGGAGGTAAGAACTAAACCTATGCTGGCCAGACCTGAATAGTCTGGTGTAAATGAAGAGGACAATCCCATGTGTTCTGCCGTGTGATGAGGCTTCCTCAGAAGGTCCAAAATGCTCAACAGCTCAGGGAAGAGCAGACAGATGTTGCCAGGGGCTCAACTCTTGCAGTTATTTTGTCCAGATGAACAGCAGTGATCTACCTGGTGGCCTAAATGGAGTGGCCCGGTGCTCCTTGCTGCTGAGGTGTCCAGCCAGCAGTGGGTCCATTTCCATGAGACTGGGACAAGACTGGGAAAAGGCTGGAGAGAGATGTGGCCTCCTGGTGCAGTCTTTGGGCCTTGACTCGCAAAAACAAGCACAAAGTTGTTCATGCAGATGCTTTTCAAATGAGTAAATGCCAGGTGCCTCTGCAGGGTATGTTAGTCTGGTACCTGTCCAAGGTATTAAGAAGATTTGCTTTTGACTGTGTAACCCGCCCTTGCAGAGAAAATCCACTGAGGGTTTTTTTCTCTCTCTTTCATGATAAGCACAAGAGCCTGTGGTGGTCACAAGATCCCTTCAGGAACATCCTGACTCAAGCAGCTCATTGTGTTGTTTGTAAAAGTCCAATTTTCTTTTTGAGGAAAATCAATACAGCTCATTACTTAGCCGAGAAAAGATCCCTGTGTCAGTTCCACTGGAAGGCAGGCCTTGAGCAGGCTCAGCCAGTGTTTGTAAGCCAGACAACAGGCTGATAGCCTTTGTCTTAAATTATCTGTTCCAAACTAAAACTGCCCCACTGAGAAGACTGATCAGCTTCCCGCAGACCACCAAAAAGCTGCTCAACAAGTGAATACCACCAGCCTTGGGCAAAATACGCACTGGTAAAAAAAGTAACAACCCAGAAGACACCTTTTTACACCTGCTGTGATGACTGCAAGTTCTCATGCTGCTTCTTCATTATATCCTTTCTTCTAGGCTCTGGCTACATCATCAAGTCTTTTCATTTCAGTGCTAAGATGTAAGATACAGTGCTACAAGGCTGACAGATAGCCAAATATTCTTTGTTGAGCCTATTTTGAGTGTGAGACGGAAGTCAGGTGCTTGGCCCAAACTTATGATGAGTTCAAAACACTTGTGTAAGTGCACGAGGTGTTTTAAAGTGGCTTTGGAAGAGATGGGTTGAGACAGTTGGGTAGACAGTGCCCTTGCCTACCATGTGTGTGTATGTGTATGGCTTTGGGGACTGCACTCTTGGTCACTGTGTTTATGCAGCAGCTGGACTGGGGGCACCCTCACCTGCATTCCCTAGTAAATACACACTTTGGCTACTCATATGAATATATGAGCAGTGAAAACTGCTCCTTGCTGCAGCCCAGTTTCAGGATCCAAGTCTACAGAAGTTTGCTAGTTTAGAAAGTTGGAGAAGGTATTGATCCTGTGTAAAATGGAGAATGCAGAGAAAAAATTCACATTGTGGCTGCTGAGCAATAGGACTGGGGGCTAAACAGTCACATCTTTATGGTTTTGATTTGAGATCTGAATGAAGAGAATGAGTGAACAGAAATTTAGCAGAGACATTTTACTGCAGTAAGTTCAGTGACAAGGTCAGTGAGATGAGATGACCAACTGTGCATGGAGAATTACTGAGAAGATAACCCAGTGGCTGGGGTACTTAGCCGGGAAGAGCTATAAATAAGGATGCAAAGCTGGTAAATTCTGTTAAACAAAAACCCTGTCTTAACTATTCATGGACTGTTTCCATACCAAAGTGGATAACAAAAGGAAGACTGTGGTTTATTTTAAGGGAGTAATCACCCAAGAAATCTGTCTTCTCTCTCCAGATCACCTTTGTGGTTGTCACTCTTGAGAGAAGATTTGGGATGCATGGAATGCTGTTGAGCTTGACCCTGCCTGTCTCTTCTCTATTAGGTGGTGAGGGGTGGCTTCCACCCTCACACCCTGGGATGAGCAGCATGCTCAGGGCTGAGGGAATGTGTCCCAGCAGCAGGGAGTGCGGCAGTGCTTGCAACAGCATTTTGTAGTGCACTGACCTCTTGACCAGCTCCTGTCTGCACATGTGTACCACCAAGTCAGGAAAACCAAACCTGGAAGGGATTTGCATCCTTGTCCCCAAATCTGTCCAAAAACCCTCTCTTGTTTTGGCTTCCATCACTGGTTGGTTTCCAGTCTTCCTCTGTACCAAGACCTTGATCTCATGAGCTATCTTTAAGAATTTATTCCAGATTCTAGATAATTTCAGGTTGTAGAGACTGTGAACAGATGACATTGCTTATATTACCAGGCTCCTCTAGTGTTTGATGATGGCTATGATTGCAGTATATATAACATTATTATTTGACTGCAATTACAATAGCATGGGTGGTGTTATGCCTGACTAGCTGATTAATCATCTGGAGCAATGAGTAAATCTCCCCCTCTTTTTCAATAATTAATATGTACAGCTGGATTGCAGTTGGCTGGGTGAGCGTGGAAGTGATCAAGGCAAACAGAGAGGTGTTTGGCAGCTTTAGGCTGTCAGAAAGGATGAGCATATGGAGCTCTTGGGACAATTATTCTCTCTGCGATGTAAACTGTAGCTTGAGCCAGCTCTGATCCACCTCAGGGAGACACATTTCTGTGGCAGGTGGCCAAAGTGCTATAGACAAGTTGGTCCAGTCAGAGTTACAAGGTCTGGCTTTGAAGGTAGGGCCATTTAACACCGTAGGATGCAAAGCTCTTTCCTCCTTGCAAGGGTTTGAGAGCCCTTTGCCATTGTGTTTGTAGCTACCCAGGAGTGAAGGGGAGAGAGAAATTAGTTACTAGAATTGGATTAAATACCTGATGTGCTGGGGGCCTGCCATGATGGTTTAGGGCCACTGCTGTCTCCAAGCAGGTCCAGTGGCTTTCTGGTTCTCCCTGCAGTCTGGGCCACATACATTCAATCAGCAGCAGTTCAGACTATCTGAAAGTACCTCCTGGTTTTGCTTGTGGGCATTTACAGTTCAAATCAAGAGACATTGCAGCCTCTCCCTTCCTCATATGTTGATATTCTTTGCTCTCCTGATACAGCAAAGATCAAGTTGAAATATTAAATGTCCTCCACAATGCAATTACATTTGGCTGGTTGCAATCAATTCCCTCTGCCTCATGCAGTTTGCTATTGTTTTCCCCTTTCCTTCCCTTCCTCTAAAGGACATGAGGCTTTCATTTGACAACAGATAAAGACTTTGATTTCCACTCTACCCAAGGAGAACTGAGTTCCCAAATCTCAGTTTTGAGAGGGGTGAATTAGAGGTGATTAAAGGTGATGGAGGCAAGAAGACTGAATGGAAACACAACCCGGCAGCTTAGTGGACAGTGCAGGACAGGGAAGAGAGGATGGACTCTGATGCCTGCTACAGTGATGGTAAACCACTTGGTAAAAGCAGTGAATCAGCAGCTCTGAACATCTTTTGCCAGAGCCGTGGTTTATCCCTGCAGGACACAGCTGTGTTCCCATCCCTGTCAACCTCTGGTTATATTAAGCTGAGCATTTCATCACCATGGGCTGAAACTCTACGAGTGGAGAGTGTTCACACACCATCAGGTAGGAGTGGAAGAAGCCCCAGAGCACAGTGGGAGTGAGGCACCAAACAGCTCCCATCCATGGTCCCTCCTTCGGTGCCCTGCCCAGGAGCCCTTCTGCCACTCCTGTGCTGGAGCTGTATTGAGACCACAACACATTTCTTCAAAAATCAATCAGACTTTTCATTACACTTTAGTCTTTGCCTTACCTGTCTGAGCCTTACACATTGTTATATTTGTGGCTGCTCTCAGTGCTGGTGTGGCTTTGCTTATGATACAGTAATTTTTTACTTTCTGATTGCTAATATCTCCTGTTTTACATTCTTTCCACATCAATCTAGGAGACCAGAGATAACTAAGATGAAAAGGAGCCAATTATGTGGTGCCTGGGATACTTGTAGTCTGGACTTTATGACCCAGGAAGTTTCTCTCTGCACCATGCTCCCAATTTGCTGGATTTTTTTTTTCCCTTCATTAATATAAACAAACAACATATCCTGGATACTCTGCAGTCAACAGCACTCACTTTATTGGCAGTAACTGACTTGTAATCTACTATATCTCCATGAATTTTATATATATATATATATATATATAAAATCTTCCCATCAGCTAGGAATTTTTTTTCATTTTGCTTTTTTTTTTTTTCACTTCATCATCAAGTTGAAAGCTTCTTGGACGATTTCTGAAATTAACCCAAGCTAGGAACTTTCCATTGTTTTACATTTATGTGGTGGCATTTTCCAAAGTTTTCCTTCCCACTTCATCCTTGATTGGCATGATACCAAGGATAAAGCAGGAGATGAGTTGGGTCAGTGCCAAGTCCCTGGGAACTCTCTGCAGGCTGCTGGGAGTGTCAAACTAGTGATGCAATAGATTAAATTTACCTATGATGTATTGCTACTGTCTTCAGGGAGGTCTTCACCATGGACAAATATCTCCTGTTAGAATGACTGCAATGCTCAAGTCTTCCCTTCTGACCAGATTTCTGTCTAAAACAGCAAACAGCCAAGCAGTAATGACTGTGCTTAGGTGACTTTCAAATTTTTATTATTTTGTAAAAAAAGGATGAGCAGAAGTTTATAAATTTCAGTGTAGGAATGCATTGAGAAGCAGAAGGTTTGAATTAAAGTCATCATACTTTTTGATCCAGTATTTGGAATTTAGGTGTGAGGACCTTGTAAGGGAAGAATGTACCTCATCATAAATGCTGGAAAACAGTTCTTCTTTTGAAGTTTTGTTTACAGACACTGAAACCCCATTGAAACATCCTATATATCATGCAGTATAACACTATATATTTTATTGTTTCTGTACCAGACAAGATTATAAACAAGCATTCTTCACTCTCTTATATTTGAGAGCAGACTATTATTTGTTCTTTGCAATGTTTTACCTGGCAGAGGGTTCATTTTTAATTTCTCTCCCTGTGTTGAGTTGTCCATGTGTCTCTGCCCATGCCTGGCAGGGGTGGGGGCTGGTCCTGGACCTGGAGAAAGTGCCTCGTTTTCCTCCTGGAGGCTGCTCCTTTGGCAGTCACCCTTCCCAGGGGACACTCAGAGTACTGGTGAGGCAGAGCTGGTTGCAGATGTGAGCCTGCAGGCTCCAGGGCTGTTACTCAGCAGACTTCACCAGAAGGAAAAATTACTGAAGAAAAAAAATATAACTAATGCAAACACAGGACACAACAGGAGGAGTAGCCTTAAGTACCTTAAATTAGGGGAACTGAAAGTCATCGCACTGCACCATGACATTTTAAGCGAAGTCATTATAATTAATCTTCTTTTAATATAGAATAATAGTCTAAGAAAATGCAACACAAGCCATACTTCTCCTGCTAACATGTACCCAGGAGACAAAGTGGATTTGAAGTAAGGTGATCTTTGTAATATGGTAGAAATAAATTCCTGAAAGCAGCAATTGATCGATATGGAGAGTGGCAGGTAAAAGCAGTGCAAATACCTTCTCTAAAAGCATTGGATATAGTAATTCCCACAGCACCAGGAAGATGTTAGCTAATCAGATACACCATAAGCTTCACTATCTTGTAAAAAAAAAAAAAAAAAAAAAAAAAAAAAAAAAAAAAAAAACCAGGAAAAAGAGAAAATCTCCAAGTGTATGGTCAGCAAGTGACAAATGTGTATGCTGGGACTCTCTGGAACAGGGGAAAAGCCATGGCCACGGCTGTGACTCATTCCTGAATGACCAGGGCTGAGTGGCACCAAGGAGGCTGCATGCTGCAAGTGGATGTGTGGCTGTGGCACCTACCCCAGGCCAGTCTGGAGGGCAGTGTGAGAATGCTGAGATGGTGTTGAAGAAACCTGAAAGCCTGTTCTGTTTGTGCACCTTTGAGACACCTCTCTGCCACTAACAATAGTACAGTAAGTAGGGGAGGGTGTTTGCAGGGGATTCTGCCATTCCCCTTGGCAGGCAGGGGGTCAGGATTAGCACAGTCCTGCTGAGCTGGGCCTAGGGAGGCCAGGTGTCCTCTGTGAAGGCTGGAGGAGATCTCTGTCCAGTCCACTTGGCCATAACCAAAGGAGCAGAAAATGGCAATGGCTTGTACTTTAACTGGAGGCAACCCACCAGATGTTAAACCTACTTCTGGGAGGTTCCATGCACAATTCACAAGTGTCACTGGTCCTGCAGGAACAGCAGCTCCTGTACATAACCTTGATCACAGCTTTTCACACCCATCTACCAAATATATTGTAGAGATTATATTATCCTCCTGTGTCGAGGTGGTGGTGTGTTCATCACACCCTGTACTTTATTCTGGTTGTATTATAAATTCTGTCTCCCACAGATGTAAGTACAGATCAAAAAGTGCACAGAAGTGCTGAAGTGCAATCCCTGTCTCACCAATTTTACAGACTAACAGTACCCCCAGATGGGGTAAGATCATCTCCTTGATGCTTACTGCTCACTAAGCTTCTTTGCTCTCCAGTCCAACATTTAAGATCCTGCCATTTATCCAAGCTCTGGCACCTGTAGGACCCTCTCTATGCTTCTTCAGCTCACTAATCTGGCAGAAAAAATAGTACAACAGAAAAGAGGTAGATGGTTTATGCTGAGTTAATGAGTTGAACTTACCCCTGGCTTTGTTTTCATAGGCCAGCTGGAAATCTCCTTCCCCAGTGAGATGGTGCTAATTATCATCTCCAATTTAAGCTCATGTCTCACATCATTCTCCTAGATTTTCTTTTGATGCAGGTAAGTAACCTGAAAAATGGAACATATACCTTTTGCCCCCCTCTGCCTGGAAACATTTTTTTTTGTCACTGCAGGTGGAGCCTGGACTGAATATTTTTTCCCCAGAACCACATGGAGCTGGGCTTCAAGGGTGCAAAGTGCTTGAAAAGATGGAAAAAATGCACAGCACAGTAAGTGTTAGAAAGGACAAAACAGTGGTTAAATAATGAAACCAATTTTTTGTGATAGCCTGTCAGGCTGGGCACCAGTGTGTTGTTTGTTTTTCCTTAGATTTGTATCTTCCAGAGCTGGTTCATTAATTTTTTCATTAAGCAGCTATCTGTCAATGCACTGTGTTTTAATTATGCCTCCTGCATGAGTGCTGGTCTGATCTAGTGATGCAGGGAAAAGCCTTCCCTGTAGGACATTGCCTCTAGTCCAGCCTCTGGGCTGCCCCAGCCTTGTTGCAGGGCTTAGTCCCTGTGCAGGGATCAGGCCTTGGTGTGCTCAAGCAGGACCCAGGCAAGGAAACGTCTCTGTCAGTGCACAGCTCCTGCTGCTTTTTTAGGAGTGTCCTGAGAGCATGGAAAAAGAGATTGGGGTTTGATGCTGACTGCTGGGCTGTGGAAATGTTCCTGACAGTGGTTGCTTTCTCTTTGTTCAGCCCTCACCTGTACATCTGCTCTGCTACCAAATCTTTTTCTTCCTTCTGTCTGAAGCCCCTCTAAAAGCTCCTTCAGAATGATTTGCCTCTATTCTCATATTCAACCTCCATCTCTCTGCAGAGATGCCTGGAGCAAACAGCTTCTCCTGTACTGCAGCTCATGAACTCACCTACAATCTTATTCAAGTGCAGTTATTAAAGGGTACTGCTGCTCCATTGTCTTGAGTTATATCTATGTTGCACAATGTAGTGGAGATTTATCAAACTAACCATAATTAATTTAGCACAATTAGCAGTTTAGCCAGGCTGCCATGGGGCTGCTAAAGGGCTCATTTACCCCTTTAGAAGATCAACAGAGACAAATCTTAATCTGGTAGGTGCAATGAATATGTTAATCCAAAACTCAAGCTGAGCTACACTTTCCAGAAGAAACCAAAAAACTATCATGAATAATTCCATAATTCCATAGATTTATTAATATTTTACCAAACACCCTCCATAGATTTATTAATATTTTATATCCATAGATTTTATTCGTGGAGTAGAGAAAAAAAGAAAATTGTGAAAGCTCTCATTTCTTAATTCTGATTTTACTACTCGCAGTGCTAAAAGGACAGTTTGCACCTGTGTTAATCAGCAGGGTCTGTTTGCTGTGGGCACGGAGGTGTAAGAGAGCCATTGGCACTGAACGTGTTCCAGTCTGATGCTGGAAATAGGAATCTCACTTTTAAGTGTGGGGACACCTGAAGTAGCTTTACCCAAGGGAAGGCACTGTGTGTGAGAAACACTGAGCTGGTCAGGAGTCAGTGCACGACCAGTTTGTGGGAGGAGCTGTGTCTGCTTGTGACTGCAGATGAAGTAACTCCTGTTCAAACACCCCAGAGGTACCTGGGATGAAGGATAACTCAGCAGTCAGGTGTTCCCACAGTGAAGGCTCTCCTTCCTATCCCATTTATTAGTATGCTCCATGGTTCCCCCATCTGTCATAGTCTGCATTAGACATGAAGGGATGAAGTCACCCTTATAATTTCCCCTCTCACCTTTGGTGAGAACTGTTTGTGCTTTGGTTGACTGAAATCTGCTGTGGTTGTTTTCAGGACTCACTAATACCAGGACTAATCTGAAGCTACTGTACAAAGAGTGCATTCTGGCACCTCTGACAATAGACTTACTGTGACACTGGTCTCAGCTGGTGTGGCATCCAGGCTTGAGTACTGTGTGGTAGAACTGCACCCCTGTGCATTATCCTCTCATCAGATAAAACAGCAGCTTATCCTCATTTAAATTGTCCCAGAAGAAAGGAAAGCTGGAGCACTGAGCCTCTTATGGGTCAGCTTGCAATGAGCATTCATGAATTTTAGAAAAGTCTTTCATGAGACCAGAAGCATTGGGAAGGAGAGAACCACAAAGGAGATCATTGACTTGCTGTTGCCTAAAAAGCTGAAAGGAGAAGACCAGAAATACCACAAATACAGCAAGTCTCCTTTGCCAGGCAGCAGGGCATCATAGCAGCGGAAAACACAACTTTCCTCCAAACACATAAAAATGAGCATGACGAAAGCAGGAGATAAAGGACCATAGGGTAATGCTGGTAGAGCCTATTCCACCCCTGGGCAACAGCAAAGACTATGTTTGGTCAGGAAACGTGGAGACGTCACCACATTCCAAGTGCTGGGTGCAATTACGGATGCAGTAGATCTCTTGCTAGGATGTGTGCATGGGGAAATGTTTCCCAGAGGTGGAACAATTTTGATGTAAAAATTCCTCCTTTTCTCATGGATTGTGCCAAGGAAAACAGCACTGGGGCAAGGCAAACTCACAGCAGGAAGAAGTGAGTCCATGAATGAGTCCACTGTAGCACCATAATGGGCATGAATGTGTGCTGGCTCTTTGCATGTGGGAGAACTGGAAAAGGCTTTAGGCAGAGCCCTGCCCTGTGGCTGGTTGGTGATTTTCTATCCCAAAATAGAAGATGGAGAAGGCAGTAATGGTCTGCCAGGCTTGGCAGTACTGGCAGAGAGAAGGGAAAGGAAGGGAGGGTGGAGTGACCAAAGAAGGTGAGGAATCATGTCAGTAAAATACCTTTTAAAGAAAATCTTACATCAATCCCTGTGTTACTGAACCAAGACAGTCTGAAGTGAGAAGTCATTAGAGTTCATTACCCCTGGCAACCTATGGCCATTAATTCTCTCTGGCAGCAATACCTAAGGTTGGAGGAACATCCAGGCTATGGCTCTGAGTGCTGCAATGCAGAGACATGATAGGGCACAAATGCTTTCCTCATAGATGTCAAGAAACTTGAAAAAGATAAAAATGGTGCCACATTTAAAAGAACAGTTAAGTGAGCAAGGGGAACAACAAATCACTGATAGGCATTGCTCCTTCTGGCACCAAAGTTCAGTGATCCACAGGAAGAAACAACCTTTTCTGATGATGACAGACACGCTCCATCTATTGTTTCATATCTCTTTACTTTTCCTATGTTGTCCCATGATTTCTCAGTCATAAAGCTCCTTATTAACTTGGTCTTTAAATGCTCCAGTAAGGAAGTCAACCTAACTCAACACTCCTTCCTATACTGAAATGGCCTGAGAATTGCTGAGTCTGGTTTAAACCAAAAACTCTAAACTTTTCCTCACTACTGCAAAGCAGCATGGTGGTTCTTACGTAATCTGAAAAGGGGATTTCTCAGCAGGTTTTCTCTGTCTTTGCTTTCAGGACCATTCTGGCTGTCTTCCTGGGAAAAACAAATATCTTGGCACCTACAGTTATCAACCCCTGCCTTTCAGACCCTTTTACCCTCTAGAAGTACTGTGTGCCTTGTAGTCAAGGTCTTTCAAGCCAAATCTGAGGTCATAATCTAGATTTCAATAACAAAGTATCTTCAAAGGGAATGTTTGATCTTTCCCTCTGATACTCATGGAAATTCACTTAAAGTCCCCCACTCCTCTCAGCTCTGGTTATGGAGGCTGAGAGAGAGCAATGCTCTCTCACAGAGTGTACCCGTCAGCCACTCTTGATCAAAGCCTGGCAGCTGGTATCCATCCAGGAGCAGAAAAATAAGTACACAGGTGGAGAAATGAGGATCTGAAATTTGCCCTTGGGTAGCCAGCTTTCCATATCAACATTGTGAGTATTCTCAGCTGCTAAGTAAAAGCTGAGAAAATAAATCCCAAATATAAGAAATTAAAATCAATAAACTCACCAAGTCCTCCATGTCACAGTTCAGACTCATAAAGAGATACAGCCACTAAATCCCCACAGTGCTCCTCTTTCACAATTGCACACATTAAGAAAAGGGAGGAAAGAGTTATATGAAACATTTGTCTTGGTATAGGAATCAGTTATCTTAATGATGCAATATCAAAAGGAAATATTGTCTCATTTAGACATCTACCAGCTACAGTCACTACAATGCTCCCTAAAGAATGGTAATTATTCTCACAGATGCCTAGAAATTAAGAATTATACTTTCACTATGTTTAATATCCTAGCAATGCTTTCAAGGGTCATCTGTCTTAGTAAAGCTTTGGGGATCTAATTCAATTGCTTTTTGCCTGTCATTGCTTATTTATAAAACACGTATCTTTCTGGTGATACTGTGTTCCAGTGGATCTCTCAGAAGCTAGAAAAATGGATGAACAAGATAGATGTGATCTGCTCATCATGCCTCTAGGACTACATCCTGTCCTCAGCTGTCTCGTTTTGCTAAACAAAGGACATACCTAAAAAATGCATCAGCCTCGAGCTGATCGTGCCACATGGTAGGGCGGAGACATAGCCACCTTTTGGTACTTTGTGCTGATTGTTCTGCTAAAACCAGCAGCCAGCTGGTGATTTTTCACCTCAGCTAACAACATCTGCAAGGTGTGAGACATTTACTTACCTGTGTGCAGACAAAGAATAATTTATAATGGATTCTTTACAAGATCACGCCATTATGGAGCAGCATTACCAGGAGCCCCAGAGTAACACCAAAATTGATAATCTTTGCAGATACAGCTGAAATGCAGCCATTCCTCAAGAGAGACACTGTAGTGCTTGGGGATGTCACATGCATATGCTAAAGACAAAATATTAGTGTAATATTAGAGGATGAGAAAAAACCTTAAGTATATAAAACTTCCCAAAAACTTGTAAAACTTGTCACTCCTTATTTGCTTAAAATTAACCATATGTTTAAGTGCTTTCAGGTTGGAAATGCTTACTGATAGGCAGCATCAAATTTCAGGCTAACAAATACATATGGAATCTTAACATCTTTCTATAGGAAATAACTGGCAGAGCCTTTCAGCCCTGAGAGTTCTCTCTCTCTGTAGTCTAGAGTATATTGTTCTGATTAACAAAGCATAAGATGGATTTCTTTCCAAACATCTGATGCCATGTTAATAATTTTCTTAATAAAAAAAAAAAAAAAGGAAGAAGCACATATTTTGCATTGCTGCTCTGATAACTATGAATTATTGCATATTTTACTTGACTGTTCTTGTGGTTTCGTACAGTTCTAGAAACAAGAAGAAATCATTCTGAAGATGGCTTTAATGCAATAATATAAAAGTTTGGATTCAGCTGACTACCGGATGCTGAGTCATAAAGAGAGATGCTTCAGAGGTAATGGATTATGGATAGAGTTTGTAGGATTCAGTACTTATCCTTATTCAAAATCATCAATATATATCACCAGTATTTCTTTCTTGTCCAGGATCGCTGTCAGTTATAATTTCTGGTCAATGTGGGGGAGCATCTGACTCTGTCACAGCAACAGCACCAGCTGGTGCAGGTCTTAGGGCAGGAGAGAGAGTGAAAAACCAGCCAGTGCATGTAGGGGGGAAAGCTGTGCTAAGAGTCTGGAGAGTGAGTAAGAAGTCAGTTTTCTAACATTTATTGATTAAATCCTGCCCAGTCTCTTCATGGAGCACAGCTGTCTGCTATAAAAGTAAAAAGCCAGCACAGAGCAACAGCCAAACTGTGCAGGGGGAAGTGTAGTTGTACAGCTCCAAGAAATCTGGTGGTAAATGTGTGTGTCAAGGCACGGAGCTCTGGGCTCCCCCAGGTGCTCGCAGGGGCTCTGAGCTTGGTCTTTGTCACCGAGCTGTGGCTGCCGTTCTCCAGGGAAGCAGCTGCTCTAAGGATGGATGGAGTGTTTGGCTCCACCTGCAGTTCTTGTGGGATTCCAGCCGTGTCCCTGGCTGGCTGGGCTCCTCTCACGCTGTCCGTGCATGCACACAAACAAAATGACAACGATGGCAAAGCACAAGATGGGAAGTGCAGCTGTTAGGAATTTCTTGGTTCACACAAGGAAGATGGAGAGTCACCAAGAGAATTGAGAGAAGGAGGGCAAATCCCTGATAAAGAAAACCAAAGTAGACAGAAATACTAAAAACGGGAGGCCTTTTAAGGCTTGAGAAAATGTAAGGAAAAGAAAATGGTGTGGAAGCAGAGGAAGAAAAAAGAGAGGAACACCAGAGAGAAGCTGTGGGGTTATTGATGCTGGAGGATCACAGACCTGATGCCTGTGTGCTAACTGTGCTCGGTTTATAATAAGCATCAAACCTCAGCATCTGCATTCAGATGAGCTGAGAACACATTCCATAGATTCCATAGCACTTCTTAGGGAATGTTGTTTTCCTACTGAGACATTTAGTGACGGACAGGAGATGAGCTAGTGGTCTCTGTCTCCACCTTCTAACAGAAGTGAATTGCTGCAAAACCAGAAGTCCTGAAATTCCCAGCTGATCTGTTCAATCTCTGTTTTAATTTCTGCTGGAGAGTTGTGAAACCAAGCCCTCAGAGTAAAGTGAGAGTGAATCTGTGTGAGGCCGGTAGCTGTGGGCAACTGGAGGGATAGGAAGGAGAAAATCAGTCTGGTGGCTGACTGTGAGCATGTGCAAAGGAAATAATTTAAAACCAGAAAGTGTTGTAGTGGCCTCTAAAATATACATCTGAAAAAAAGGCTACTTAAAAGGCATTTGCTACTTCTGGAAAAAAGCAGTAATTTGAGATGAGAGACACCTGTGAGGAGAAGGTTTCCCTTGCTATGCTTCCATATACAACACACACACAAAAAAGGGAAAAAAAAGGACTGGAGGAGCTGCAGTTATCATTGCTGTATGGGGCTGCTGAAACTGCATTCCTGAAGGAAGAAAGGTGCAGAAGTCAAGAGTGAAAGAGAAGCAGGGAGCCCCTTGGTGTGGGGCTGGACCCACCTGGTCTTTGCCTGCCAGGTTGAACCTGAAGACCTCTCAGCTGGTGGAGGATGCTGAGTTCCTTTTGCAGCAGTGCTTTGGGGGTCAAAGTGGGACCACAAGACAGAGAGGTCAGTGCCAAGCACATGCTTTTCAATGTCTCTGATTCTCTTTTTTAAGTCTTCAACTTGGCAGCTGACAACTCAATTAAGCCTTCACTGTGCTAGAGTAGTTTTTGTCTCTAAGCTTGGCTAGGCACATGTCTGAGCCCAGCTCAGTCCAAGGTTCCTCTGGAAGCAATGAATCCATGCAAGGTGGTGTGTGCAGACTGCAAACCAGTCTACACTGGGAAGTGACCATGGCACAGTTCAGCCATCAGGGCTGATCCACCAGCCTGGGATTAATACCATCAGTGACAGTTCACAGAAAGGAATTCCTCAGGTTTACCCACCAGTCTGTCTTAGGCTATGGATAAGCCTTTGCGAGATGCTCAGTTTGTCTTTTTATCCCAAAATGTCTCATCTAAGAGAGACAACTTCACAGGCTAAAGTAGATGGCAGCATTATTAGGGGAAAAACAGAGGGATTTTGAAATGGGACCTGATTTCTGGTACTCCAAGATCAGTTTTGAAGAGTAAAAATATTTTTAAATCTGTCCTTTACAAGGTGAGCCACTTCTGTCCTTGCCATTTGCATGAGCATGAGAATTGGAACTCTTTATCTGTACTGAAATGCACCCATCTCCCTCCCGTCCTCCCTCCCCTGAGTTCTCAGTCCCAGAAGCCGAGTCCCTTCAGTCACTTATCTGGCAGGAACATGAAATGCAGCGTTAGTTCAAGGACCTGCACTAATAAAATAAACATATCACGAAAGGCAACACCTGGTAAATATTCTTAACCTTTTCTGCAGCAGATAAGCTTGGAAGGAACTGATGAAGCAACACCTACTGTTATGTTTGCAGAGTAGCTGAATGTTACTGAATGACTCAGGTGAAAAGGATTCATCCCTGGTCAGTCCTCTTTTGCTGTTATTACACTCCAGGGAAGTACACTTTTATTCAACTGCTTGTGAAACATGGGGTCTAAAGTGCAACAAATTGGCCACTGGCAGTCCTATTAAGAGGCATAAGTGCATATTACTCATTTTATTGTTTGTGTGTAATTTGAGCCTTTCAAATTTCCCTTGAAAGCCTTAGCTTAGTTGCCTACTATCACCTGAAGCAAAGGAGAGTTTTGCTGTTGGACTCGTTGCTGTAAGGTGTTGGGTCTGGAAGTGTATGTGCATTCAGGACAAAACTACCAGAGGCTGTGAAGGTGTGTTGGGGAAATTTCAAGGCTGTTGGTGGCAGCCTATTTGTGTTAGATGGACTATTTCTCCAAACCAGTTTGGCTGTCAGCTCACGTGATGGCAGCAAATGGCAGCTTCAGGAAGGGGAAAGCAAGACCTTCTGTGGGGACATAAGTACCTAAAATATATGTCCTTGGTATATGGTGCTCAGACTGTACGTGCTACAACTCTCCTCATCTCTGGCTATACAAATTCTGAGGACTTTGATCACCCTGGCATGAATTATTATAAGGAATAGAATGACTGCTTAAAAACAAGAAAATATGTCTGTGGTCCAAGATCCTTTTCAATCATCTCATTGTTTCCTCCTTCACTGTATTGCCTGCTGCCTCCCAAATACTGCAGATAGCCTCTAATTCCATTAGCTCTGCGTATGAGTGCTTAAGCTGCCCACTAGCATCCTGTCACTAGGAACAAACTTCCTTAAGGTGAATTATTACCCAATTATGGAAGTTTTGTAACCTTTTCTGAGGCATTCAGTGCTGGTCACTCAGTGCAGACAGGGCTTTGATTGATAGGGACTAATGGCAGGGCAAGGTGAAGGAGGACCTTTCCTTGGAGCTATCTTGAATGGGAAAGCAGTAGTACTGAGTAGCTAGTACAGAAATAAAGCCACAGGTTTTGCTTTTTGTCTTGAAGAAATTGGGTTGTATTATATGAAGGTAAAGAAGAATTCAGAGAGAACCATAGCATCTGAACAAGATTGGAGCAAAGAGGCATTGGGCAAATTCTCTTTCCTATTTTCTTGTGAATTTGTATCATGTCATTTACCAACAGAACCAACAGAAGGAAAAGGGGTTTCCTGTAGTATTAACTTACTGGACTGGAAAACTTATGGAATCCAAGAAACATTTTGTATCTTGCTACCTGTCTTTTTGATCACAATATGTCTGGTATTAAAATAGGTCATGGCTCTGCTACACAAAGTGCCCTGCAAACATACCACAGCAGACCTTCACCTAAATTGTCATGGAAAATCAATTTAATACTTCTCTGCAATATTTGTGATACTTTTGATCTGGGACAGATTTCTCAAGCTATGTGAAGGAATGGTTTAGTGAGATGTGGGGAGAAGTGATGTGCAACAGATGGCAACTCATGGGCATTTTTTACCTTGTCAGAAACAAGTCATAGACTTCATGACATTAGGAAATGTAATTTCTGCTTGGGTTTTGAGGGACCTGAATGATTTGAGGTTGTTGTGTGTATGTGAATGAGATTACCAATGCAGATCATTGACCATCGGTGGTGTTAATATTGACCAGTTTTAGCAGTGGGAAAAAGGGGGGGAAGGCCAGTGTTTAAAAAAGAAAAATAATTGGAGACATAAACTAGCTACATGCAACTGAGCCCTTTGTATGGTATGTCCTATTATATAAAATATCACAAAGATCCTTATGGATGTTGATAGATTTATGAGAGGGAGTGAGCAGGAAGTTACAAATTGTGCAGTCTTGCTGAATTATTGGGGAATATAGTTCACATCTGTTGCTTTCCCAAAGTCCTTAGTGGAGTGACAAATGGCATACTGCTGTTTCTTCTGTTAGAATCTGGTCTCTGTCAATTAAGTGTGTAAAGAAACTCTGCAGGGATCCTGGTAACACTGGGCAATGTCCAGACTTGCAATTGAAGCAATGTATATACAAAAGAGAAGGGATTAATATCAATCAAGAATTCCTCTTGTCTGATTTTAAATTATATTTCTGTGTATCAGATTCTCCTGGGTATAGCTAATGTAGAAAACAATGTACCCTTCATGGACAACAGCAGAAGAGCACAAAGTGAATCTAGAGCCTGCAGATATACAGAAGAACTAAAACACATCCTTAAATGCCACATCTACACGTCTTCTAAATACTTCTGATGCCATGAGAAGACTGACCTAGAACAGAGGCCAGACAGAGTTAAAGAATAAAGTAGGTATTTATTAAAAGGCCTCAATGGATATGCCTTGGGCAGCACAAAAGCTCAGACAGGGCTACATCCAAGATGAAACCCAAAGGGGTCAAAATGCATGATCGGTCACAGAGTCTCTCACTTTTGTAAGTTTTGGTCCATTTGCATATTGGAGTTAATTGCCCAGTTATAGCTTTAGGTTATGAAGTCCCATTCTCCTTGTTTTTTCTCTCCTCAATTCACTGTTGTTTATGCTCTTGGGCCTGAAATTTGTATCGAGGTTGTCCTTGGTCCCCAGATAGAAAAGGAATTGTTTTGTCCACCTACTCTGTGAAGAGAGCTTACAAACACTTTATATGAAGCTCAGAACTACACACGAAAACAGCCCAGAATCTGAAAAATATAAGAGCTAAAACTGAAGGCATCATCTCCAGGGATGGTGACTCCACCACTTCCTTGGGCAGCCTCTTCTAATGCCTAACAACCCTTTGGTGAAGAAGTTTTCTGAATATCCAGTCTAAATAGACAAGATAATCTGTTCCATTGCCTTCCCTGGGACTGAGTCCAGACTGAGAGGTCTGTAGTTCCCTGAATCCTCCTTCCAACCCTTCTTATAAATGAGCATCACATTTGCTAACTTCAGACTCACTCTGGACAGATAAAACAGAAAGACAACAGCATGGCCTTCAGTATCGCAATCTGGAAAGCAAAATAATAATAAAAAAGGGATTAAAGTGATAATTTCTAGTTGACAGATTTTGTTTGTAAAGCTACAGTAATCTAATGGGGAATGTGAATTTCATGAAGAGAGTCTGTATGCTGCCCTGGGATTACTGGATTGAATAATTGATGGAAAATGAAAATACAACTGCATGTAGGATGGTAAAGTACATGGCCAGTCTGTGGCAGCCCAATTTTTTTGAAATGGCTCCAATCCCACCAACACACTTCTGAAGGAAGCTTTGTCTTCATCCCTCGCTCCTGTAGGAGAGCAGCCTGGTTGGTACGTGTGAGTCAGACCAGTTCTGGTAAGTCAGCTTGGATCAGATATGGGGCAGAAAAAAGCTGCTCCTCCTGGAGCACAGTGTTATCTGGTGGGTACAGCTGCATTAAAGAGCCATTCTGCTCTGGAGATTTATTAACTCTTCATCCCCCAGGGTTCGTCTCACGGAGTTTCTACAAGGGCTGTGTTGGCTCCCCAGGCAGGCTCCTCGTGAGAAGAAGCCAGGGCAGCTGTTTCCTCTCCTGAGGCAGAAAATGCCCCCACTGAGTCTTACAGCCCAGGTTCAACCAGGAGGCAGCATATATGAAGAAGTTCTGTGGGCCTCTTCACTGTGTAGATGTGAAAACTTGTAAATGATAGATGTGGGCAAATGGGGTCATCAAGGTGTACCCCTGAGGTCTGGTGACAGTCTGGCTCAGAAACTACATCAGCATGAAGACCACAGCCAAGGACAGAGTTTCCCCCTTGCTTGCCTTCCCATTTCTACCAGCCAGAGTGCTCTGAGTCATGGGAGCAATAGAACATTTTGGTATTGGAGATATCCTACAAGCCATACCAAAATAAAAGTATATGAGGTGTTTAATACAGAATAAGCTTCAGCACAGCTGCAGACTCATCAATGATTATGTTCTTGGCTCTCATTTTGTAGGCAGACCTTCAAAGTCAGCTTTGGTTTATTTGACATAATTGCTGTAATAGTACCTATCAGCTTGTTAATGTAGAAATCTCAGGTATTTGTCATTCAGGTCAATATGTCATACATAGATATTCCCTATTTTTGCACACTGCTTGTTAGTATAATGCTCAGGAATGGACTAATGTCATGTAAATAATTTCATCAGGGCAAGATTATTAGATCTACTCACCCCCAAACTCACATTATTTTTAAAAGCCGTATTTCAATTCATAGGAAGCAGAGAAGACTGCGCATATAAAAGCCTGCCTCGCAGCCAATCTGCAGTTTTTAAAAAAGTAACCCTTTGGGAGGGTCTAACTTCATTTGTAATTTCTTTGTCTCCAGCTCAGTGGAGCATGAAAAAGGAACAGCTCCTCTCCCGAACCCAACCAAGCACACAGGTGGAAGCTAACTCAGGGAAAAGCAGCACACAATTGTCTCACAGCCTGGGTGCTGAATGGTGCGGCCCTATCTTGGTGTCCACATTAACAATCCAATCCCTACCAGGAATTTGATATGTTAGTCAATGCTCATCTCAGTTAGGTTTATAGAGCTATGGAGACTTATAATTGGTTCATAAATTCTTTTCCCTAAGCCATTGTTAAGATTATTATTGCTAAGAATTATTTGGCTTTTCTGTTTCAGGCCTTTTCCGCTAGGGTCCTGTAATTTTGGTTGCCTTTTACTTACATAATGAGAGTTTTCTACAGAATATCTTCCATTTTCCTATAAAAATATTTCCATTTTTTTCCCATAAACATTTGAGTGGGAGTTTTTTCATTATTCTGAAAGAAACATCTACAACAGACATCAATATCATTGCCTTTTTTATGCAAAAGGAAGAACCAGTCAATGAAGAGGTTCAATTACTTATTTTGGTTTGTGTTACAGTTGTGATGAGAGGGATACACTGGCAGATGTGCCCTTGGTTCTGGGCACCCTGGAGTCCCAGAGGAGCAGAGGAAAAGCACCAAGCATGAGAGAACAGGCTGTCCTTTGGGCTTTGGACTGTCTCAGGTCACAGGCTGCCCTATGCCTAAAATGTGCTGTGCACACTAAAAGATGCTTAAATATCCACATCTCATACTGCAGGGTAAGTTACCTTTGTACTGCCCTGAATTCTTCTCTATGAGCTATAATCCTGCTCCAGAATATGCCTTGAAATTGAAATCACATTGGGAAGAGGCAAGAATTTGGAGAAGTACAGTCACCTCTGTGTATCTCAATTAAATGTGCCTTCAGGATGTTCTAAGGGAATACAGAATATGTGCCCAGAGACAATAAAAAGATATTTTGTTATTGTTATAATTTTTATTCTTACGGTTATTACCAGGTATGAGTTTATTTTACCTATGAATTCTTGGCTGAATTCCTCAACGAGTCCTTTTGGAGTGCCTGTGTTTCTGTGTAGGTGTGTCCATCAGCTCAGGGCACCGTCACAGGATTGCTGTTGGATAGTTCATATGTGGGAAGACATCAGAAGCTTGGAGAGTGATGAACAAGAAATAAGAAGTCAAGGTAAACACTTCACTGCCTTTTGAAGGGTCCTAACTGAAAACTGATGTGTAGGGTGAGGACTTTATCAAGGATCATCACCATTATACTTGGGTTCAAAATGTGGCAGCACTTTGGGGTTTTCAGCTCCCACTAGCTGAACTTGTGATAAGATGATAGCTGACTGTTTAAAGGAACTTGAAAGGCTTTTTTGAAGTATTTGGAACTGGTAACTTTGGCATGGTTTCCTTCTGATATGGACATGGTTATGAGGCTTCATAACCTGCCTTATTTCAAGCTTTGTTTAATGCCCTCATAATTACATTAAATTGTCCAGGAAAAAGGCTGGAGTTGAGGATAGGAAGACCTGCCCACTATACATGATGCTGGATGGCAGCCCGATTTATTTTCATTTAGTTTTCCTTGGTTTGATTGCATTTTCGATACAGAGCAAGGTATTTCTGTATTTTAATGTGTATTTTTTTAAATAGTTGTTATTCTAACTGTGTAGGGAATCTTTATGATGCAGACATGTTATGTTACTATCTCTATAACAGGAGTCCAGAATTATTAATCAGAATTCTCCAAACAATGGTAGTTGTAGTGAGCAAAGGGTAGAAAATGGGGAAAGGAACAGAGAGCCATAGCTGCCTCTCTGCTTCAGAGAGCATGCAGCTGTCCCAAATATAAAGATCAAACAAAAATCTTCACATTCACTGCTATTTGATATAAATTCACTTTAGCAGAATTTGATATAAATCACTTTAGCAGAATTTGATATAAATTCACTTTAGACTTAGATACCCATGAGATTGCATCAGCTTTTTCATCTCTGCTGCAACAGGAAACTTTGATTTTATTTCCAAGGCACTTGAGTTTGGGTTCCTTCTAAATTCAGTTGAGTAATAGGGCCAGTAAAAACTGCGACTGAACTCTTCCATCCTCCCCATTCAATTTCATGCCTCCAATTTCTGTGTTTCTAATGAAAGAGATGTTTACTAGCAGGCATCTCAGTTGAACAGATTTGGCAAGCTGCTGAGAAATGTAAGTTGCAAAACATTTGATATGAATGATTTTTTTCTCCATCTTGTGGAGAAAAGATCTTGTGTCAAAAGTGAAGACAAGTCTCTGCTTTTGCTCTTCCTAATTACGGGATGTTAGACATTAAACATTGCACTGGAAATCCAATTACATGATTATTAATCAGATGCATTTTTTTCAACGTGGGGGAAAATAGGCTAAGTGAAACATGAAAGTCCACTGGGAAACGCTACCAATTAAAGCAATTAAAAAAGGACATGGAATTCTTAACTTTTACACTTGGCTAGAAAGTTGATTGACTGGGCTTGACTCTCCTGGGAGTGGGTGTGCTGGGCAGTTTTTTATTTGCTTCTTGATATCACATGCTTCTGTTTCCTTATGAAGAATAATTAATTTTCTTTGCAGGAAAATCTACTTATTGTGATATGGGTAGCTGATCAGGTTTAAAATGTTGGATCAGGTTAAGTGATGCCTGTCATTTAACATTTCCACTCACAGGGAGAAGCACATATTCCCTCCACTCTTATTCTGCAGACAGACTTTCTGACAGCTGAAGTGTAGCCAGTAAATTTCTTTTCCATTAGTTGCAAATTGTACAACAATATACTAAAGTAATTACATCATAAATCTTCTTGCCTTGAAGTTAGGCTCTGCGGTACACACTCATAAAATAGTTCAGTAGCAAATAAAATCACTGCATCTGTGTATATTTGTCTTGCAATAATTTTTCTGAGGGTGGTCTATAACATTGACAAATGGGAATTAAGGAGGAACTAAAAAGAATTCAGTGTTTCTTGCTTTGTGTAAGAGGGGGGCTTCAATAATTAGGGCTACCATGGAGCTGCACATGGGTCAAAGCAAAGATTATTGCCAGCAGTCTCCTTAGCTGGGCATTAAGAATTGAATATAATATTCCCTTGATCATGAAGGATATGGTGAGTTTTGTTGAAGATCTGAGCTCAAGACAATGTTGAAGCACCTTAGGAGTGTACCTAGTGTAGACAGAATATCTCTAGAATAAATCTAACCATTGAATGGCTCTGAAATGCTTTGAATGTCAGGGAAACACAAATGAGAATATTTGCACAAAAAGAAGTAACTGCCAATACATCTATTTTTCTTCGCTCCCTAGAAAAGAACAGACAGGTATGTACCTAAAGCACTCACTTGGCACCTGAGTGTGAACAGGCATCATTTAGCATTCACCACTGTGCTGCAAACTGTGGCAGTAAAATTACAGTTTCTTGGCAGTTTTGCTCCCAAAATCAAGGGCTACCCTGGAGATAAAGATCCCTGTAACCCTTCTGATACTCCTTTAATTGTGCAATAGGACAGTTTCTTTCCTTTTTTTGGGAGAAGATGGCAGCAGAGGTCCTGTCTCATCCCATCCTCCTTCTCCCCGGGGGCTACCAGATATTCAGGTTTTTGTATTATATTGTTTATTTTATATTATATTCCCAAAGACCTCTGGATCTAGCTCTTCCATTGCCAGGCTGGATTTATAGGAGTGCATGTCAAGTTTAATTTGCTGCAATGTGTATGGATCAGCAGTCAGAATGTGTGAGCTTTGTCTCTCCCCAGAGCGAGATCAGTGCTGCCATCCACTCCTCCCAAATAAAGGGCAGCATTTATAAAGATATTTCCAGGTTATTTGTGGGTCATTTCCAGGACCATATCTTGTGTTTTGGTGGCACAGAGGGAGAGGGCAATTCATGGTGGTGATCAGATTGCTGGAGAAAACAGTACAGGAAAAAAACTTACACTGAAAAAGCCCACACTGGGGCTTCTGGTCCTGCATAACACTGCAGCCATGGGTCAGCAGGAGCCCACAACCCCAGAAAATGGGCTTTGCTATCCTGTGAATAACTACCCTCACATAGACAGCATCTCTGACTGGGTCTTGAAAGCTTGAAACAGGAATTTGACTGATTCATCTGGGAACCAGGCATGTACAGGAACACCAGAGAGATATTTTCCCTGCACGGGAAGTGCATTTGATTATATTCACTATATTTGGTGTGATTTGCTGCACTCAGATATTCAGCTGCAATTAGATGGTTAGAGACTCATCATTAATCTTGGCTCTGTGCTGCCTGTCAATCTGTTCCCTTACATAGCTTATGGCACTACTCTGAATATTTTGATGGGGAAATATCCCTGCTTTGGAGTGACACCCTGTCTGTGTCTCCTGTCAATATCTCTTCTCTTCAGGGCTTTTTAGAGAATTGTCTCTCAAATGACAATGATTATGTTTCTTCTCAAAGCCCTGCTGAGCTGGTGTCTGGACATTAGACACCCCGCCCTCATGCCTTCAAAACTATTTCTTCCTTGATACCTGAGCATAGTCCTTGAATTCTCTGATTTTTTTTTCTTCTTCTCACCTTAAGATTTCTTAGAATGTTCAGATTCATCTAAGTTACCTCATGCTTTCTTCCTTCCTAAAAAGGGTCTTATTCTTGTTGCCTTTATGTTATTTAAATTGCTATGAGGTTGATTTGCACTCACTGGCCTTCCTGCATTTCAATTCATTCTTTCATAAAGAACTCTCTAGAGTCAACATATATTTCTTTGTGTAGAAGAGCTGTCCAGTCAGTGGAGATCCTATTGTCACTCTTCTACTTCCAAAATTATAGTCCTTCCTCAAAAAAAAATAATAAAAAAGTGTTTCTCAGTCAGAGTACTGGATATACTGAAGAATGGACATTGAGAGATCACTTGGAAATCATACTGCTTCTGAAATTTGTGGATCTCCCTCACAAGTTATACCCTCCTGTGGATGAGAAAGCTTTGAATGAAGCTATAAAGCTGGACATTTTGTGCAATTTAGCATAAATGTGCTCTGAAGTTGTCTTTCCCTGAGAGAATCTCTAGGATATCTCTTAAGCTTCCCTGATATTCAAACATTTTTGAGTCTCTGTTTAAACACATGTGGGTTATGCTCTTTTATAT
Organism: Vidua macroura; assembly: GCF_024509145.1. Lineage (NCBI taxonomy): Eukaryota > Metazoa > Chordata > Aves > Passeriformes > Viduidae > Vidua > Vidua macroura. Next base: position 9,777,276 of record NC_071578.1, on the reverse strand, counting down.
TTATGTATTGATACGGGAGAGGTGGGAAACTGAGATGTCTCTGCTATGCTTTGCTTTCCACTGATGAATAAAGAAGCAAATCCAGATTGTTCACAGCACATCTTGCCTTGCCTTTATTTAGATTTGGCATCAGGATGCAGCTGTTCTGACTCTTGGTGAGTAAGATAAGGTCATATTCATCATTCCATGTTAAAACAATCTTTGTGTTTTCAGTGTCTTGTAATACACATCCCACTAGATCATTAAACTATCATCTCTGTTGGGTTTCTATGGAATTTTTCATTTTTCCTGCAGCTGATGAAATGAATGATGATGATGATGTATTTGTAACCAAAAGCATCTGTCATTTAAACTCCCACATTTCCCCCAGATTTCAGAACTGTTAGAAGACAACTTAGCGCCTTTTATCCTTCAGTTCATGAAGACTGACAACAGTGTTTAAGTGGTGTCCAAAGGGTACCTCCAGGTATGTGTTATTTGGACTAAAATCTGGATTGCTTGTCAGAAGTTCAGTTTTCTCTAGAGTTCAGGCTTTATAGTAACCTAGGTCAATTCTGTGCAGTTATGGAAGAGCAAACAAAAGTTTTTTCCATTAGCTTCTATGAAAAATTGCTTTTTGGACATGGAAGCTGGGAAGTTTTGCTTTCTGAAATTGTGTTTTCTTTGTCTTGCCCTCTTTTTGGCAACTGCAGAGATATTAAACACTAAACTCAATTTATTTTCTAGTTCCATGTTGAAATTCAAGTAATTGAAGAAGTATGAGACAAGTTTAGACTGCCCAATTCTTAAAAGAACTAAAAGACTATGGTACCATCTGAACTAATGCTGATATTTATAATGCTGGTAATTATATTTTATAGTATCCAGATGGTTAGCCGAAGTGGGAAAATCCATGGGGAAAGACTGTCTGCCTGGGATAGATGGAACTGTGAGTTATTGGCAGAGGTTTTTTTCAGTGTGGATTCACAGCCCCCAAACAGTTTCTGGCCTTACCAGAAGTTTTCAGAAGATTATTTCCTTTTTTTCTGAGGGTTCTTTTTATCCTCTTGATATCATACTTTATGTCTTCTGGCGGCTCCTGCAGGGATAATACAGGGGCCTTCCAGTGGAAGGTGACACTTTGGCAAGGATTGAGAGAGATGAAGTTGATTTGTGCAAATAGACTCTAATAATAACAGCATTAAGAGCTGGATTAAACACATTCATCCTGCATTGTGTCTTGATCCAAAGGACCTACTTACCCATTTCTCACATAAATGTCAGGATGTTTCACAGATGGGGTGGTTGTGGCAAGCACTGAGCATCACTCGGGGAGCACAGAGGGAGATGCTGATTCTCTAGAAGAGACTTCCCTGGCATTTTTAATTGACTCCTGAAGATGACAATCTTAGTCACTAAAAGGAACCCCAGAAGGACAACAGCTGCTTGGTTCAGTGTAGTTTGTACAGTTTCATTCTCTGTGTATTTGTATTTATGTCTTATGCTTCTGAGTATATTAGCCATTTTCAGCTAATTTAGATGAAGCACAGTAGGACTTGGGATAATTCAACTCCCCTGAGGTTTTTGGAACACAGCATCTACAGATTTTGCCAAAGTGAAAACTAAGCACTCTGAGAAATTGTATTTATTCCTTGGTTGTACATCTCTAGCAGGATAGTTTCAAAAGAAATGAGGAGCCCAAGGACTTGCTTTTAAGGTGATATTCTAGAGGTGTAGAGCTGTGTTAGCTCTCTGGTATGGGCCAAAGTCACCTCAGTGGCAGAGCAATGTTACTTGTAAGATGATTTGAATCACAGCTTTTCTACCTTGCCTACATTCTGCCTTATAAAATACCACAGAAATTAAGCAAAGGGGGAGCATGGTCTCCACCAGAGACATCTCTGTGACATCAGGAACTGAGTAAAGATAGAGCAAACCCCACCATGCAACACTGAAATGAAATGCAGCACAGCCTAACCAGGGTCAGCCATATCTTCATTCCTTAAATAGCAGTCAGGGAGATGTGTGGTCAGTGAGCACCTCCAGCCTTTGTGCAGTCACCATTATTTGTATAGACTGTTCATGTCGGAGCTCAGTGGTTGTTGATGATCCCACCAGTCTGCATCTCAAAAAACCCAAGCAGATTCCACCTCATGGAGGTGATACATTCCTCTGTATTTTTATTTTCATTTTACATGTCATTGTTCCCTCATCTTTACTGCCTCTGGGGAGAAAAGAAAAATATTAAATGCCTCATCTTGGGCAAGAGAGAATAAGCCAGAGAGATCTTCACCTCAGTAGAAGCCTTCAGAGTTGGTTCTTTGATGGTATACAGCAGCAGATACCTCAAGGCTTGGAGAAAGACACAGAGATTTGAACTGCTGATTGAAAACTTAACTGAGACCACCTTCTCCAGCATGGGTGGATTTCAGAGGAGCCATGGAGTGAAGCTGCAGGGAATTGATCTGGTATCTCTATAGATATGGAGCAGGAATAGTGGAAATGTTGGGGCTGAGCTTTCTGCTGACCCTCCTAGAGGCTGTGAAACTCTGGTCTTTAGGAATCAGAAAGCAAACCTGCAGTAATGGCTGTATGTCGGCAGCTTCCCTTAGTGAAAATATCATATCTTTGTTTTGCTGCAGAAAGTGCTTTAGCAAAGCTGTGGAGTGTGACTGAGGGGTACCATAGCCCTCTAACAGGACTGCCAACTCAGGCTGTCCAAGGGACACAAAGGGACCAGGCTTGAGGAAGAAAAATTTGCTACTTCCACCTTCTTCATGTCACAAGAACTCCTGAGTGAGAAAAGCTGTGACATGCTGGGAGGAACCTTTCTTTTTTTTTTTTTTTTTACCCTACACCTGCCTCATAATTAGCTCAGTTGTTGTCTGCCACAACCTGGACTTCTCTCTGAAGTGCTGAAAATGTCGAGACATTTCTTATGTTCCTCAGTATAAGAAACCACAAGCAGCAAATCCAGCCAGTCTTTTATCATTATGCAGCATTATGAAAATAATTTCTCCATTTCCATAGGCCGGTGGTGCCATTGATTGTGCTATTCTCTGGCAGTCGGCGCCAGACTTATCCTTTCAACCACATAAAGATTACCTCGCTTTCCTCTCAGCTTTGTGATTTCTTTCTTGACACTCACTGCTAGACCACAATTTGGACTACCAGGTTTTCTGCCTTTAAGTATCCTATCAGGCTTCTGCTTTTGTAGGAACTCAAGACATTTTTTTGTTGTGGCAGAGAACAACGGAGTTTCAAACGGCGAAAATGAAACATGAAAATCTTCTAAAAATTCAAAGTGTCACTTTTTCTTCTCCACTTTAATGCTGGACCCTGCTCTCGATGTAAAGAAGATGAGCCATTCTTTGCTGGAGGTTTCAGGGATCTTGCAGCAGAGTCCCTGGGGCTTTGTTGTGGTTAAGCAAAATGCATTTACTGCCAGAGGCAATAGAATTAAGAAAAAAGTCAATGGTAAACAATGACAACTATTTATCTTATTTGAGGCCTACAAAGCAACTGAAACTGAAATTATCTTCAAATAGACACAAAATAGAGTTTGTGCAATAAAGCTCCCAAATCAACCTAGAATCTCTTCCTAGCTGGAACAGCAAGAATCTGGAATTCACTTGGTTATGAGGCATAATATACCAGATTTAGAACTGTGTAACCCAGTCCCAAAAATGGTCAAACAATGGAAAGCTGTTAGGAACATGGCTTAATCCAAGGATTATAAACCTATGCATGTGTTTAAGCACATTGCCAAATTGTTAGAAACCAGGAGCTTTCCCTGTTTTATTTCCCGGGTGTTGAAAACTCTGGCGTATCTGCAATGGCAGACAGTGAATAAGACAATTTTCTTGAATTGGTGCCTGAAACTACTAAGTCTGTGAGCACTCCCAGGAAAAGTGATCCAAGGATTGATTTGAGAATCAGCACATCATGAGACCCTCTGGGAGCTTTCCTTCAGTCCTTCATAGATTGTAAGGCTCCGGGCAGCTGAATTTAAGTCATTAAAGCTCCAAATTCTATCCATTAGTACACTCATTAATATTTCTCAGTAACTTGGGATACAACATTTTTCATGACAAGCTTGGAAAAGTTTTCTCTTCCATCTAATTTTAACCTAGAGTCAGCTGTAAGGAAGAAAAGCTCACCACTGAGTGGAAGAAAAACTTATTTGTAAAATTTATGTTTGCAGAATCTGTCCTTCTGGGCAAAGCAGTTAGAAGCATTTTACTTTAGAGATTAAAATCTTTCATGAAGTTGTTGAATGTAGGGATATTTAACTTTTGTCATTGGGCTCAGTGTTCCAGCCTGGAGCATATTGAACTGCTAACAGTAAAATAATGAACTTTTCACAGCAGATCCCAAAAGGAAAAACAAAAAAATACAGAGAAAAACTTCAGGGATCTTAGGAACTAGATAATCATGCTGCTAAATTGTTCATATGCTCCAGAGATGGATGCCATTAGAAGACAGCCATCTTGAATCATTGCTTTTGAGTAGAAAAATACAATTGCAGGATCCCAGAATGTCTGGAATAGGAAGAGACCTCCCAAGATCTTCTTATCCACCCCCCTTCTCAAGCAGGTCCACTTAGAACCAGTTGCACAGGATGATGTCCAGATGACTTTTCAATATCTTCAACAGCAGGATCTGTTTTCTTCCATTGCATGTCTATATTCAAGGACACAAAGGCATATTTATATACTTTTAAAACTTATATGAATAGAGCTTATATATGCACATTTATATATTAATATATATTTATGTATAGATAAATATTCATATATGTATATATGACCATGTATTTTAACAACAACCTCTGGATGATCAGCAGGAATTTGATGATTTGCATTTTCAGAGATATTCTGTAAACTTGAGGGGAAAAGCCCCGAACTGTTTGATTCCACTGAGAAAAAAACCCTTCCGTGCTAACCCAGCAGTGAAAACTGCTGGCTGGAAATGTTGACATTGTTACTGTTCTAAAGCAAATAAATAGAGAGCAACAGGTCCTCACCACTTACCATGCTGTCATTCAGCCATTAGTTCAGATGCTAAACATTTGCTTTTTCATCTTGCCCATACACGAGAAGACTCATTAAGCATTTTTTTTTTTTTAAATAATAGCAAAGTTCATTCATTCTTAAGAGGAATTTATGGGAGTAAAGAAGTAGGGACACTGGGCTTAAGAGATGTGGAGGCCTGTAGGATGTACCTTGTGCTGCCAAAGTCAATACTCCCTTTATACACAAAGCAAGAAGTCCTCAGGCTCCAAGAACAAGTAGAAGAACTTACTTTCTGCAGGGTTTTCCTTTAACTTCTCTTTTAGTATGGGATGTAGAATTTTGGTTCTTGTGTGCACAGCAGCACTAAAGTAATTTGACTTTCTCTTCAGTGCTCTCTACCAACTTGGATACTTATGGCACACCCCTGCTGATGTTGGTTATTGCTCCTCTCTCTAATTCCCTAGCTGTGCTAACAGTCACTGAAAGCTCAGTAGACCTTTCTGGGTAAAGTCTGGATGGGGCAACACCAGAGCAGTGCTGTAGTGTATCTGCAGAGTCGAGGCATCCAGTCAGAGGCAGAACAATATAGTCAGAGGGAAGGGGTAGAGATGGAGAGAGTCTAGCCTGGAGAGAGTGCATTGAACACCATGTATTTTGAGCTTTTTTGCTTGGAGAACTCTCTTGGGGTACTTTTGGTGCCCTGTGGCTGTGGAGGATTTCTCAGCCAATGATACCTTGTCCAGAAAGAGCTGATAGTGATGAATCTGGTACCTTCAATGGCAGTTCAGGTGTTTTGGTTGCAGGAGCATTTCCTCCTGTGCACAGCAGCACTAGGGATGTGAGCAGAACCTCTTCTGCTTGTTCTCTCCCTTCCTGCTGCATTCACTCCCAGCCTTCCAGCCCTGGCAAGGGTGTGCTCACCAAGTGAGGCCAACAGAGCTGGCTGACAGAGAGGCTTTGGACAATGCTGACAGGCCAGGCCAGCAACTTTCCTGGCATTGTAACACAAAGTCCCCCTGTGGATTCAATGAGACTCTTGGCACAAGCAAAACTCAGAGGATTAAAAGACATATCTTCTGTCTCTGCCTCCTTGCACTCATGTTCCTCCAACACTGCAGGCACCTTTCTGCCTCAGCTCAGAACTCCTTGTTCTGGGGACTTCTGCATAGCTGAAGACTTCAAAGCCTTTGCTTAATTTGTGTTTGCACTTCCAAGTACTGAATGAGGTTGTAAGGCAAAGGTAGGTTCCTTCTAAGCATTTGTGTGTAAACATGAAAGTTACAGCCTTCTGCTCCTTGCTCCTTTCATCTTTTCAGGCTCACAGATAAAATGCAGCAGGGTTTTTGAACTTTACAGAAAGTTTTAATAAAAGAGTGACTCAGATGTTCTTATGTTGAGTTCCTCTTCTCTTTCACTATTCCTTTTGTTTTGGCTTTTTCTCCCTTTTCCTTTTTCTTCTGCTTTCCTTCTCACTTTCTCCCATGTAATTCCTTTCAGCACAAGTTTCAGATGGTTTTGGTGGACATCTTTTTGAATTGTTGTTTTGTGGGGCATCATGGCTTTGCACCTGGGTACCTCATTTATTACAGCCTCCATATCTGTCCACTACATGGTTCCTGTCATCTTGGATGTAGGTGAGAATTTGTGGAAAAGGGATTATTTCAGTATTGTGTTGCCAGTTTACCTCCAGGTTGCCATGGGGAGAAGTACTAAGGATGTCTCTCCAGTGACAACAGAGAGATCACAGAAGATTAAAATCCCCAATTTTCAGATTCTCCTCACTCCCCCCCTCCCATATTTGGGAGGGCATTCAAGCTCAAGAAATATTTCAACAAGAAGATGAGAATTGGAACAGGATTGGCAATGATCTATCTCAAAGGGAGATTCCTTTGAATACTGCCATATCATCCAGCAACAAAGAAAAACTTCTGCTCTCTCAGATTCTCAGCAGCTTCCCTGCTGCCTTTTCTGTAACTTTTCAGGCAGTTTGGTCTATTTACACTAAGTTTAATTTCTTATATTGACACCAACTGGAAAGCAGCTTTGGCATATAAAATAGCACCATTTATTTTAACTGTTGGTACTCACATGTCTAGGTTACAGTGCCTGGGTAATTGCAACAAATATTTTAATATCAGCATTAGAGGTAGGATCATGGAGTCCTGAGGCATTCTGTGTTTCACCCACTAGATCAAATATATAGAGCAGCTGCAAATATTCAGGTCAGTGACATGTGATATTTATTTTGCTGAACTTTGTGTTAGTCTCAATTTTCTTTTAATCTTCTGACCAATATCTGAGCAATGAATACCCTAGTTACAAATATCTTCTTTTAGATATTTAGGCATCAGGACTTCTGTGAGTTAATCACTCCAGTGACTTTCAGGATGAACCCCATAGGCACATAGCTCCTCTTGGAAGTTTTAATTATTTGCTTGACTTGACTTTTGTACCAGCTGGAATCTGATAATTTAACTGATAATAATATGTACTGCTGCAGCTGTTTATCTTCCAGTACTTTATGAAGTATTGTCAGAGATTTGCTGCTTCAAAAGTTATAAAGAGCTTAGGTCCTTGAGGTATCCTTTTATACTTTTTTTACATAACACTGAGAGCAGTAGCTATAATTTGACCATTCTGTGCCTGAACCTCTTCTTGCTGAACTCCATTGCAATGGCTTCAGTGGCTTGTATGTGGAGACAAAAATAGCCTAATATCCTGCAAAGTGATTAGCTCTTCTATGTGCTTGCCAATGTGACATTCACCCACAGATATCTAAGCAGTTTCCTGAGACTCAGATACTGGCCACACTGATTAGACTGGGCCAACAATACAGGATGTTAGGTGAAATCTGCAGCTATTTTTTTTAAAGAGTATTTCAATGAGGATTTTTCTTGTTCAGATTATATCCACTGCCTTGGCATAAAAGTGCAATGCAAGGTTCCTTTTGAGATCAACAAAGAATTCCTTAAAATTATGGTCAGATCGTTGCAAGCAATGACATCATCATCTCTCAGGTGAGAGGATGCAATTTTCTGCATACCTTTGTGCCAACCATTTCCAGAAAAGACTGTTTAAGATAATCCATTTTATATTGCATTGCAGGTTGCTGGAAGCCCAGTAGCTTTCAGTTTCTGTGGTTCAGCAAAGGGTAGGTAAATTATTTAAATATTTATTAGTATGAATGTACATTAATATTAAAAATCATTGTTGATTTCTTGGGGACCTGTGACTGTACTTTTGCTAATGAGTGATAGAGAAACCTTAGAAATCTGAGTTTGTTGCTGGAGGGAATGCACTTCATATGCTTTTCCCCCATTCTTTTTTTTTTTTTTTTTCATTTCTCTTGTTGCACTTTGCAGAAAATCTTCTCAGAGGTCTCTGGGGGATGGTGCAGGGAGGATCTGTGAGCCTGCAGGACAATGTGCTGCGTATCTGAAGAACTCCCCCTTCTCATGAAGCTCACCTCCTCCCCAGCCTCACTTGGCATCTGGACAGCAGCCACCCACATGTGGCACATTAAAGGATTAAGGCTTTAATGACAATTTTAAAATGCTGTTATTAAATGGGAATTTCCATCCTGTAGAACACTTGAAAAATAACATTTGTAAAACTGCTTCCTGAGCAGTATATCCCCTTTTCCATTATCTCATCTATTTGTATGCTAATAACAATTCTTCTGCCTTTCTACTCTGTCTCTGCTTGAGCAGTTCAATGCTGAATTCATGATTCTGTATTTTGTGCTGTGAAGATTTTACTTATATTTTTAAAAAATTGTATCTCAAGAATTAATTACAGATAAATTATTGAGAAAGCAGCAGCAAATGCAAAGGAAGAGTGGTCTGTATCCAACACAGACTCTAAAACCAAATATATTTGAAATATCCCATTTTATATATATATATATATATATATATATATATATATGTATATAAGTATAAATAAACACACATATATATACATATATATATAATTTTCATGTTCAGTTATCAGAATGCTTTCCTAGCATTTGATTCTTCATGTGATACCACAGACTGCTGACAAAAAATTAGCTTTTTCTCTCAAATTATGTCCATAATAAATATCTGAAACAAAATGTCTCCCAAGAAAAAATATACCAGTGTATTGAGACTACACTTCTGTGAAGAAATTCTTGCATATTTAGGAAGAACAGCTCTGCTATCAGAGAAACTAAGTGAAGAGTAGACATATAATTTTGAAATTTTCTGCTTATTTGAAATGTTTATATAATCTCAATGTTTAGGTATATTAGTAACAGACCTGAACTTACAGAAACTTCACTGCCTGCTGAAAAAAATTTTAACCAAAGTTTTCAGTATCTTTTCTGATGTAGACAGGACTCCCACTGTTCTTGTGCATCTCTAAATCTCAGTAAGTGTTTGGATACCCTGTCTTAAGCTGAGATAATTAAGTTATATTAAATCCCCTGTTAGTCCCTGGCTCAAGGAGTGGTTTGGGCTGGAACAGACCTCTGGAGCTTGTCCAGCCAAATGTCCATCCCAATCCAAAGGTAGGTCAGGTTTCTCAGGGCTTTGAGCTGAGCATGGAGAGTCCACAAACTCACTGCCCTGTGTTTCAGGGGTTATTGCCATCCACAGAGACAATTAATTTCTTTGTGTCCTTGTGGTCTTAGTCCCTCATCCTGTCCTTGTGATTCTTCAAGAGGTGCCTGGCTTGTTTTTTATAAACTCCTTTCAGGTAGTAGAAAACAGCAACAAGTTCCTCCTGAGGCTTCTCCCTGGCAGACTGAGTGTCCCCTGTGCTTTCCTCCTCTCGTCACACAGCCTGTGCTCCAGCCCCAGCCTGACGTCCTCCAGCTGGGCCCTCCCCAGGATGGCAGCAAATGTGGCACTTCTTGTGTGTGCCACACATAAAGGGGAGTGGGGAGTTTCACTGCAGCTCAAGTGACACACCAGGTATGTCTGAGCCCTGAGCAGTGTTGGCCACATCCAGGCACCTATATTATTTCCTGATATATTCACCTATTTTATTTCCTGATCTCCAAATAAGTCTGCATTGGTAATATCTGTTGTCTGCTCCTTCACATCTCTGCAGAGAACTGGCTTTGAAGGACTAATGGTGGCAGGGAGAATCTTCCTTTTTAATATTTTACAATTTTTAAGATATTAGACTATGGAAGTAATTTCAGGACCTAGTTCATCACAGTTTCTCTCCCCCGGAAAATCCATCTTCAGAGAGCTGCTCCAAGGCACAAGGATGCCAAAAAGAGTATTTCTATTGACGTTTGTCCTACTTGCTTTCTATTCTAAAGAAAATCCAATTTTCAACTAAGCTTTCAACTGCATTTGTCATAAAACATGGGCAAATTTCACTTCTCTATTACTTCAGGAGAGATGATGCCAAGGCTGAGCTTCTGTTTTCCTGAAGAACAACACAAAAACCAGGCTCCTTGTTAGCAACACAAAAAGCTCTGTATGGGGAAATGAGCTGTCCTTGGAATGGCACAACTGATATTTTAGCCTCAGGATCCTTTTCTAAAGGACACAGAACAATTTTAAGCTCAGAATATTGCAATGCATTTAAATATCTAAGATTGAGGTTAAACAAGATCTACTAATGCAAAACAGAAATGAAGAAATCACATCCACCTTCTTCATGACAGAATCAACTCATCCCAGGAATAAACAATTGCAAGCAGTGGGAAAATAAAACTGGCCTGTCCATGCCATGATCTTGGCTTTCAGACCTTCTTCCTCACTGCACAGAGGGATGATGATAACCTGTCCAGTGAGGTCCCTGGCTTAGTGGATGAGAGGAGGTTGTTGGTTATCTTAATTTTAGGGAGTGACTTTCAGCACAGACTTTCATGAGGTCCTCAGAAACAAGTTGATGAAGTAGGGAAACAATAAATGGAAATGACATGGAGTGAAACTGGCTCTGCTTAGAGAGAAATTCAGAGCAAGTCTTGTAGCTGAGAGTTTGTGTTTATAGCACAAAGTGATGATGGGCTCATCATCATTTAATTGTTAATTATTCTACAGCAAAATGTATGCTTTTCTGCAAACATTTTTATCCTAGGAAGAATATTTTTGCTAAAGTATTTGAACCTTCAAAACATTCCAGTCAATTTAGCTGTAAGATGGTGAACCCTGCAAAGCACTCTTGTCCTTACTAAAGGATCAATGAAATTGAAGCTATCTCAGTATGCAAGTATTGACTTTTATTCCTAACACTGATTTAAACTATAAAGGCCTATTAAACTAGAGATCAAAGCATCTATCCAAGAGTTCACTTAGCTCTTTAAAAAAAAATAAAAATAAAAAATACAGTATTTAGAAGATAATACAAGGAAAGTGATAGAAAATACAGGTTTAAAATGTAATTAGTGATGGAAGCTTAATAGGTGTTCAGTGTGCTAAATCTTGCCAAAGAGAAAGTGGCTTAGACTTTGCCTTGAAAGAAAAGAGCATGAAAAACAAAAGTTTTTTTGCACTTTTACATAACAGAAGATGAAAAACTGATTTCCAAGAGGAGTTTGAATCAGTATTGAATGCAAAATCTGGGTGTGAGTCCTAATCTGATATATTCACCATAAAACAGTCCTTCCTTGTGCTGTACAGAGATGGGGATAAGATATTCCAAATAATCCCCAGACTGTGCACTTGAATTAAGCAGCATAAGGGAGGGGACACCACTGTGCAAGCAGCCATAGGGTGGTATGAAGATAGATGGTGTCTGGGATGAGACTGGGCTAAAAGAAGAGAAGCAGCATTATGTTTTTTCCATTACACTCAGTCACTAAAAGCAGGAATACACATAAACTGAAGATTTTTTTGTTTTCGACTGCCACAGAGAAGTCATATCAGCAGCCACACAATTAAAGCAACCTGGCTCCTTTCATGCACAGGGAGCAATTGTTCCTTTGCTTGCAGAAGAAAATGCACTCACGTGTGCACACACACACTTAAAAATGTTTTAAAAATGTTGTATTTGACTTCCTGGCTAGTTTGAAAATTCTCTTTAAAAATAGCTCTCATGATTGCAGGCTGGCAGAGCTGTTCCTGCCTGGATTTAAATGGGAAAACTCAATTAGAGTCTGAATCTGTTGCACTGAAATGGAATTGTCTCTTGCAGGCAGAGTACAGTCATGGACACAGTAGCATGAATGAGAGGAGAGGCAGACCAGGACGCTGTGCCATTGTGGAGAGCAGGCTGGGGGGGCTCTGAGCTGGAATGTTCCATTTCCTGTCACTCTGGAATTGCACTTCTCCAAGCATGTTCAAGGAAAAGTAGCTTCAATCAGGATTTTTCCTGCAAGGGGCCCTGCTGGGTCTGGGGGTGGCAGGGACTGAGCGCTGAGTAGCTCACAGACAGAGCAGTGACTTGTTCCATGAAGATTTTTACTTTTTACCTCCTTTTACTTTACCTCTCTGGCTTTGAACAAATATTCACCTCTCCCCAGGCTCTTTCCATCAGGTTTAAGGATGTTATTAGTACTTCTGTAGTCTAGAAATATTTGTGAGGATCTTGGGAAGGCTGTAGCTTGGGCACAGGAAAAATGGATTTTTGGTGGCAGGTTCACCATAGGGTCCCCCTCTCTCTCTCCCTCCTTGTCTCCATTGCAGTCCCATGTCTCTCCTTGTGGTTTCCACAGCAGGCTTTCAAGCTGTGAGGGTAAACCTTTCAATACTGCCTCTGCTCCTGAGAGCCCTGAGCTGGCCTCAACATTTTTCTCATCATTGTGCATTGAGATCTATGTCTAGAAATGACCTACTTTTCCTTGCCTCCCTTATCTGGGATCTCAGCCTGAGCCTCAGTTTCCACTTGCTCTCTAAGTCATTTGTGTTAAACTGCTCCTCATAAAAAGCAGCTTCCAGCATGAGTTCTTTCATCTGTGGCTTGTATTTGTGTGCGAGAGGGAGAAAACAGGTTCATTTCCATCAGAGCAGCTGGCTCCTCTAATCTGCCCCCTGGGGACTTGGCTGGCAGGGAATGTGTGTCTGCAGGTGGGGCAGACCTGTCCTTCTCCAGCTGGGCCATCTCTGCTGTCATCCTGCTGGCGGGGGGCAAGCACTCCTTTCCCCACTCCTTTGGGACCTGCTGGACACAGTTTCTGGATATTATGGGTTGGGAAGAAGATGCACAACTCCTTGCAGTGCAGCAGGCTCGAGGGATCCTCTTGTGAAACCTGCAGTGAAGAGATTCAAGTGTGTTCATTGAAGCAGACGACGAAAAAGGCTTCTTCATGTGTGGGAGGGGATGGTGGGCAGGCAGGGCTCAGTCCAGCTCTGATTCCTTGCCCTACTGTGACACTGCCATCCGGTGCTACAGACACACAGCTGGAGATTGAGTGTGGGCTGCACTGCCCTTTGTCCAGGGGAGTAGGGTGACATTAATTAAATGTTTTGTTGTTGTCCTTGGAGAAATTGTTGCAGAAGAAGTGTTTATGTCTTTCTTTGGGCATGTTGTGCAGGTGTGAGCAGATGGAGATGAAGGAATTTTGACAGCCACACACTCAGAGGAGCCCCGGGTAAGGGTCAGTGCCCTGCACTGATGTAGTTATAGATGTCCATCCTTCAAACAAATGCTGGTTAATGCTGTAAAACTCCTCAGTGCAGGCTCCTGCTGCTCTTGCCTGCATGGATGGATGCACCTGCATGCTCCATGTGCTCAGGTTATCCTGTCTTTGACATGGGCAGCCCGGGATGTTTAATAAACTGTGACAGTTATTGTAATAGCACTCTCCATACTCTGAATCAATAGGTTGAGATTTTCTGTGGTGTCACTTTCAAAAGAGTAAAGGAGAGAATTTTGAAAAAATGCCATCTATGATTTCTGATGGCTGGAAAAAGCAAGGGCAGTTAGCAAGGCAAGAGCCATGGCTTTGTGGTCCAGGGGAATTTTCTGAGGAGGGCATTCACAGCTGTCTGAGGCACTTTTGCAGGAACAGGGAGGAACACATCTATGCCAGAGGTGTGATGGGGCAAACAGCTACCTGATGTTCCTGGGGCTGAGTAGAGCCCTCAGCAAACGTCAGAGTTTGCCAGTGAAAAGGGGAGATTTTTCTCACTGTAACAAATCCCACAGATTTTTGAGACAAGCAGGGAAATTTTCCAGAAAGCTCTCCTGAAGAAAACTAGCTGAGCTGTGGTGGCAAAATGGTAAAATGAGAAACCAGCTCATAGCTCAGACTGTGGCTCCTGCAGCAAAAGTGGTGACTGCAGGTCCAGGGAGAAAGCCCAGGCTGGAGATGGGGATGAGGTGGGAACAGGCAGCAGGCCCAAGAGGGAACAGTTCTGGTCACGCACTGCAGACACCATCCACGTGGCCAGCTCTGCCTGCAGCAGGAGCTTTAATGATCGCACAAGAGAAAGAGCTGGAGTGAAACCAAGAGCTTTGCCTGCTCTGAGCTTCTATAGAAAGAGACTCAAAAGAGGGGACAGGCACTTCCAGCGGGGGCCGTCTGCATCGCCCATCGCCTCCCGGGGCTGGGCTGCTCCTGCCCTGCTGCCGGCTCCCCTCCGAGCCGGGGCTGTGCGGAGCCCCTGGTCCCGCTCCCGGGAGCTGGGACAGCCGGAGGCAGGAGAAGGGAGGCTCCCTGCTCAGCCTGGACCCGTGGAAAGGGGGTGCCGGCAGCCAGCGGTGACCGCTCAGAAGGACCAGGTGAGGAGAGATCCATCGGAGTGTCAGGCGGTGGGACCGGCTCTGCGCAGCCACAGAGCCCTCTTGTGTTGCCTGCCGGGCTGCAGACCGGCCAGGAGAGCAGCCTGCTCCTTCCACCAGAGCGAGCAAGGTAAAAAAATGGGTGTCTCACGTTTATTTCCCCCTGTTTAGAAGTTTTCAGCTCGTGGGTGTTTCTAGAAGACAAGAATGGGAGGAGTGAAGTGATCCCTTGTTGGTAGGAGTAGGAGATATATTCTGTACAACTTCTTAAAAGCCATACACCAGGAGGAAGAACTTACTCTGGAGCTGTTCCCATGTGCTAACCATTATTAATTAATTGATTTTTCAGACAATATTATAGCTTCTTGCAGAAACCCAAGCTGCAAGAACTTATTGTTTCATCTGTAAAAAATGTTTTTCTAAAATGAAAAAAAAAACAAAAAACAAACAAACAAACAAACAAAAACAAACCAAAAAACAACCCAAAACAAAGCAAAAAAACTGTTCATTTTTTTTTTTTTTAATGTGGAAAATAGCTTTTTTCTTTCTTTAAAGCAAAGCCTAAAACACACCCTTTGGCTGAACTGTCAAATCTCTGAAGACTTAAAGTTCAGGCAACCTTTCTTTGGACCCACCTCCCTTCACTGCTGTCTCTCTTTAAGGGAAGCCACCTCAGGCACAAGGACTTTGCAGTGGAGGCTAATGAGGTACCGGGAAGCCCTGCTCCAGTGGAGTCCCCAGGGACACAATAAAGTCTTCCCCTGGCAGTCATACATCATTGGACAGGTTCCCAGAAATCACAAGCAGATTAAATGTTACAGGATCTTTTCCCTTCCTGGCTCAGGTATGCTTGGCTCTCTAATGGTTGCAGAAAGTACAAAGCCAGAAAGGACTATTAGATCATTTTAATTTGCTCACTGATAGTTTTGTGTAATGTCTTCTATTAACTAGAAATTAATTAAACTAGCAGGCACCCACCAGCAAGGAAAAAAAGATGTCATCAAAGTTAAGAATGCTTTAAAACAACTGTGGGAGGAAAAAAAGGGGTAGAAAGGGATTGTGAAAACATCTTACCATGCTGCAGAAAAATGCAAATTTGTCTCTGTTGGCACTAAACTACAATGAATCTGAACAGGGAGGAAATTATTTCCTGCATTCTGATCCAATGGTCTCCAAACCCCTGACAATACAAACAAAGACTTTTCAACTCAATCAGCCAAATACAGTGCAAGGGAGGTCTTGTTTTCAATCACATCCACATTTTCTTATTTACAATCAGTGGAATAGACTCTTCTTGTATATGTCTAAAATGTTCACATGTTAGAAACAGGTGGTGAGGGTTCAGGAAGCTGATGTGTGTTTTGGAATTTCCTGTCTACTGAAATAGTTTTTCTATTAATTCAAGATGCTGTCACATTAAATAAAATTATCCCAATGATGATGCTCTGTATGTGTCAGCTTCTGTTTCAACAATGTAGCCTGAATTTTGGCTGCCTAGGATCAATTTTTGGATAAAAAAGTTATTTTTCTTTATATTGATGCCAGAATTGATCCTATTTGAATTCAGTGTTGGCAACAGAAATGCAAGAATGAGAAACTTTTGTAGTGCTCCCTTTAGTTTACATTGATTAGTTTACATTAATTTTCACCTCAGCTGTTGCAATATCACCTTACCAAAATATTTGGATTGGATTTTTTTTTTTAAGATTTTCCCTTCAAAGTTTAATTAAGTTAGTTTATGAAAACATTTTTACTCATTGCAGATTTGGGAAATACTGCATTATTTCCAAACAAAGCTCCTGGGTCTCTTTTTTTCCTGTCCTCAGAAAAATGTGTTCATACATGACTGAGAAGTATACAAATTTGAAAAGCAATCAAAAGAGCTGAGTATTACAGCAGGTCTTTTTGGTGTCATGTCAAGGCAAATGAGGTCCTGCCCACAGTGTTCTTTGCTGTAGCTTTAGTAATTTTTTTTTAGTGGATTCTTGGCCTTGCCCATGATAAAGGAAGTTATTTGTCATTTGTTAACTGATTCCTTTTCTTATTGTCTTCTTGCAAAGCCACCTCTTCTCCTATCAACTCTAATTGAATTGACTGCCTATATTAGGTTCTTAGATTCACCATATGCTCTCTGCCTAACAATATTTATTTCAGATTAATGGTAACAACACAAAAACCAAGTGGACCCAAAGCCTGGAGGAGAGGTCACAGAGCATCTTGTTGTGCCACATGGTGTTGCAGCTCTCCTGAAAGCTACCAGGTGGGTGTTGCAGAAAGTTATATTCTTCTTTTGAATTTGAGGAAAATTTAAGGAACTGCTATGAGATGATCACTAAAGGCTTCCTGTCCAGAGAAAGAGAGAAATGTCATTTAAACAGTCAGGGAAAGAAGCTGAAGTGCTGTGATTCTCAGTTCTAAGAAAGTCTGTAAAAAGGCCAGAATTTCAAGATTTATATCTGAAACATGAATTTTGCTTCTCTATTCCCACTCTTCTCTTAGTATTTGGTATGTTTCATGGATTACTTAAAAAAAAAGGATCTTATTTTCAAACTGTCTGTTTCTGTTTCATGTTGCCCTTGCCAGAAGGTGTCTCACTTGCATGATCATTGCAAGAACCTGTAGGATTATTTACACTCCATGAGCTATCTTTAAGTGCACTACGTATTGCTAGCTTGGTTTAAGATGATGTATTGCAGCCAGCCAGCAATATAATTAAGAGAATATATTAAGCTAACCTGGGTGTTGTGAGCAAGGCTTGAATAAGCACAGCACATCTCACAAATTCTATTTAGCAGCAGAAATATTTTTTCCGATGTAGATTGTGTTGAAAAGAGATAAAACCAACAAGGAAAAGTGAGAAAGAGAGAAGGAGGATGAAAGAAAAAAACTGACCAGTGAAGGGAGAGGAGGAATTTGGGTACTGTAGGGATTGGAGAGCTGAAGGAGATGGGAGAAGATGGGAGTTTGTGTGTGAGGGAAGAACAGAGCAGTGGAGTAATGAGGTCTGGCTGGAAGAGGAGATGGCAGTGGAAGGAGGAATCTGGAGGGATCTCTGATTAGAGGAGAAGGTGTAATCAGGAAAAGGGATTAAGTGTCCCAGACCAACAGCTCTGCTAGTTGTCACATCCCTCTGGTCCCTTATCCAGCTAGATCCCATCCACGAGAGATGTTCTCCCTGGGCTGAGTCCTGCCCTGGCAGGAGGCTCTGCAACTCCAATTACAAAGTAATTAGCTCACTTGAGAACAGGAGATATGATGGAATAAATGGGAGAGAGGAAAGCATAGCTAAGAAGTTGCTTTAATGAATTTGGCTTTCCTCTTTGAAAGTCTGAAGACATGAAAGATGTTTTCAAGGAAGCAGGAAAGCTTGCTTAAGGAATGGATTATTCAGAGCTTAAAAAGTGTTGATTGCAAATTGCTCTGTGTATGCTTTAGGTTGTTAGGTGTAAAGAGCTCTTAATAACTAAACTAATAAACTCCTCAGTGTTTCACCTTGATATTTTTATTTATGGTTCAGAAATATGCTAACTTGCTGCATAAATAGCAAGGCATACTTCCTTTTGGAGCAAATGGAAAACACACTCAAAAATTTCTTCAACATAGCAAGAAATGAGTGTTTTTTTAATTAACTTTATTGTCCTTTGGTATTTTTTTGTGTTTCCTGTTGTCCTCAAGTGAACATAAACTTTACCTCTGTGATCTTTCTGGAATATCTAGCAGATCTCTGTTCACATCCAAGTGACACGTGAAACTTGACAGCACAGATATGGGGTGAAGGGAGGCCCTTTAAAATGTGGATTAATTTAAAATGCTTGAAGATTTAGGACTTTTTAAGATAACCCTAGCCAGTTAACTTGATCTCTTAATTCTAAATGAAAGCTCTTGGCATCTTCTGTTTAAGGAAAAATTCACAGACTGACTTGCAAATAAGGTATTTTCCTGAGAAGTGAGAATTTACAGTGAGTTCCCTTTGTTTGGTGGGCAGAAAGATCTCGAAAAAGCTGTTACCCAGCTATTCTTAATGCCTTTGCCCTGAGGCAGACAGGGCATATTTGGGCTCTACTTATTGATCTGTGTTATGAAACAATTACAGTAGCATTCATGAGCCTTGAAAGCCATAAGCAAAGATAATACGCACACTTCACTTAATTCAATAAGTTTGGTGGGGGGTGTAATATGCCTCTTGGAGCGTAGCTTGAGGAAATCATCTTGGTTAGCACTGCTTGAGGAGGCTCTGATAATGTATTTAATAACAACAACAATAAAAATAAGGCCACCTGGGTTATGTGGTGTTGCAAAACCTCTGCTCCCAGCTGTCATTCACACCAGCCTTGGCTGACCCCAGACCTCCTCTGTGCCTACGCCTGTGGGAAGAGAGGGAACAAGTGCACCCCTGCCTTTCTCCTTTGTGTTGAGTTGGCAAAATAATTCAGGCAGAAACTGCCTCTGTCTGGCTCTGCACAGCACCTGCTAACGAAAGGTCTCATTTTAGCTGTGGCTCTCAAACATTACAGTAGTACAAATAATTTCATGTAATGATTTCATTTTGTTTCCAATCCCTGGCTTTATCCAGATACTCATAGTGGAACTATTAAGCATGTCTGGAGTTGTTATGAACCTCTTTTCCCAAAAGTGATTTATCTGACTGAAGGTAATACAGTGTAATTTTATGTTAGCCTCTGATTGTTCTAGGAAGGCTCAGCTTCTGTCCTTCTGAAAATCATCTCAAGAAAGAAGACAGGAGCTGCTCTAAACCCAGCCACTGTCCCTTCAGGCTGGGCTGGTGCTGTGCAAGCCAAAGCCTGCTGCTGGATGTATACGCTGTGTAGGTACCTGAGGAGCATCTCCAGCACAGAACAAGGGGGAGGAATGGGATCCAGTGACTGCACAGGGAGTAACAAGACTCTGAACTACTCTGTGAATGAAGCAATAGAGGGGACCAGCTTTGTCTTGATGGAGGGTACACATGGGCCTGCAGGAGTAGTTTGAAAGTGTTGGACTTTGAAAAATACTCTGCAGCCAAGCTAGGAAAGACAGCATTGGGCTGACCTTCTTCCTTAAGCTCCTGCTGATGTGTTGCAATGCCTTTCATAGCTCAGTTCTGAAAGCCTTCCTGTGCAAACATGAAACCTCTTTGTCACTCTTATATCATATTTTGATATGGCAAAGTGGTAGATTTTGGGATGCACAGCTTTGGGTCCTGTCTCCCAGGCTTGTGGAACCTCAGAAGCCTAAGCAGAAACATGTGGTCTTCTTTGATGCTTTGTAGGTTCCATGTTTCAAATGCTGATAGCAAAACAGAGGTAATTGCAGGTGCTGAGAATGAGAAATTGTAAATTCTCATTCTCTGCATATGTACTGCAAACAATAAACAGCTATTCAGGAGCACCTGCCTCTTTGACTAGTTGACTCGAAGTCCTGTAGCTTCAGTGAATTTTAAAACAGGCCTTTTCAGGGCATCTTCAAAATACTGGCCTCTGGCAAGAAAGATCCTCATTTCCTGAAATAGTCAGAGCTTGGCATATAACAGCCTCAGCATCCTTTCTCCCTTTGCCCCAGCCCTACATTGAATGAATTTAATGCCCTGCAAAATACCCTGGTAGTTGTGGGGTCTTTCTTCATACAAGTAACTTGCAGTGAGCTGGTCCAACAGCTGTGCTGGAACTACCAGGCTGTCTCTTTTCCCCCCTCCTTCTCTTCAACCTGCCTGTCATTTTTGTTTGTTTGTTTGCTTTTGTTTTTCCTTCTTGGCGGGAGAGCTGTCATATTTGGGATATAGATTTCTGGGGCCATGAAAAGCCAGAGAAAACTGTAAAAATGTAATTGGAGGCTCAAAATTCAAAATCTTAAGCTTGGTTAAGTAAGCAAGTCTGGGCAAACAGTGAGTGCCAGTGATCTGCTCATTTGAAATGGAGAGCTATCTTAGTGGAATAGACTCTGCTTTGAAGCAGGTAAAATGTATAAAATGTACCACCTCAGACACACTTCACGCTGACAGGCACGAGCTATGTGCAGATTGGTAAAATCTGTCTGTGTTTCCCCTGGTGTTTTTCTTGAGTACAAGCATTTGTTCTACTTTGACTTTAATTAGTCCCTCATAGCACTGCTCTGACAGACTAAATTAGATGTCAGTAATAATACACTTTGTAAATGCTATGTCTGTACAGAAATTCTCCACGCCCAGGCTAGGATTGTTTGCCATGTCTATCCACTGCACGTAATTATACATTAATGTAGGAATAAATGTGAAACACTGGCTAGATCTTAAATTGTGCTATTTCTCAGGTTTTACTCCTGTTACTGATGGCATGTCCACAGGACAGTAAGTCTGCTCCTCAGTCAAGTGAAAGAAATGTTTAATATGAAGATAAGGTGCAGCAATTAGCACTGGAGTCTATTCAGAGCTGATGTGTTTATTTAGTAGAGCTGATCATGAAGTGCAGACACTGAGATTTTTTGCAAACATTTTCCTGTCTGCTGCGTTTCTCAAGCTATGATCTTTAACATGATGCCCAATTCCACTTTACTGTCCAGGTACCCTTGTTATGGGTCAAAATCAGTTCAAGCCAACTCCTTTCATCTGCTGCTGTGAACTTTGGCTGAGGCACTTGGTCTGTTTCAGATCACAGGCATGAGCATGAGTTCAAGTTGCAAGGTAACACATAGGCTGTCAACTGAAATTTTAAGATCAAAATGGATCTTTGAGGTATTTATAACATTAAACACAGAATTTCTTCTGATTAGTCCTGTTTGGAGTCCAGCAGGTCCTGTCTTCATCAAAACAGAGCTTCTAGTGCTGCTCCTGTCTTAACCAGAAGACACCAAGAGGCAGAGATCCTGACATCTCCCTTTGCTGGTTGTTCTGATTCCAGGTCACCCTTTTGGTTATATAATTGTGTACTGAGACGATGGAGAACCACAAGAAAACAGAAAAACATTTGTAGCCTGTAAAAAGCAGCCCCCTCCTTTCTACCATGGAAAAGATGCTGATTTATACATCATCAGATGTTTTGTAGGAAAATGAGGAGTATTCCTAACTGAAGCCCTCTTTCTGGTTGGATTTTCTTGTAGCTGACAATGAAAAAGGTAACCACTGTGTGTTGAGACTTCTCTGTGACAGTTCAGAAAGAGGTACAACATAAAAACAATATTATGTGTTTTTTCATAAAAAGTTTAATAGGAGAACTTTGTCTACTTTTCTTTCTTACTTGAAATACTTTGAATTTATTCAAGGAATTTAGAAAATTCTGGGTAAATAGCAAGTCAAATGACAAGTTTTATGTTTTCTTTTTCATCCTTTAAAAACAGAGCTATACCTTTGTCTGTGTTTCTTTTTCTTTAAAACCAGATTCAATGCTGCAGGGAAATTAGACTGGAGTCACATTTTCTTTTTTCCCCATATTTTGTAGTGTCGTGTTCTAAAATTTGCTGCTTATTGAGACCACTTCAAAATATTTCATATGAATGGGAACTCTGCAGAAATAACAGACTTCAATTTGTCTAGTGGGCTGTTGCCTGAAGAGAGACAGAGCCTTATTGTGGCTTCTCAGTGGTGGCTGCTTTCTCAATAATGGAACATGAAGAACAATTTTCTTACCTTGCATTTATGCAAACCTTAACACTTGAAAAATGGGAAACTTTAAAAAACTTCCCAAACAAGATTTCTAACCATTCTTCAAACCTCCCAGGGATCAACGAGCTTTGCAGATCAATGCTGTTATTACATGAATGAGGGGACTTCAGAAAGCCATCACATATAGGCAGGAGCCTATGGTTTGTGGCAAACCCTATTGGAAATGAGCATCCCTTACCCCTTTGTGACTTCCTATGCTTTTCAAAAGGGAGTAGTTTGAGAAGTGTTTGGGATTCAGCATTTATAATGGAATCTGTAACAAAACTCAGCATGCAAACTGCAAGAAAGTATTTAAGCAGTTTGAGTGAGACTCGGAAACTGGGTTCAAAAGCATTTCCTGAAGGTACAATCACTTCTGGCACCAGAGTAGAAACACTTATGCATATTTCTACACCCTAGGGCAATTTTCAAGAATGTACCTAATGTTAAATCTGAACGCAAAGGGTTTTAATTTTTCTCTTTGATGGGGAGCACTCATTATGCAAATAAGATAGCCTTTGGTCAGCTGTCTATATTGTAAATTTTTTTCTATTTTGGAAGGATGCTAGTTTAAAATGGAAATTTCCATATTGAAGTTACCTATTTAGTCACAGCTTTTGAGTTGCCTCCAAGATGTGAAGTGGAACACAATCAGCTACAAGCATGATTAGTAAAGTCCCATCCTGGAATGAAAGGAGTCTTGTCTCAGTTTGGCATGGCCACTTTTATAACTCCTCCCTGAAAGGGAAATTACAGCAAGCTCCACTTGTCCTTGATTTCATGGCACAGGTAAAATATCCTTGGTTGTCTCCATGTCTGGCCTCTGGTGGCCAGCTACATCCCATACTTCCTGACCTACCTTCACCCAGGGCTTCTGGGGCAGGCACAGTTTGGACCAGGGTTATAATGGTAGCTAATCTCTCTACTCTGCCTTGCAGTATTCTTGCTTTCCTCCTGACATTTGATGTTTAAGAGGGACCTCAGTCCCATCGTCCTGACCAACCTCTCCAGTGTGGCAGACCCACACTGAGCAGTGGGAGATATGACCATGTGAGAGGCTGGTGGACATTTTGGCCTGTGGGGTCCATTTTTCCCACCTGGTGGATTCCATAATGTCATGGTTGGACACTGGCGCATTTTTTCCTGGAAAAAAAATTCACTTCCATGTCAAACCACGACACTTGGCTTTCCTGGATGCGGACAAGCATGCAGGCATGCTTTGTCTGGTGGTTACAGGAGGTAAGCAAGGGCCTTATTCACCACCAGCAAAGTCAGAGAATGGGCCAGAAGAGACTGAAGAACATCCTTTGCTTGTATAGCTCACATGCCATGACAAAGACAGTAGAGTAAGGGGATTTTACATCTGCAGGGATTTTTTTTTTCTGCTGATACTTTCCTTCCAGCACTAGCAGTTCTAGCAGCCTCAAAAATGTTACAGAGAATTCAGGGGGTTTGACCCCCATAACCACTGTGAAATCCAGGGGCTGTTAGGAATCAGGCTTTAGCCTCTGGGAAAAAGGCAGTCCATAAGGAACATGAAAAATTGAAAAGCAAGAAAAGCCTTTAAGTAACTTTTAAAAACTTATCCCCATTGACTACTGTGTTTCAGAACATGGAGGCAGGTACCTAGACATGCATTTCCAGCAGCTCAGTGAGGGTCTGGTGCAGCCCCTCCCTGGGAGCAGTGAAGGAAAAGAACCATCCTCCCTTCTCTGCTGCCTCTTGTGTAGAGGAAAGCATAAATTATCTGACCTAGTACCTGTGATACATTCAGATTTTTCGTCCCCTGGCTGAGTTTCCTTACAAATAACTCTCATTATTTGTGCTGGGCTGGTGGTAAGACATCTGCTTTCTTACATGCAAAAGGGATTTGTTGTGCAGTTCTAAGGAGAGCTTCCTCTGCTGAGTTTGGCTTGCCTAATTAACAGTTTGTGAAATGCTTTGGATCCATCTGGAGGAACGATCCTCCTGAAATGGGGCTCGTTATTCTAACAACGCAAACCGACCTGGGTGAGCAGGGGCTGGGGGACCAAACCTTGTCTATGAGGAAGATGCATGACAGGGGATGGGAGGCTTGCTGAGGGGGAAGCAGGTGGCTCCTGTAAGTCGAGTGGGAGCTCTGCTCTCCTGGGGAGATAAGCAACTGCAGCGCAGGTGCCGAGACTGACAGGAAAAGTTAGTGGAAGTGCTTTCCTATGTTGCTGGGCACAGCTGCAGCAAAGTGCTTTACTGTGCTTGAATACTTAGTGCTGCTGAGCTTGCAGCTGGAGAGCTGCAGAGCCAGGCAGGGAAAGTTGTACATGGTGAGCTTCACTTTTCATCCAGCACTGTAAAGTGATCAGGTTGAATGATATCAGGACTCCAGGTTTTAAGAAGTTTGGGATGAAACTAAACAACCTCGGGACTTTTTCAGACAAAGAATGCAGAAGCAGCTCTGAGCAGCCTGGCACACGGATGTGGCTTGGTCTCCCTCTTTCCCAAGCATTCTGTTTGCCACGTGCTGCACGTGGTTGCGTCCAAGGGCGGTCAAAGCTATTAATTCCCACTTGCCTCTCTTTAATTCTGTGCAGAGGAACATTGGGGCAGGGCCCTCAGGAGTGTGCCAGGCAGCTCCCAGGGTAATGGCCCTTGGCTTTGGCTCTGTGGTTGCAACTGCTTCTGCTGGGGTGCGCCCTGCTCAGCTGTGCCCCTTTCTCCTTAAAGGTTCCCACTCCCTCCTGCTTTGCTTTGCCAGGAACCACCTGAGTGCAGTGGTCAGAGTGTCTTCCTGTGTTGGCAGGCATGTTTTGGAAGGAAAAGAAATGCTATTGCCTTATAATCAAATAATTTCCCACAGGCTTTTTATGCACCTGCTGCAGAGGATGTAGTGAGCTATATATGGGGAAGGCTGCTGAGGACACACTGTTTTCTTCTCTCTGGTATCTGGATCATGCTTGGTGCAGTTGTAAGACCCTTTGAAGCCTAGCATCTTATTTTTCTGACACTTGGAAAAAATAGACCCTGAAAGAGGAACAACAAGCAAACCAATCAAAAACATATTTTCCTAAAATATGCATAAACTTTCCCTTCCAGTAAGAAAATACCCCAAGGATATTGGATCTCAGCATTGAATCCAAGCCTTTAGAAACAGGATGCATAAGACAAACAACACTGCCACGGTCACATGCTGCGTGCTTATGTTGCCTTCATCCTTGGAGGAAATGCTGGGGCCACCAGGAAGATCTGTGCTCCTGAGATATTTCAGGGATACACCAGGAGGAGAAGGAGAGCCAGGACTCTTGCTCTTGGTCTTGCTTGGGTAGACGAGAGCCTCCCAATCTGCTGTGTCCACAGCTGAGCAGTTGCAGTTCCTACACAGGTTGGACCTTCTCTGTTTTTGTCTAAATAAGGGTGTGGAGTGTTTTCTGAGCTGGGACTCATTACTCTGCTGGCTCAAACAAAAACAAAGCTGTGCTTTCCTTTTCCAAATCACACTGCAGGCTTTTTCACTCTCCCTGCTGATTTTGTTCTGAGGGAATACTAGTGAATTTCCTGGTTTATAGCAGAATCAGACATTAATATTGAAAATTTTAGGACTGGCTTGGTATTTTCTCTTCCTTTCTTTTCAGGAATGAGTCGACAAAGTGCTAACATTGGTGACCTGCCTTTATACAAACATACTCTGAGTTTCACTGTACATTTATGGCCTGTCCAGGGAATCTCCCTTCTGTCCAGATGCAAAAAGTTATGGAAGAGCACTCCTAGACATAAAAGAGGCATAAAAGATGCTCAAGAACTGGTTTTATGATTTTCTTTTTGAAAAGACCCAGGTGCTTAATTAAAGGCCCAGAAACAGGCTTTTCAAAAGCTACAGAAGGGTCTTGACCTATCAAAAAAGTACAGTGAAAGAGAAAAGAAAGGACATGAGAAAGTGACTTCATTTTTCCTTTATGCCAAGGAAACATGCTGGTATGATGGCTTCTCTGAGGTTATTAGGAAAGGGGAGATGGGTGGCAGTACCACAGCACTTATCCTGTGTCCCACTTCTGGGGTTTTTGAGAATCCAGAAGCACTTGCACAGAGATACTGAGTGCCTTAGGACATGAGCTTTCATCCTTCCTCAGACAGGCACGGATGTACCTGGGGTACTTGAGGTTGCTTAGCTGAAAATCAGAGCCATGAGGCAAAGTGGGATGAAGATAGGTGATGCCTTAGGTTTTAGCTTTTCTATTTTTCAGATTCTGCGCTGTTTTAGTGTGTAATTCTAAGCTTCATATTAGGGGATGGTGAGCTCTCTTCACAGCTGGGGACCAAGGACAACTGATCCAAATTTCAGACCCAAGAGCATGAACAATGTGGACTGAACAGAGGAAAAGAAGAAGGATGGGACTTCATAACCTAAAGCTATAATTGGACAATTAACTCCAATATGCAAATGGACCAGAACTTATAAAAGTGAGAGACCCCGTGGCCTGTCGTGCATTTTGTGACCATTTTGGTTCATCTTGGGTGTAGCCCTGGCTGGGCTCTTGTGCTGCCCAAGGCGTATCCATTGAGGCCATTTAATAAATCCCTACTTTATTCTTTAGCTCCATCTTCCCCTCTGTTCTGTCAAGGTCAGCCTTGATAAGGCATCATAGGAAAATCTATCAGAGGACAGGAATAAAACCCCATAACCTGACTGTCAAAGGGAATCAAGCTCCTGCTCTGTGCAGTGATACAGAAGTCTGGTGTAAGTCATAGTAGGGCAGTCTCAGGACGCTGTCAGCCACAGACATCTGGCAGGTATTTTCCTATTTTTGACTGTTTTGCTCTTCCAAGTATCATCACACAACTTGGCAAATTCTGCTTCCTTGAGTGTTTTTCACTGTCTCCACAGTCATAAATGTGAGAAGGCTGTGGCTGCTGTGGGATGTGCCCATATGCTGTAGAGCAGGTACTGCTCCAGGCAGCTGGGATGGGTTGCTTATGTGCTATGAAGGTTCCTGTCTTTTGCCAGGAAAAGTCAGTTGATGCTTTATTAGGTAAAGTAAAAATTCAGAATAAATTTCAGCAAATTAAATAAAACACAGCTTGCTGAGCAACTTGAACATCAGCTTTAATTGAATATACTACTTTTAAAATGAAAAATGAGCTTCTTTCATTTCTTTGCTACTGGTCTCTATTTCTCAAGTTTTCATAATTGCAAAAACCAAAAAACTCACCTTTGCTTTTAATGCATTGAAAAGTCCAGGGAAAGGCTTCAAGATGAACATTTATAATAATTTCACAGAAATCATTCCAGATTTATAGCTGAGTTCACAGGTCTGCCTCAAGTCCTATTTGCTTTTAAGGTGTGTCTATCATTTCAAGAAACTTTCTAAAAAGATTTAAATATTTTAATCCCTTTTCTTCTTTTTCCAGGCAGAATTTAGTATTTATGCTAAATTGCCTGCAGTTTGGATAAGATAGGTGTGAATTCAAATTGTTACAGACTTTCAAAATCCAGCCAGTATTTTTTGTAAACAACGTCACATTAAAATGTTCAAATTTCTTTGCTACTCATAAGTTGATCAATTAGTTGATGGGCCAAAGGTAAAGTGCAATAACTTCACTGAAGTAAAATGAAGTTGTGCTAGTTTCCTTTAGGTACAATCCTGCCCATTTTTCCTTTTAGTGCTATTCCATTCTACTTTATTTTCCATAACACTTCTTATGCTGGCCTCTAAATTTCTTTGAAAAAAATGGGGCTTTGTCTGCAATCTCTTTGGTCATAACTTCTGCAGTGACTGCTATTAGCATCAGGATGAACTCATGATTTTTCTCATGATTAAAAAAGCCCTGAATGCTGCACTTCCATCTCCTCTCCTAAAAAAAGCTATAGCAAATCCAACAGTATGCATATTTGAAACAAGATACAGCTGAAAAGTGCAGTGATCTCAGTGTTGTTTGCAGTTTAGGAGCTGCAAAAAAATGCATTCATGATTTGCATAAAAGATTAGTGCTTAATCCTGTTTTCATCGTGTCAGTGGGAGTTCTGCCACCATTCAATAAGGAATGGGTCAGATCCTTAATATATTTGAAGAAATGGCTTGTATAAGGATAGTAACTTTCAATGCACAAAAGCACACATAAACTATGGCCAAAATAAACTGAAAATAAACAAAACTCCTGTCTCTGGTGGCTAAGCAATGCTTCAGATCCTGCTTTGAAAAGATCCTGCTTTGAAACCAAGGCTGTTGTGTGTAAATGATTGAGCAGGTTCAGTAGAGAGGGCGCAGAATGACATTTTCCCTGGGAATATTTGATGTAATGTCCAAATTTTGCTACACAGAATAGTCTGATCCAAAAAGGTTCTGACAGGACAAGCAGGATACTGGCAAGGCCAAGAGAATTAATGTGGAGCTCAGTTTGTGTCCAGGGCTCCAACTGCAAAGGAACCCTGTTTGCACCTGAACTGTTTCTCTGCTATGTTGGCAGGAATATTTTGTTTTCCTGAATTACGTTTTTGATAAATAACTCCTGATGTGATGCTCCATGTACTGCCCTGAAAGGAGGATGCAATGAGGTGGGGGTTGATCACTTCTCTCAAATGACAAGTGGTAAGAATAAAGGAAACTGCCACAAGATGCACCAGGGAAGCTTTAGATTGGCTGTTAGGAAAAATTTCTCTGAAAGGATTGTCAAGCCCTGGAATAGGCTGCCCAGGAAAGTGGTAGTGTGGCCATCCCTGGAGGTATCTACCAGGTGTGTAAATGTGGCACTGAGGGACACAGCTTAGTGTTGGACTTGGATTTAATGGTCTTAAAAGTCTTTCCCAACCTAAAAAATCTGTGATTCTATATATTGTGACAGCTGATGCTCTGGCATTTCCTCAAGGTGTTTCTGTGCTGTATTGTCATTGCTAGGAGGAAGAATGTGTTTGCAGAGAGATCTTGGCAAATTCTTTGAGTTCTCAATTTTCCTTCTGCTTAAACTCCATACCTCTCATTTTCATAATGAGAACTGAACAGGAAAGGCACAACATAGTTACAGTTTTGTTTCTCCTTAAGTACAAACACTTTTTTTTGAATGACTTTTTAAATTTCCTTTCTGATGCTTTGTGGCCAAACCTGATTCACAGCAGGATGATTAAGCACCATCACAACCTGGTTGTTAAGGATCCTGCAGGGGAGAATTGCCAAATATTTTGAGTGGTCCTAGTATCATGTGAATTCAGTTCCAGTGCAGTCATGCAATGGTATGAATGGATTGTAAAAGATACTGAGTGGTCTCTCCAGAGACTGCCTTTAGCAGCAGAAATCCTTCCCAGTTCAGTTCAGAAGGATTAGACCACCAGGCATCACTGCCTGTCTGATGGGTGATTTGTGAGAATTTTTGATCTGGTTAATTGTGAAGAAAATTCTGCCCAGATGACAAAGGGACCCAACACAAGTGAAAAATGTGTCAGGAATGGAAGAGCTCCTAAGGGTTCCTTGAGAGTCCAGGTGGTCATGGTGGCTGGTGCTTTGCTATTTGAAGCAAAATATAAGAAGCTCATGACACTGCTAACCTTTTTCTTTGGACAGCATGTTTCATTTTCCACATTTGTCAGTTGTATGTACTCCTTGAAAACTACATTTGCTTGGAAAGAAAATATAGTAAGGGCTGGTAAGAAACTGACAGCAGTGCAATAGGGTTATGCAAAAGAGAATGTGAAGAATATAAAATAATTGACTTTTGAAAATCTGAGTTTTTTCATCCTTGTATCTGTCAGCAGCTTAGCATAGAGAGATTCTACAGGAACAGAACTTAGGCAGTAAAGCTGTCACAACACAGACTTTGGATAGGCAGAAATAATTCTTGTTGAACCCAAGGTCAGTGACAAATACAGAGTCTAAAAGGAAAGCACAAACATTAAACACAGAACTTAATATCTGCACCTTCACAAAGGAGAATTGCAGGTTTAAACCAACATTTTAAAAGCAGACTGTTACCTGTAATCCTTCTTCCTCCCACTGAGGTGGGGACTTGGATGTACTAGACATTTTAGAAATACATTTGTAAACACTGTCTTTGTTAAGATTTTCTAGAATAAATGTCTCAATGTGTAAGGTATAATTCTATATATCACTGTAACTCCATGGGTAGATTTCCACACAATTACTTGTACACAAAGCGAAGTACATGCTTGAATATTTATTAAGCTTGGATATACATTTCAAAATGGACAAAATGAGGGATAATTGGAGAAATATTGGTGAGATCTTTTAAGATATTTGAGCTATTCCCTTTTGTTCTGACTTGAGGCTAAATGATTTCTAAGAGTCTGGTGCATTTGTGTCTCACTCTAGGGTACCAGCTTGTTATTTGCAGTGGCTTTGCTTTTCAAACAATCCCAGGTAGTGTGAGGATGGTAATGAATATAGGAACTTTAATATCATTGAGTCTTAATAAACTTTGCATTGAAGAGACCTGAAAGGGACTACATGTCTACTTGCCCGAGAAAATCAGAAAAAAAAGTCACTTTTTATCTTGAATCACCAAGAATAACATTTTTGAAAATCTATTACTTTGTATCTCAGTTTTCCCAATATTAGGTCTGAATTTATATTTGCATAATTTGGTTTATTATTGTACAAGAAATCCCATATTCTGTTTCCATTTTTGATACTGTTTTACTGAAATCAATGTGTTCTCATGAAAGAAATTTAATCTGCCACATTTTCTGACAGAAAGATATGTTTTTGAAAATCTTTAATTAATTTTAGGCTTCAGCATCCAAATGTGATTAATCAAAAAATCAGCCCAAAAGTTGGCACTCTGTAATGCCAGAAAGGCAACTAAGTGGTGTTTGTGTTGTAATTGCAACCAAGCAGAGCAATGGATCTGGAAAATAGGGCAGTTACAGATACAGAGTTGAAATCCTTTGAGTTTGCTCTGTATGTTCCTTCTTACAGGATCTGGAACAGCTTGGGCGCAGAGAATTCTGTCCATGAGCCTTAGATAATTAAAAAACTCTCAAAAGGAAAGGAATTCCTTTCATATTGTTGCCCGTGGGCTCAGGACTATGTCTCTGCCAGGTGTGGTGTGGCAAATAGGGTAATCAGAAGTTTTCTGGGAAGTGGCTTTTCCAAACTGCACGAAGTGCTTCTAATTTGCCTTGGCCTGACTAGGACAGGCATGAATTTCCAATGAACAGTTGAGAACTATGAGCTGATTGATCCAGAATTGATTTTGACATGAAACAACTGCTTCTAGAAGGCCTAAAATTTGCTTCAGGTTTAGTGATTTTTGGGTGCCCAGGTTATTAGCTGCATCTTCCAACAGAGAGGACTCCAGTGAAACCTGTGCTGTTCTCCTCAGGTACCAGTAAGAGTGAAAAAGAACAGATGGATTGGCTTTTAGCTGCCATCCTAACACAAAATTCAGGAATGCACCAGTTCTTTCTGCCCAGAAAAAAAAAAATCCCTTTTGCAAAGATTTTGGCCTATAACACCATTAGATGCTGTGTCATCTTGTTAATATCTGAGCTCCTGTGTTGTATTTTCTTTTTCTATTTTTGCTTCTTCGCTGCACTGCAGGCTAATTATAGCAAAGACCATTTATTCATGTGTAGCACAGAACAGCTTCCTTTTTCTTATAATTTGTATCATGACATTATAATAATGTCTTGATATTTTTTCCTGTTTGCTTGGAGTGAGAATCAGGGAAGATAATGCTGAAAGAAGTCAAATGTTGGTAGGATGGTTTCACACTTTGAAAAGTGTGAAAGATCACACTTGCAAAAATAGAAAATAATACAGAAAATGCTTTAAAAAATAACAATATCAGCACAGCAACTTTTCACATTCTTCAAAATTTATTACAAATCAGTTAAGAAGCTTATTATCAAGAAGAACATTTCTTGATTAATTCCTGGGTCAGTACAGAAACAGAACTGTGGATTTCTGCAGGAATGATGGCTACAGACAGACGAGTCAGTGAGGTCCCCAAAGCTCTGCATCCTGTCTCTGATCACAGCCAGGGAATGATGCTTGGGAAGCATTTTAACAGCAGTGCCCATAAGGTCTGGTGCAGCTCTAGGTATATTCTTACTTCTTTTCCAAGTTAGAAAGACGCTGGGGTGTTCACTTGCTCTGTGTACAGAAATCATCCCCTTTTACTGTTAATTTTCTAGGGCTGCTGCTCAGTCTGTGAGTTGGGTGGTCACACTATTTGCTCTTACTGAAAGCACCAGAGAGTCAATTAAAATTAGTGAAAAGGCAGTCGTGAATTCATTCAGTCTTTTGATCCAGCTTTCTTTTATGTAATGAAATTGAAAGGTATAGATGATTTTCAGAAAGATGATTAACTCCAATCAGGTAGATAAGCAAACCTGTTAACAACTATGGCATGTCCCCAGGTGCACCTATGAATCAAGACTCAAAAGGACACAATTTAAGAGATTTTAATTATTATTTTTTGAATTTGTAGTTTAGTTAGGATCTTGAAAATGTACAATGATTAATGACTATCTAGTCAAGTGACTGTAAAAATGTATTAAGCCCCTGAGAATGATAAATTTTCTGTAAATGAATACAGACTGATAGTCAAGGATCACATGTTCTCCAGACCTTTTGATAAATATTCTTGCTTTTATTTCCAATAAACTTCGATACATGAAACTGGATAATTTATTTCCACTAATTTATCTTTGTTCTCATGGGTATCAGCTCCTCTCTTTCCATATTTTCATCTTAGAGAAACACAGTGGAGGTTAGATCATCATCACTAACAACAGGCCTAATAAAATCAACTGTAATATGTGATATAAGTTCAAATTAATAGCATGGCAGCTGCTTGGTTAAATTACAAAAAGAGTGGCAGAGAACTGTGCATTGTGTCTTCTGCACTATGGAAATTCTGTACATCTCAACAATGAATAATTTCATTTTGTCCTCAATTCCAGAATGTTTCACTAGCATATTATATTGCTATGAGGTTCATGGTCATGTTATATGTGCTCTACATACCAAGAATGAAAGAGTCCTGCCCTGATAGCTTTGTAATCCATCTTTCCTGCAGCAAAAATCTCAAGTAAAATCCATGCATCCATCCTCTTGTTAATTAAAAAAATAATTGTAGGGTTTTTTCCCCCTCATTTTATATAAAAGATGGGATCAATTCAGTCCCCATACATAAGGGGGATTAAAATTCAGAGCTGTACCTTTACTTTTTGGTTTTACAAGTGATTAGGAATTTGCACTAGTTATCTCAGACATTATCCTCCTGCCATTCTTTTCAAGTAGCAAAGCTTTCCCCTTCACTAAATATGATCTATTAAATTTAAAATAAAAATCCAGTGTACTGTCTCACTATGGAAAACAGAAATCCAGGTGAGATATGAGGGGAAACCACTCCAGTGCCAGGTGTTGCAGGCATGTTCATAAATAGAGGAATTAATGGGGCATTTCCAAAGGAGATGTCACCCCTGTATAAACAGAAGGAGAAAAGCAAATCTAACCTCCGAGGCTCTGTGACTGGAACACTGTAAGGTGCTTGCCCCTAGGAGGAGACTGGAGATGTATCTTGGAAGGCTGAGGACAGTGCATGCTTTCTGAACACCACTCGGGATTCACTGGCAAGGGGATTCTCTGGAACAAAGAGCTTTAAAATTCTTGTTAAGCTGGGAATGGAGCCTGAAGGACCTGCCAGGATGTGAAAAATCTGCCAAGCATGCTGTCCTCAGGTAGAGGAGTAGTGACTTCACTCGGGAGCTGCAGATATCAGGGTTGAGTAATGTAAAAAGGATCTGCTTGTGTTGGTAGGTCAAAAAACCAAAGGTTTTGACATGGAGAAGACAGATCAATCTGAGTTGTAAATTAAACCAAAGGTCAGTTCTTTTCCCAGCATATGTGTCATTTCAGAGGGAAGAAGCTTGTAAACTACTGTGAACAGGGTATACTGTGTACTGCACTGTACAGCTGGGAAAATTCCACAATGATATTCAAACTGCAGAAACTAATGTTTATTCCCAGTTTTCACTCAAGCTGTTTCAGCTAAATATACTGCAGGATAGTTTGAAAATCTATGATACAATATAAACCACCTACTTTCTTTTTACAGAGTTAATGGGACAATTTAAGTGAATTTTTCTTCTAAGTAATAAATTTGTTTGGGGATTAACATTTTTTTGCTTAGGTAGAACATTTATTCCCCAGTGATGAAGTGCTTTGATCATTAGAATAAGCTGTGACCACAGTGCTATCACATTCTCTATCATTTATTCAAGGTTGTTGAAATAAGACTAAACCTCTTATGAATATTAAGTATTCAGATGTGGGATTTTTTTACTACCTTCAAACTAGTTCTATTTAGGAAAATGAAGAAACAATGTCCTTACTTTGGTGGGTCCTTCTGTGTGTAAAGTCAAATCTCACCATTGCTCTTTCAGCTCTGATGGCAAAACCCAGGGAGACGGAAATGAAAATTGTGGGCGTCATTTGTAACCTGAGGGGTCTTTATCTGACTCCTTCCTAGGTGAATTCAGCAGGTCAATCTACCAGCAAATAGGAGGGGAGAGATGAATATGGGCTGCTCTGAACCAACTCCATTCGGGCACCAGTTTTCTGAGGCAAAGTCCACAGCCAAGCACAACCATTACAAAAGACCAGGACAGGGATGGGCCCAGGATGATCCCCCCTGCTTTAAACCACAGCCTGTATTCACTGGGGAAAATAGATGTTGTGTTCAGTCCCAGCCAGAAAGGGACAATTTATGTAAGTAAAAAGATGCTTTCAAAGTATAATAGATCAACAACTTACTGTCAGTCAGTGAGCTATACACAAGGAATGAAATTATATGTTTATGTTTCTAAGTACTTATGTATACCGAATTCCTTCTTCGCTGCATATCATGGAGTGATATTTCCTCCGGCATCTGCCTTCTGCCTGAAAATTTCCAGGATAGTTAGGAATATGTGAGATGAAGAAATTGAGCTCTGCTGCAGGCCCTGAAAAAGTAAATGTTGAGCAGCTTAAATCATGTGCCTTAAATCCTAGGTAGTGGAGTGGCTACCCACAGAGCAAGAGTTAGTTGTCATGTGGTGAGAGATGGGAATGGCTTGTTGAAGTGTGTGCTCTCCTGCTGTGGCACTGCAAGCAGAGAGTTCTGCAGGCTCCAAGTGCATCAGGGCCCTGGAGCAATGGTCCTCTGCAGGAAACATGGCCCTGTCTCCTTGCCAGTGCTCCAGACCACTTCCAGCCAGGGCTGTATCTGAACAGTGAGGAAAAGCCACAGTGATTTCTCTGCAGATGCAGAGGGGACATGGTTTGGCTTGTACCTGAGCCTATATTGTACTATTTCTAAAAGTGCATTGGAGCCCTTTGAGACAGCATATGGTGATAATTATACAAGATAAATTTCCATACAATATCATCTTTACTGTGAATAGGACTTGGGAGAATAAGATAATTGTCGGCTGCTGCAATTTCTCCTTAGTATAGTTAATAATTAATCCTTGAAAAAAGGTGACTTCTTTTTGTAATCTAAGAAAGGGGCTCTGGCACCATTTAATCTATCTGCAAATATTTAGGAAAACAGGGTCTGTGGATGGGAATGATGGGAGTATGTGATGTTTCGTATTGATAGTGCCTTGCTGGGCTGGATTGATTTAATCTCTTAACGAGAGCATGATTATTTTCTTTGTAGAACTATGTTTTTGGGGACACAATTGTTCTTTGGCAGGATTATTTTGGATTATTTCATTGCTCTTCTATGCAGCATGTCCTTCAGCAGAGAGCTGAAGCTAAGATATTAGTGCTGAACACCTTGTCCTGGTTACTCTTGCAATTACTCTTTTGGAAGGGTTAAAGTGCAACTCAGTGCCCAGGGGGGACATCCTGAACTGGTGTGTTAGTTTGGGACAAAATGTGGTGCTTCCTTCTTTCCTTCTCCTTCCAGACTTTACCAAAACCAGCCTTTCCCCCCTTGAGGAGAGGTTTGGGTTAGCAGCAGCCTCCTTCCCCTCTCGTGCTGGCAGAAATGGTGCCACTGCTGCCATGTGGCTTCACTTTGTGGCTTGGAGTGACTTCAGATGTGACTTCTCCAGGGGGTCCTCCCTGAACTCAAGTTACTGGTGAGCAATAAACTGACCAGATGTGGGATTTTTGGACTAAACTTGTAATGGTTTATCCCAAGTTTTGATTGAGCACTTATTTGTTCCTACAAATACTCACCTCTAGATTTCACCCCCTGTAATTGACATGATGACATTGCTCCAAAGCATGTTATTTGCCCAGGAACAGCCCCAATTACTCAGGGGTTACTGACTTTGGCCTTTAAATTGCATTAGCTACAGGAATTGCCATGACCCCAATTACTACAAATATATTCATGGATCAAAGACCCTGCAGCCAGACTTCTCCTCCTGACTAAGCATTAACCAGAAGAAGTACCATGGAACTGCCAGAGATTTTTCTTGAGCTACTTTAGTGGTAAGACTATCTGACATGTATCTTGCTCCCTTCATCCTTCTAGAGGACTTCTAAAATATTAGTGAATTAAGATGGACAAGACTTCTGGAATGGTCTTTGATCAACCTATCAGAAATGGAGTTTGAAAATACTTTGGGATGCTAATCTATCCTATTTTCTTCATTGTTATTGATTGTTCCATTGGCACAGTGTAATGAAGAGCAATTTTTTTCTTTTTTTTAAAATTTTTCAGAGGTTTGAGAGACCTGGCAGTGCAGCTCAACAGTGTGGCTGAGGGAAGAACCATAAATCATTTCTTGTTCTGGCTATGGTCTTTCAACAACTTTCTAGATAACTTTAAATTATCTAGAGGGCGGGGGGGGGGGGGGGGAAAGAGAAAGTTGTGTTTAAAGGTAAGTGAGATGAAGAACATCTGCCTAGTCTGTGTGTCCTTTCTGTGCCTCTGACTGTCTCCTGAGGACACAAAGTCAGAGGTAACTTGAACTCATGGGATCTTTTACATGAGCTGTCCCTGAGTTCAAGGTGCATGGAGGTTACTTCAGGGTGCAGGCAGATGGAGTGCCGGAGTGCTCCAGACTACAAGATATTTCTGTAAATGAGGGGGCTTTCTGATATGATCACCCAAATTTTTTCACAGGGGCAGAGAGCCCTTGCTGCATTTGTAGTCAGACCCTATTTTGGATCAGCAGGAAATACATTCCTTTACCCACGCAGTAAATTAAAAAAACATACACACATCTACAGAGCCATTTATGTAAGCATTACAAAATTGTGATTGTCAGGAAGCCTTGCATTAAAACCTTCATTCCTGATTAGAAGATGGCATGCTGAGTACTTCAACCCACTTTGCACTTCAAATCAAGTTATTATTAGGACATCTGTCCGTTCACTCTTTTACTTAATGAGAACTGTTTTGTAGAGATGCAATAATGATGCTTCAATATAAAATTTCAGATAAAAGCCTGATTTTGTTAGGCATCTCCTCACAAAATAAAATAGCGAATCCTGCTTTTGCAAAGCTTGAAGAACACTGAGAACGTTGATGTAAATCTGGATCTTGTCATATTCCCTCGAGCACAACTTTGTAACTCCCACATGGAGCTTGGCCCGTCCTCCATCCCCGCTGGACTAATGAAATACTGCAAGGCACATGGAATGTGTGTGCATTTAGACCAGAGGATGTGGCCTTTGGGACTCAAAGGAGCATGCCAGACAGTCACAGAATAGGGTTGGAAGGAACCTTTAAAGGCCATCCAGTCCAACCCCCCTGCAATGAACAGAAGCTTCTTCAGCCAGATCAGATTGCTCACAGTCCTGTCCATCCTGACCTGAAATGTTTCCATGGATGGGGCATCTACCATCTGGGCAACCTGTGCCAGTGTTTTACAACACTTACCATAAAGAATTTCTTCCTTCTTATGATTTAGGAGGAAGACCAGAAAATACAGGGTTCTAGCGCTGAAATTCAGTAGGATTTGCTCATCTCCTTTCTTAGTTTTGGGAAAATAATTACATGCTAAGGAGCATTGCCAAAATGGTCCAGAAAGCTGAGATTCAGGAGGACAATGCAGACAGCAGTGCATGAAGACAGGACTGCTCCTGAGACCAGGTCCTGGGAGCCAGGACCCACTGGAGATAACTTACACAAAACCACATGGGAGCCATCAGCCAGGCTGGACTGAAATTTCTCTGCAATAGCTCATTCACTGGGAATGACCACTCCTCAGCTTGATGCAGTGGTCATTGATTTCAGAGCTTTTCAGTGAGCTTTAAAACCCTGCACTGATGTTCTAGAGGTCACCCTGTATGAAAAAAAAAAAACATTTTCCTGATGTTCTCAGTATATTTTATCAGCATTACTACAGCAAGGTCTGCTCTCATCACCACAACATCAGGGACCTGCAGCACCTATGACACTACATTTCTCTGCAAAGAGTGTCTGCTCTGCTTGGCAGTGGTAACATCCACTGCCCTTGGGTTATGCTTGGTGGAATATTATGTCTTATTTCTCCTACTTCAGCTTCTGTGGGAGTATTGCTTTTGTGACAGCTAGACAAATCATAGGGATTATAGGAACAAGAAAATGTTGAAGGAATAGTATTTTTGTTTATTGTATTCCCTAATTTGAAATATGTAGGGTCCAAAAATGAATGAACTGAATCTACAGTCTACCATGGCTAATGTTTTATAAATATTAAAATGGAGGCAGATGGATTGGAAAATTGCTGGAGTTAAACCTACAATTAAGCAAATTCTCTTAGATGCTCTCATATCTCTCTTGAACACAAGAGAAAGGGGAAATTATAAAGGGAAAACACAGTGACAATTTCAGATAGAAAAGATAATGCTGTATAAAGAAATGACAAATCATTTAATAATATTTACTTTAAGTATGTATCTACAGACAGTCATGCAGATAATGCTCATAAAAAAGAGTAAAAAATTCTTTTTAGTGCAAATTGTTATTCAGCTGACTTGTTCAATTTTATGTCACTTGTATGTGGAGAGTGATTTATTCATGAGTTTTTTGCAACAACATTTGTTTTACATTTGAAATGCCACTGATAATTAAGGTGTCTTCTGTGAAATGCCAGCAAAACAAAATCCAGGGAGCACTTGGGATGATAAGAAAAGTCCCCTGATCCTAAACTGGACCATGCAGATTCTTGTTGGAAGGGTATGCTTTGCTCTAGCTCCTCAATATATATGGGGACACCTGTGCTAGAGTGGGGTCCCTTCATTACTGACAAAAGGCACTATTAATCTGCACAGCCCTTTCCTTGTGATGGGACTTTAGGCAGATGGTGCTGCAAGAAAAGTGAGTGTGGAGGACACTGACCTCTGGCTGCCTCCTCCCTCTGGGTAAATCCGTGTTTGTGTATTACAGGTCTCAGCTGCCCAAAGAGGAAAACTGCCAATGTGCAAGATTTCATTAACTTGCAAGGCAGCAAGACAGAGTCCCCCAGGCCAAACTGCAAATCTGCAAATCATGGTGTAAGGTAGAGGTGAATAATAAAGTAGTGGAAAAGGAGAACAGAGGGAACAGTACTGATGATTCCCATCACTCCTTGTTGAGGCTGCTCTGAGAGTCCACTGAAATACCCAGGAACACAGCCTTGGTTTTGGGTGAGTGGGAACACTCTTGACCCAGCTTCTCCAGGCCTCCCTCTGTGCAGGAGATTTGCTGGCATTGTCACAGCCACAGACTGCAGGAAGAAAGCTACATAAAGAAGAAAAACTCCCTCTATTGCACTCTGAATACTTCTAAGAAGAGAAATTGCTACCTAGCCATGTCTGCACTTCTGCTCTACTGTCTCAAAAAGGTAAGAGCTGTAAGTGTGTCAGTTTTAAAGTACCTTGAAAGCATTGTCTGACATTGTGCTTTCCTTGGAAGCTATGCTGCTGATTACCTGCATATTAATTATAATAATTTATTCTGCTAAGGGAGTTCTCTTTAAGAAAGAAATACTCTGTGGTTTACAAGCTTTTTCAGCCTCTCTATCAAAGTCCTAAGGAAGCATAAGGATTTGAGCTTCCATGTACCAAAATCTGATGGAAAAGTTCATATATCCTCTGAAAAATATCACTCACTTCTTTACACATTGCCAGTGTGTGCAGTGCTTTCCACTCTGTGAAATGATAATAAATGATAACAGAGCAGGTTGCTAAGAGATAACATAGCTTGCCAAAAGTGTGCAGACATAACCAAATTAAGACACTGTGCACCCTGAAGTTTTCAGGCTACCTTGGCAACACTAATGAATTTTTAATGGTTGGAAGGGCCAGAACAGTTTAAGCTTCTCTTTTTTAAACAAACTTTGAGCAACCTTTGCTCAGATTAAACACAGTCTCCTACCTCTTTTTGCTTTTGCAATAGATTTTTTTTTCTGGGTTGAATGCAAAAATGAATTATTTCCTCTGATTCATGGGTAGAAAATCCTTCCACAAGTCTTTTCATTTTGACACTAAAAAGGAACCCACAGTGTGGAAATCCAGGCTGAGTCAGCCTTTACACCAGTTTCTGTGAAAGAATCATCCTAATTTCCAATTATCTAAAGCAGTGGCTGCTAAAGTATTGATGCTTCTAGTTACAGACATCAGAAATTAGCTACTGAGGCAAATTGCCTTGCTGTGCTTCCATTTTCAAATGTAATTCCACTGAAGGGACTCTTGGTTTTCTCATTAAGACCTTTTTTCAGAAGGCTGAGAGCTATCTTGGACATGCAGTTCTCTTGAAAAATGATGTTTTATGGGGTAGGAATTAAAGAACTCAGAATATTGTGGTTCTGTCTGAGGCCACTACTTGACATCACTCTGAACAGGTCTTCTGCAGGGATCTTGGCTTAACAGGGCCAGCTGATGGGTCTTGTCAAGTGCAGACTTTTTGGCTCTAGTAATGAGTGCATGAGGAGCACAGCAAAGTGCTGTGATTACAGGCAGGTCTTGTAGTTGAACTCCAGAGCTCCTGCCCTAAAATCAGTTCTGACAGGCTAATTCTGGT
Organism: Vidua macroura; assembly: GCF_024509145.1. NCBI lineage: Eukaryota > Metazoa > Chordata > Aves > Passeriformes > Viduidae > Vidua > Vidua macroura. Next base: position 9,736,110 of record NC_071578.1, on the reverse strand, counting down.
GCTTCTAGAACATCAGGAAAGCAGTGAATGATCTGTAGGTAGGGCTCCATAAGTTATTTGTTTAACCTTATTAGTGTGCTTCTAGCTTCCTGAATTAGGCACCCAACTGTCTGTAAAATGTGTAAGGAAAAAATGAGAGTTACAAACCCACACCCCGTTGGGCAAATGCCATATGCTGGTAGAAACACTGAGTGGGTAAATGTGGTCTTTTTTATCTGTCAGCAGCTCAGAGGTCAGATGTAAGAAGGAGCTCACATCCTATTTAGCACATCTAGCTCATGGAAGAGAATTGTGTGAATGCCATCTCTTCTCATAGGTGAAATGAGAGAAAAGAGGACAGCTCTTCTCACCTGTACCCTTGTCCAGGAATACAAAAGCACCCAGGCTCAGATCCAGAATCTCACCCTGCCTGCTCTGAATGTAGCCAGGGTTTGAGCCTGACTCTTGATGAGAACAGTGAGAAATCAGAAAGCTTGGGTGAGGTGCCCCAGATGGGAGTCCTGCCCTGAGTCAGTCCTCTGGGTTGGGGAGGAATGTGCTGGTTCTGCTCGTGTGTTCAGCAGCTCACATGACCTGAACCAGCATTTAGAGAAGCTTCAGAGCTTCACTTCTGAGGATATTTGAACAAACAGGAATGAGAAATCTCTGTGTTAGGCAGTACCTCAAAGATGTCTTGGAGGACCTGGGTATTTACATTTGTCTGTACATCTGGTCTTAGGTCACACACTTTGTTCAACAACTGTTCTCAAATGTAATAACTTCACCACTGTAATGAGACAGGGTCCCTGGTGTTGTGCAAATGTACTGCATGAATATAAGTAAACATAAAGTGCACCTGCACTCCCTCACTTGCACTTACCCAGACAAATAACATCCTCACACTTGCAAACCATTTGGAACTGGCAGATGTTGCTTTCTCACTGTCACCTGTGTGTGCCAGGTTTGTGCACATGATGGGAATGCTGCTGTTCCACAGGTGGCTCACAAAGCAGTGGGAGACCTAAATTACCATCAGCATTTAGGGAGAAAGAACTGCTAGTCTTCTAAGGTCCCCAAAATGTCAGCTCCATGGCTTTATTCATCCCATTCTAAAATGGACCAGTAACACTTCCTCTCAGAAGTCTTCATGTATGGGTTTAACACAAATTGAGTGGAAAGCACCAAAGGAAAAAAAAAACAAAACAACAACAACGAACAACAATACTGACAAAATAAGAGGCATTTTGGGGCAATCTAAAATTAGTTAATTATTCAGAAATATTTTCTCATATGCTTTCCCTGATCTAATTTTCTATTTTCAATTTAATATCAGACATCTTCTTTCAGTGCCTTAATTAGTCCATCCATAAATATGGATTGGTTATTATATATTGAAGTAATATTACAGTAATCCTTTTTATATTAACTTTCACCTTAAGACCAGCAATTCCTTTATTTTGAATTAGTTATTTTTTGTTATAGTTTAGCTTAGAACTTTTGTGCAATATGTGGTTTAAATAATTACTACTTTTCATTTTTTTGGCTCTGTTTCTTCATTAGTATTTTTGAAACTTGTCAAGTTTTAAAACATTTCAACTTCAATTTGTACTTTATGATTAAGAGAAAGTAAATTTTGCTTGTAATCCAAACACATCTTTAATATTAAAAAAGGTCTTCTGCTCAAGCAGGAAAAATGTGTCTATGTGTGTGTGGCCACACTATCACACTATGAACAAACTGCCTGTAATGTGTGTATCTTTAATATTCAAGAGATCAAATATAAAGCAGCGTGCATTTCTTGGTATAACAAAATAGCTTTGCTGCACATCTGAGAAAATCCCTCCAAAGATTTCCTTCCAGTCTTCTGAACCTCTCTGAGGCTCTTAAATTAGTGCAGGGGTTTCCCAGTGGATGGTGGCAGAATGAAGCACAGATTTGTTCATCTCCCTGTATATATTCCCACAGAAAGCTGTAACACAAACTCTGGGGATGAGATGCCAGAGCGGCTCTCACTGTCTCTATTTCTAGTTTCTTATGCTCTTTCATCAAGGATTTGTAACTGACATATACAAAATATCAGGAAAAAGAGTTTTGGGTTGCTAAATATCGTTTGCAACCTCCATGCAACTAAAGACACTTATATTAATATATGTTTTTAAAAACACTCTTTATTTTAATCTTAAGAAGATAAATAAAAATAATACAGTTAAACACAGAAAAAGGCCTACATAGGAAGTTTTTTTCATACATCTGGTAGGAGAAAGTAAAATTTTTTTGCATCATCTGAAAAGCAAAATTCTTTGAAAGCTTTTAAGAACTAGGATAAAAAAGGACTGATAAAAAGCCCCTAAGTAATATTCTAGGATTTCAAGTCAAATACTTTCAGCAAATAACAGGAAGTCCTATAACAACAACAACCAATTCAACTAATAATATCCATTAGTTGAAATCAAAGGAAAAATTCTGTAAGATATCACTTTAAATTGTAATAATTAAAAAAAAATTTGTCAGTTAGGGTAATGTGTTACAATATACTGGCAAAGATAATTAAATTCTCTTGCATTTCTACTGCCAGGCCTTGGCTCCAGCTGAGAAAAACGTCCAGAAAGGATTCAGGGCTGGTGGGATTCAGTGGACATTTTGGTATGTAGCAAAAGAAGGGACAATATCAGATTCAGAAAACAGAAAACATCTTAATTGAATCCAGCTGTAATTCCATCAAAGTCACCATTCCTCTTTGATTTGAACCAGAAGGTTAATTGCTGCTAGATTTCCAGCTCCCTCTGGGAATGAGCTTTGTGGAGACCCTTGAACCGTTAGCTTCTTATTCTGAGCCAGATCAGGTCTGTTTTGGGCCTGCCCTTCAGATGGGTATGATCCAGTGGCTAATGGAGAGATGCAGGCAGAGCAAGATTTGAGAGAAATCACCTTCTTCAGGCACCGTGTCTCCTTTCTTTATCTCTGAGCTCTTGATTTTGGCTATAACGTTGTGATGAAGTACAGGACTGGAGCAACAATCTTTGACATTCAAAATTAGGTAACATAACTTCTCTGGTCAGGAAATCCCATCATAAAGCTTTCCTCCTGGACAGAAGAATGCAGGTAGACTGCAGCAATCATGTTGAGATTGCTGAACAGGCCCTTGGAGTCCTTTGGAGAATTTGCTGTTCACACATTGCTGCAGCACGTCAAAGTGTTCTGCTGGTTATTTGGAGAGGGGAAGGCTTGCAGCTGTGATGGGACAGATGGAGCAGAACTCAGTGCCTGCTTTGGTAGCTTTGAAATGTGAGAGCAGGAGTTTGTGATTGTCACCCCACTCCCCATCCCACACAGTTGCGTGGAGCAGGAGGGGGTACCCTCACTGCCTGGGGGCCCCAGGACTTTGCAGTGGCCTGCAGCCAGCGTGCAAAATTCCCTCTAGGCATGGTGGGAACCCAGGGAAAGAGAGCTCACAGGGCCAGAATAACAGCTTCAGTTCCTTCCATTCTATTTGGTCCTGGAGGAAAAGAAAGTCCAAGTCAGCAAGAAAAAAAGTAATGATGAAAGGGTCATCCATTTGTACAAAGCCACTGTTCTCGTAGCTTCCTCATTCTCTTAATCTGCAATTTTGGAGAAGACTAATAGCTAGATTTTCTTTAAAAACAGATTTGAAGACCTTTAGGGTCAAAGAAATTCACAATTTCACATTTCTAATGTTTTTTTTCCTCATTCTTGTTAGTTTAGGAGAACATAAAAAGAGTTTTGTTTAAATGTACTTAACAAAGAAATCCAAGTCACCTCAGGCTGGAATTTGAAAGTCTGAATTAAATTCAGATGAATTTTTAAAGATCTATTCATAATGCCTTAAAGGGTTTGTGTATGAGGAATGCTTTTATTTTTTTTCCACAGTCCTTCCAAGAGCGTAAGTATCACATCCTTTTTCTTTAGACTAGTGGCCTATTTTCTCCTTGATGTATCTTCTCATTTAGAATTCTAAATCTAATGATTTTTTTCCTCATGCTGACAAAGAGAATAAAAGGCTTTGCACTGTTTAACATTTTAAAATCTCAAACAAACATGAAAACTGCAAGAAGTCACTTTAAAAGAGTTATATTAAATAAATGCTACAGCAGAATTGGGTCCTTCTCCTGAAAGTAGAACAAAAGAAAATGAAAAAAAGCTCTTCATATAAGCATTGAATTTCCCCAGGTGGAGATGAAACCCTGACTGTTATCTCCAAAGCCATTTATGTTAGTCAAAGTGTTGTGCCCTAAGAACCTGAACATCTTAGTGTTTGGAGATCAAAAATGGGGCTTTAATTTTACCTTGCGCCCAACCAATGGCCTTAGAAATTGCCCAGCGTGCTGCCAGCTGCCTATTCAGGCAAGATGCACAGCAATGGAAAAAACCTCTCATGTTCCTTCTTTCCTAGGTACTGATGTGCTGTGCATACATCTCATCACAGCCAGTCAAAGTCCTTTCCCACCAGACTAACAAATGTATATTCTTGCTTCACAAATCCCAACCCATGAAAAATAGAAATTACTTCCTTTTAATGTCCCCCTTCGTATCTCTTTCCAATAATTCCTTGGGTTTGTTTTTTGTCATTACAACAGTTGCCAACAGAAACACAAGAGTGAAGGTTTATAACAGCTTGCATTATACCGTCTTGTTTCAGTATTTTTTTCTGCAGAGATAAAACTTTCCCAAATTTCTCATTGTAAAAGAAATTTTCCCAGGCTTGGTTATATTTAAAAATGAAATTATTTGGAAAGTTTGAGTTAAATCTCATAAGTGGCTTTTAAATGAGGGGAGAATGAGAAGCATAGGAAACTTGGTAAGGTCACAGGACGTGATCCTGCTCCCACAGACATCAGCAACAATGTTCCCAAAGTCCTCCCAGAGGATCTAGAACCAGGGACAGGGACTGTCGCTCTGCATGCTTTGTATAGGCAGAGTTGCCAAAGAGTCTTGGTGCAGCACTGGTGTGAAGTACAGACCCCAAACTCAACAAGGCAACATGAGCCTGCACACATCACCACGGCCTCGATGAACCACTGAGCTACACAGATGACCCAAGACTCCAAAGCTATTTGGTGCTCACTCAGCAAAGCCCTGCACAGTAAACTTGCCTGTTTATCATGGGTGGAAGAAAGCAGAACATTCACCAGACCCTTGTTTTGTGTCTTTCCATACCTTTGCTTTTTCCTGATGCATTTTCACTTAAAAGGGAGAAAACAACCAACCACTACCACCACTAATAATGCTAACAAAACCAGCAAATATGTTGAATATAATATAATATAATATAATATAATATAATATAATATAATATAATATAATATAATATAATATTATATTATATTATAATATTATAATATTATAATATTATAATATTATAATATTATAATATATAATATTATAATATTATATATTATATATTATAATATTATAATATTATATATTATATATTATAATATTATAATATTATATATTATAATATTATGTTATGTTATATTATAATATTATATATGACACAAATAATAATATATAGTACAATACATTAATAATACATACTATTAAATATTATTTATATGTTCTCTATATTATAATATATATATAATAGAAATTGCTTATAGTGAAATATAATTATTACACTGTTATTGTTATTAAAACCAACCCACTGATCAAAAAATTCCCTTGTTCCCAGTGAAGAGATCCGCATTCTTTCAATCTTTATGCTGAAGCTAAACTCTGCTAGTGATCAAGCAGATAAGTTTGTTTTTGTCTCTATCCATGTTATGACAAAAGTCTGTTGCAAGGATAGCTTCATGTTTTATGCAAGGAGTCAGTCCTGTGTAAATGGCCATAGTGAAAAAGTTTTGGAAATTTAATATACAGTTTTGCTGATGCAGCTGTAACCTTCTCTATTTTTCTGTACTGTTCTCTTCCTGCAGAAGAGAGAGCTCCTTCTGCCACGTTTTTTCTCTATTTCACAATGGGTTTCACCAGCAGAACTGGGGAGGATCATCATGGGACCAAGACTGCAAAGGTATCAATATATGTACGTGCAAGGTATATAACTAAGTACCCAACATACAGTTCAAGCAAGCAAGTGTGCCTGAATAAGGACTTGGATTAGCTAACTCTTTCCAGATCTGTGGAAATCCTTATTTATGAAAATGAGAAACGTGTTGCATCCAAAACTGTTTGTCGATATCAAGACAACCAAATCATCCCAGAATCCAGAAGCACAGCAGGAAGGTGGAGCAAAGATAAATCAGGGTCCCATTTTAAATGGAGTTTCTGTGAGTTCCCTAAAAATAATTAATTCAGGAGTTACTGGTAAAGCCAGACAGGGAGAATGTAGGTAGAATGTGAAAGCACTGCATGAAAATCTCTCCCCATGGATGCACTGTGATGGGAAGATGTTGCAATCTGCCAGGCAACTAAAAACCTACTACCCCAGAAGGTAATTGTTGCTTCAGCCTTCAGTTTCTTCTTTGCTTGGATCAGGATCTTTTCTTTGCAAAAGAAAACTCTTCAATCTCATCACAGCGACTCCAGTGCACAAGGCAGGATATCTCAGCCTCTAAAATACATAATGTTTATATCTGTTGCATCTGCTTCTTCTCTTAGTTTAATCATTCAACCATCATGAGGAAACCTTGCTTACAAAACATATATTGTTTATATTGTAAGCAAGGACTATGTGCATCTTTTCCTCTACCCAAACATTTTGACTAACTGTGATACCAAGAGATTCTGGCAGGTCTCCAAGAAAGATTCAGGATGGAAGTTAAACAGCTTGAATTGTTACAGTTCAGCAAGCAACATTTCTTTTTTTTTTTTTTTTTTTTTTTTTTCTCTGATGGATCCTATAGTTTCTTAATAATTTCTGGACACAGAACAGTACTGTCTCACACCTGGGTGTCTCTGGGTTGCTATAAGAGCCATCAATGCAGGGGATTGTGTCCATGGACTCCTGATTGGAGTTTCCATTATAGATATTAATTTTCCTTACTTTTAAGCCTAAAGCCTCATTTGTAATAGATGAATGCAGTCAAACTGTTGCATTGGGTTAGCAGATGAAAGGATTCTGGTGCACAGGTTGTACCTCAACTCTCAAAGACATAGCAGTCCTTCAAAATATAAGGCATTAATGAACTAAAATTTACCAATATTCCTTCAGAATAATACACTTTCAGTCTTGCTTTTCTTTTGCAATTTCTTCCTTTAAGTGACTTTAAAAGTAGCTTCTGAAGGTATTTTTTTAAAAGGGAGTTAAAATTCTGAATAAGGACTTAATGAGCTTCTTAATCTATCCACTAGTGCCCCCTCCCACCCCAACATCTAGAGAATTGCATTGCTTAGATTAGTGTCATATTTCACTGCCCTCCCTGTGAGTTGGGACAGGTCACCCCTCCTCTAAGAAAAAAGGCTGATGAAATATTTATTCAGTTAAATTATCTAAGCTGGAGCCCGGCATGCAGATGATAGAGATTGCAAAAAGGATGGGCAGGTGCTTCTTTGGGTTGCAGGGCTGCATTTAGCCAGTCTCTGAGGTTCAGAGAGGCCTTCTCTTATGCCAGTCATTGAGAGCTGATGATCTGTGCTGAGGCTTCCAATGTTCAGATGTCTTGGCATAATCCAGTGGGGGTTATGCAGGGGATTTGTCTCTGTGACACTGCAAAGGGCAGTTCATGCTCCAGCAGACTGTAAAGCACAGTTTCTAAACGGATGGACTCATCTCTCTGGATATGCTCAAAGTACATGCACTCTTCATGAATTTTTGCTGTCACCAGCAGTCACTGAGGACATCTTAATGACCTGGATACTGTGCTCATTTGACAAAATCTTACATCTCTTCCTGGAGATAAATCTATTTTATTTCAATTTTCATCATGCAATGTGAGAAAGAGTAGGAAAGATTAACTTTTTAATGCTGGCTACTCTCCACCATCATGCTAAAAATATAAACAAACCAGCCTTTTCCTTAACTTTCACTGACATTTGAGAGACTAAAAATGACAACTTTAATTTCTCAGTAAACACTAGGTCTATGGGAGCTGGCAACATTCCCCTTGAAAGGAATTTAAATGAAAAAGAATCAAATCATTTCCATCTCCAAGGGTGTGATTTTAAGGAGATAGACGCCCTCTGTATGTAAGTCTTTGGAGTTGTACTGTTTTGAGAACTGACTGACTCAGTTGGTTCTTGCTGGTGTGCAATTAAATATCTGGGGGAGGGAAATTCATACCACTGCTTTCCTCTGCTGCCTTGCAAAGCAGCATCTTCCACCTTTGTCTTATTCAGGGAACAGTGTAGCATATTACCCAGAAGCTGAACACCCTCCTGTTCCTGCTTTCTGTTTCCTACTCTGTCCTCTCATGTACCTAGAGAATCAGAAGAGGATCTCTGAACACTTCTAATTACACTAATGCAATTTCTTCTCTCAGCCAGTTTAGATTTCTGTTTTATCTTGCATTCAGGGAGACCAACCACATTATGCTTCTGGGAAGCAAAAGACCCGTCTCTGCCTAAGAAAGCACTATGGCAGTGTTTGCAAACCTGTCTTTTCTCAGGCTTCAGACAATAAAGTCATGTCAGAGCTCACCTTTTAAAACAACCTCCAATTCACCTTCTAAAATAAGGTCTGACCTGAGGTTTCTAAGTGGGGAATGAGGGAACTCTGTCAATACAATACTTCAAATGAGCAATCATTTGGAGGGGCAAGTGCCTCAGGGCCAATCTCTTTTCTTTGTTATCATTACAGTCCACAGGGGAACTTTCTATTTCCCTAGCATGGCTTTCAGTTTGCACATGGAGAGGTGTAAGAAATCATGTCAGACATGATAGCATAACTCTACAGATTGCACTTACATCACAGAGATGATTTCATCAGAGCCAAGTGCCTACATTACTTGGATCTGGGTCTATACAACAAGAATTATTTCAGCTGTTGTTACCTTCAGCCTCTACAGTCTCCCTTGCTTTTGTTAATTTGAGTGAACAGTGAGAAATGTTTAATGCTTTATTTCAGAGCCATGACCCAGTGAAGGGTCATGTCAGACTCTTGTAATGATTTACCACTGAATGGTGATGGTGTTATTGTTCTGTAAGCCAAGTTTTTTTCCACCAGCATTCAGAATTTCAGTCCTGAAATCTGCAAGAGCTGCATGTGGCTGAGAGACAAACTGGATTTAAGGCACAAATTTTGCTTGTGAGTAGGATACCTCAAAAAATTTAATAAAATTCCCTAAATCACTGTGTGCCTCATGCAAGGAGGTTCAACCCCACTTACCCCAAATCTATTCCAAACCCCACTTATTCTGCTGGCTGTGAGATACAGAAACACCCATTGCCAGCATCCCAGCTCACTTACAGACATCACGTGCCAGCAGCTGATGGCATGTGCTTCCTGAAGGCAACCTTGCTGCAGCCTGCACTCCCTGCTGCTCTCCCTTCCTTCAGCAAGGGACTCCTGCTGGGCTGGGGATGTTTGTCAGCTCCCCAGAATCACTGAGCTGATCCTTGGCTGCTCAAGGCCAGCTGCTGGGAGGTTGCCTTCTGCCAGTGGAGTGCCACAGGATGTGTTGCAAGCTTTCCATATTAATGGCATAGCATCAGGCTAAGCAGCAGGGGCTGCTGCCTGAGAACCTTTCAAGACACCAGCACTTTTACTTATTTATTCTTCCACTTTTCTTATAAAATCATCAAGAATCTTTTCACTGTTCCTGAGAACTTCAGCTTTGCCTTCTTTTATGAAGAGGAGGAGGAGTTGATACCTCCTGCTGCCTCCTCTGACCCTCCTGCTCCTTCTCTACAATCACATCACATGAGTACAAATCCTTTCCTTCAGGCATCTTTTTCACCATTTGTGCAGGTAAATAGTGAAGTCTCTTTGCCTTTTTAAAACTTTTATTTTTTATTTGTTTGTGTGTATATGTTTATGAATTTATGTCTGCACTGACTGCTGGAGATTTATACCTTTGCAAAGGAATTGGCCATTTTAAACCATCTTCTCAATGGGATTTTTGCTGGGTTAAGATTTGCCTGTAGTAATAGCACTGGGTAGTAATAGCTGCCTACATGAGAAGCATGCTTTTCTATCAATAATGTTCTGAATGCAGAGTTTGAACTGACCAGCTCTGGGGACAGACTGAACTGTTCTGTAAGTCAAGCAAGAGACACTGGTCACACCTCAATCAGATTATAAACTTTCTTTGCTGCTCCCTTGCATTAAGCCAAAAAGGAAATCACTGCAAAACAAGGAGAATGATGGAAATTAGAAGATGTTCCTGCTTCCTGAGACATGGTGTCCCCTTGCACAGTCGTTGTGTTTAACACAAGTGTGACATGTAGACATCTGGAGTGGTAGAATGACCAAAAAGCTGATGTGTTTCTAGACACTCCAGATTCCATCACTTCAGCAACAAGAGACTGAAGTGCCCTCCAAACTTTGTCTTAAGACAGGAGATCTCTCTCCACATTTTGCAGTCACTGAATTCAAACTCAGCATCCATAAACTGTTCAACCACTTGCCATTCAGGAGGAGGAACCATGCACACTGATGAGATTTGAGATCAACAGCAATTTGGAGTGGAGATTGTAGCTGAGGAGAGAATGAAGGTACAGGAGATTTCATGAAAACAAAAGGAAATGTCCATTTACAATGGACAGACCCACTATTGAAGACCCTGCTTACACACAAGTGTCAAGCTGAATTCTACATTTGATTCTGCTGCCTTCGTCTAATGATCAAGTGTAAAAGAGCCACAGCAATCTGAAGGTATGGTTCCTGGGAAACACACCAAATTTCTTACCAGATAACTTCCACAGCCAGTACCAGACCTCTGAAAAGCCCAGAAGAAAAGGTCTCTCAGATCCAAGCAATTTAAATTCAATGAATGTGATTTGGCTTGCAGTTAGTTCCCTAGGAAGTAATGAAAGAGGTAATTAAAAGACTGGACGACTGCTTTAAGTAAAACATTATGCATTAGACTAAGAGCATTTCAGATAAACTGTTTCCAGGCCATGAAAGCCAGCTCTATGTCTTTCTGTGCATCACTACTGTAACCCAGTTCCAGAAGGGGGAATGAGACCTCCTTTCTGAAGGTCCCACCACTGCCTGCTTCTGCTTGAGAAAGAGGAGAGAGACTTACATTAGAACATGGAGAATCATCCATGAAATGCTAGGATTTTGTTTAACTCACTCCTCTCCAACAACTTTACTCCCTGATTGCAAGCTGCAGGCTTACCAGCCTCTCTCACCTAACCTCCTATGTCATCCTCAAAGACCTGTCCTCAACTTTCATCTGGTAAAACAGTAGAAAAAAAGAATCCCTCTTCCAGGAAGGAGGTGGATTGCTTTGAGTTAAAGATCTGTGGGATGCTGGGAGGAGGCACTGAGGGTGAAATGGTAATCTGGGGAAAGTCTTTGACAATGGAATTTGATCAGCACCTTCCTTTTGAGAAAGCAAAAAATACTGCTGGTGTCAGGAAGAGAGTAAATCCCAGCCATGACAAGGACAGTGCTCCAATGGCAGCAGCAGAGTAGGCAGAAAATTGTTCTCTGAATTGAAGGGGGAAAACATTTACTATTCAGTCAAGGAACTGGACAATTTGCAACTTCCTAAAAGCTATTTCCCACGGGAAAAAAAAAACCCTCACCCAATCATTAAAAATACAAAAGACTCCCTTAAAATAAATTTACCTATGTGAAGGTGAATAGCAGCAGAACAACATCTGTGCAGGCAGCAGTGCTCCCCCCCACCCCCCCCAACCACGGTAGTATTTTTAAAGACTATTAAATGGAAATGTGTAACTTCATCTCTGTAGTGGGTTTGAGTACACCCTAACTACCAACAACATCAGTGCAATCAGCCTCCACGCTGAGATTTTTTCCTTCAACCTTCTATTTTTACTAGGTGACAGTAAATCTCTTTTAACCTGCAAATACTGATCCTTAGTTAAGATAAAATAATCTGACCCTGGAAATGTCTGACCTTGAGCACCCCAAATGAATCACATGAAGGAAAATACTTGCTGCCTTTTCCTGTGGAATGAGTGAAAGGTTAGACATTGCTTCCTTGCTCACAAAATGCCTTAAAAACATTTTTTGCTGTGGCATTGATTCTGCAGCCCAGTCAGTGTGTGAATGGGAGTGCCAGTGTCTACAAGGGATGCAGAGATGAGACAGGCTTTGCAGGGAAGAATTGCTGTTACTCTTATGGCATTTGTGGGATGTTCCTGTTGCAGGTTCAATGACTCAGACCTTTCTGGGTCGGCAGGGTCCTTTCCTACTCCTTTGACTCAGGGCTGATGCAAGGAGATTGTGCCTTGGGAAGGAATGGCCTGCCAACCACCACACTGTGCCTTTAATATCACAGTGAGAGAAATCAGGACTAATCAGGAAATAAATCAGGTTTTCATCCTTGTAACTGAGAGACTGTTTCACCTCTGCAAATCAGTGCAACGGTGCGATGAAAACACAATTAATATCTTCTAGAAATTCCCTGGGTGCATCTTTCCATCAAGATTATAGGCAATAAAATTATTAATGTTTCAAAACAATTAAGCCATAATGAAAATTAGTAAACTTTCCCCATCCTTCTGCCATTATTATTGACTAATTCCATCACTGAAACTTTACTGAGAACATTTTAAAGTAGGACAAACATCAGTAAGGCATAATTCAAGTAGAGTTGATCTTGTCTTAACAATCTAGTGACATCTTGAGATCCTTTCCAGAACAGTTTTTCTCCCAAAGCATTTTGAAAGTCTGTTTTCTCAGCAGTGATTTGTATTCATTTCACATGGGTAGAGATGAGGACACTAGATTCTTGAAATAGGGAAGTCAATCTCTAACACATTCAGATCAGGTCCATTTTTAACTTTTAGACATTGAGATATTCAAACACCTGAAAAATATCTTACTTTGACATAATGCATACCATTTTGTTGATTTTTAGCAAGAAAAATTTCCTATTTGATACATTCTGGTTCTAAAGTATTAATTGATAAGTAAGCTTAAAACATGCAGTCAAATATTCTTCCTGTAGCTCAACATTTTTTTCATTCTGCTAATTTTAATCCTTTTTTTCCACTTTATTTAGCATTTCAATTGTAGTTCATCTTGAACGACTTAGAAGGAAATGCTTTTGCAGAAGAGTAAATTATAATTTCCTTCATGTAAAACAATTTTTCTTTTCTTAATCAAACACAAATGAAGCAAAAAGCCAGAAAAGATGACTGTTATTTTTTTCCATATTCTTTATGACAAGATGAATTTTTGAATTTACTTTCATTAGGACTTTATATAACTTGTTGTATACGAGTTCTTTGTAATCTTTTAATCACACACAAACTAAACTTAAGTACTCTTTTAAGTGTCTTTATTTGTAAACAGTTGCAAAGAAATAGTATAGAAAACAGTACAACAAAGAAAGTTATCTAGCTTCTTTTTTGTTTTTCTCTGTGTGACACTTCCCTTCTGTCTGGGGACCTTGGCTCTGGAAGTGCCAGAAGATGTTTGCAGGCATAGGTGGCTGAAACCACTGTTTGGGTTTATGTTCCAAGGACCACTTGGATAACTCTTCTGGATACATACAATTTCCTCTCAGCTGTAGGTACGAGAGTTTTGGAAAACTCTGTCTTGTGCAGAGTGTGGTTGTCCTTCAGAGTCAGGCTCTCCACAGACAAGGAGTTGTGTGCATTGCAGGAAGGACCCCAGGACAAATGGGGATGTGGGTGGACTAAGGGACCACAAGGGGATATGAGTTTGGATCTCTCAGGGGACTTCTGATTTGCCCCTATAAATGTGAACTGATGTTATCTCTCTCTCCTGCACAGAAATCTTAACCTTGCATGAAGCATACAGATATAGACAGATAAAATGCATTTCACTCATTTTTTAAAGCCTAAAATCATTAATTATCATAACCCATCAAGTGAATCAGGATCCATTTGACACATTCTTAAGTGAGCTGAATTGCAATGCTGCATTTCACAATAGCCTTGCTTATAGATTCAAAGGAGAGAGAATGTTCTACCTCCTTCTGTGGAGCACACAGGATTTCATCATGGATTACACCTGGTACCAACAGATACTTTGTGCTATTGCCAGGTTATGTCTTAGGAGGAATTCAAGGGTGAATCCCTGCAATTATTAACAGCCCTATTGTTTTCTTCATGGCCACTGGATGCAATTACCCCAACAGACTGCCAAAGATAAGGAGAGACATACCTTTTCTTTTCAGGCTTCCTCTGACCTTGCCCTTCTCTTACAAGGCTATTTTGTAGGGTGATGGTATGTCTAATTAAATCAAAAGAGGAGCTCTTTTCTTTGGTAGCTAGATACCACTTCAGACAGTCAAAGAAATCTTTTATTTATTTTCATTTTAAACTGGGTTGCTGTTAAAAAGTATTACTAGCCTTGAATGTCTGATCTATGATCAGATCCTTTCCCAGGTTTGGAAACTCATAAAATAAGACAAAATTTATTTGGGGTCACATGGTGTATGAAGGAGCTTTTGCACAGGGAATGACAGAACTGCCTGGAATTTTGTGAAAATGTAGATACTGAGCTATCAGCATGCCTGATTAATTATCACTTGTTTATGTTCTGTTTCTTTCAACCTTATTTCAACACCCTAGAACTGATTCCACTAAAAATCCTTTGAGAGTTCTTTTTCCTTCCAGACACTTAACTCATGATTGCAAAAATCATTACCACTTTTGATTATAATCTTTAATTAGCAGGAAAATATATGTGGTGAATTATTTAGTTAGCATTCATTTTCATCGTGATGTTTTGACAGCTTTTGCATTAATAAATGTTTCATAGACCTGAAGACCCTGGATAGCCTTAGATGTAGCTGTCTAAGGATTTCTCTTAAACACTTTTCCTTCCAAGGACCTTAAAGCACAGTGTGCTACCCAGGATTTTTCACTCCCGGGTGAGTTTCCTAATCACTAGCCCATCTCTTCTGCTCACTTTATAGCTCAATGAATTTTTAAGAGCTTTCCTTCTCAAAACCAGAGGAGGAGATAACATCTCGGCTCAGCCTGTCATGCAAGAGTGGTTGTGTGGCCTGAGGCCAAATCCATCACTTGTCTGCTGCATGGCCTTCTGGGTTGGTTCTGGGACTGCTCAATTGGATTTACAAGGAGGAAGTCTTTGATTTTAGCTTATTCCTTACAATGTTCTCAAAAGCCCCTTTACCTGCCTCACAGAAGTGCCTCAGGGCTTCCGTGCTTGATCTATTATCCCATGATCCCATTTCTGTTAAATCCACATTTTTGGTGGGTGAGAACATTGGTTCAGATTCTCAGAAGGCCCTCAACATCTCTGTCAAGGCCTTTAGGGCTGTAGGCAGCAGAAGTTAAGGGTGTTCTATGGTTTGATCCATTTATGTAAAGCAAAGTCTGTAACCTGCAAAGAGCTTCAAATCAGAGGATATCTGGTTTCCTGCACAAAACCACATTAGTCCCAGTGGGGGTCCCTGCCAAGTTGTTATGTAAGAAAAAAGCCTTTTAGACTGGGCCTAGACCTGTTATTTAAGGCATAACACTGTCCCTGCTAGTTCAGCTCTAAGCTTGCTATCCCAGCCAGCACAAAATGCTGACTGCAGCAGCCAGTGAACTGCAGCTCTGTGTTCTCAAATTCTCTGACAACATTTGAGTCTATCAAGACTTTGGGCTGTAGATAGGATGCTGAGTTTAAGGTTTAACCTGATTATTGGCTTGATGGGTTTCTCTATTCAATCTGATGAAATGTCTATATCTACAATTGCAAGCATTGTGGGCTGTTATTTCTAAGTGAATGTAATTTATTAACTTTAATGAGCAAATAAGCACCTGACCACCACAGAAAGAGATGCTCCCCAAATCTTCAAATAATAATAAATAATACAGCCTCAAAGGAGATCTCAGACTGGAGTAATTGCCCCATGTGCCATTATGCCCATACAATAAACAATTTAAAGCTGTTTTAAATGCTTCCTGTCATCAGTGTAGAGCAGAAATATTTTTGCATGGTTCATTTGCTGCAGTACTTAGTTTTCTTTGCTGCTTCTGAAAGGAGTGATTTTTATGATAAAAATGACTATAGCAAGACTGTGTTATTACATGTTTAGTTTCCATCAGGAAATTCTCAATCCAGATCAAACTAGAATCAATGCATCGGAGGAGTGCTTGAAAAGGAATAGCACAATTTGTTCAGAGCAGGGTGGTGCTGACCATCCATCTGGAAACTGGTAAATTTTAAAAGACATATGAATTATGCAAAAGTATATATACTAATAATGAACTCTGTTTGTGAACTTGTTCTGAACAAATCCCAGTACTTCGATATATAACCTGAGACCAAATCATAAAGTTTGATAAAAACAAAAAATTAGTAATGAGAAATAGTGATTTCCTCTAGTAAGTTTCCTTTGGACATTTTCTGATTAACCCTCAACCAAATATCCAAACCCCTCAAAATAAAAAAAACCCGAACAACCTAACTTTTTACAAAAAAAGTAAGCTAAAGTGAAATTCAGACATTCTGCTTCCAAGAGTGACCACTCAGGATTTTATTACTATTCAATAACTTCACTTAAAATATTTATTCAAATTGATTCTCCTGGTTGTCCCTACATTTCAATGTACTGAATGCAGAAGTATGAGCATTGACAGAAGAAATAACAGGTGGATAGAGATTCTTAGAGTGTTATGGTGTTAATTTAAACAGTGTAGGTCTTTCCTGTACAATTTGAGTAACATTTAATATTCCGAGAGCCAAACCACTTTTTGAGGCATCCTTGAATACAAGATGCTGCATCTCAAGGACTTAGTACCAGACTTGCATCCTGACAAATTAATCTTTCCAATTCCTTTTTCTGCTTGTCAACTTTTTATGCTGGTCTTTTCACTACATGAGTTGTTTATACTCATCATCCTTCATTTAACTTTAATAAGATGTTTAAACTGTGATATTATCTCTTTTTTTAAGGGACTTGCAAGTCTGGCATCTCTGTAAGGGTAGAAAGGATTAAAATAGTATTCCTGACAGCAGAAATTATTAATACAAGGCTCTTGAGAGGGCACTTTTGTGTTCACAGTGTTGGTATCATTATGTTTGCTGAGATGACTCAATACAGCATCAGAAATGCAGAAACTGTGAGCAGCCTGTTACCGAATTTCTAGTGTCTGTTGCACTCTGTAAGCCCACAGAGCTCTGGGAAGTGAAGGAAATATCTGGTCAGAGCAAAGATTTGATGGGTAAATGCAGTATTTGTTTTGAATAAGTAGAAAATAAGTGAGCATAACAAAGAAACATCCGCAAAGCTGAATCTGCCTCCTAAGCAGCAGTTAAGCACTTTGCCTGGTGAGAAGAGCAGAAGGAAATCCGTTCACATGGCATCAACCCTGAACAACCTGGGAATCAGAGGACCTTCAGAGGAGCTGAAAGACAGCAAGAGGTAAGAAGAGCTTTTTGTGGGTTGTTTGACTCTAGGCTTCATATATTCCACGTGTAAGAGATGTGAGAGGGAGAATTAGCATTCCTGAGTACACTTCTGAAGAGCATTTCTGCTTCTGCTCTGTATATGACCCTGACTACCTGCCCACTAATGCAGACTGGCATGTCATCACCACCCAGTGTCTTCCCAGCTTGCAGGGAAAATGAGATTCTTACAGCAATGCCTCCCTGTTTCCCTCCCCCTCCTTGCCCATCACACCCCACAAAAGGGTGCCCAGTGCTGCTTCTTGGTGGTACTTGGTGTGAGCCCTTTGGCTGTGGTCCTCTTCTGGGCCTCCCCAAGGGAGCTTTGGGGTGCTCCAGCAGGAAAGGTGATCATTCTCCCCTGCAGCTGGAGTTGGGAGGGATGAGAGACAGAGATCTCAACCCCACAGTCAATCCCAGCTACTGGCAGCCACTTTGTCCTTGCTCTGTTCTCCTAAATAACATGGAAAGCCCCTCACCCTTCTGCTTGAGCCAGTGCATTTGTTCTCTGCTGCTGTTCCACCTGTCATACTCCTGTGGTTGAGGGAGGACTCTCCCACTGCCAGTGGTATTAAACCCTTGGCTGCTGGGTACACTAGAAGAGGAGTTGGTGAGCAGGAGGGAAAGAAGTCAGGTTTAATGTCAAGTCTATGGAAAGCAGAGCAGGAAAAATGAGACTGGGGGATGGGGATAAGGAGTGATCTCCTGGGTCATGGAGTACACTACTGTCATAGGCAAACAACGTAAAAATCTATTAATTAAAGAGGAAGTAACTAAAACCAAGTTAATGGAAGATTAGCTGATTGATAATTAGTTACATATACATAACCTATACTTTTATAATTAGATTTATTGATAAATTACATTGATAAATAACATCTATTTATTAAAATGTAGCAAAATTTTAAGTCTCCAGTGAGTTTGCGGTCACTATTTTTTTTTGCCTGATAACAGCAAATCTTCCTAAATTTTAGCTTTAAGTAATCACTGACCACATTAGGCAGTTAGTTCTCATCTCTCTTTAGAGAGGAGTGTGTGTTTTGAGTGGATACGATGGCACTGTCAGCTGTGCCTTGTGCACCCCAAGTGCAAAGGTGTAAGAGGTTACCAAGACAGGTTTGCCTGTCCCTTCTCTCCCAGGGTGCTTGAATCAGCAACCAGAGTGAAATCAGCAGCTCAGCACTGAGAGGGCTGGGCTGCTGACCTGTTATCTTTTGTCAGGGCACTGAGTATCCCCTCAACCTGTTTCTTTTAGGGACAAATTAACCCTGGACTCTTTTTTGTGCATTGTATTAGTATGACAAGATGCAAAGAAGTTTTGTACTCTGCTGCGGGGGAGAGTTCGCCTGCCAGCTCTACAACTTGACTTTCCTAGTTCCTTGTGTGACAGGTCGCAGCTCCTGGTCTCCTTTAGAGGTGGAAATTCTCAAAAGAGCCAGGAGGGAGTTGTGATTTTGGCTATCTCAGTAGGCATTTCCTGTCCATGAATGACTACCCTAAAACACTTTGCAGCATTTGACCTCTCATTCCTGAGTAGCAAGCTCTTATTTATTCAGCTGACATGTGGGGCTCTAGGCCTATCCACTGGCATTTCCAAGATATTTAATAGTGACAGTAATTATTATAATCCTTCCATTCAGTAGCAGGCTTGAAGCCTACTCTTTCCATTGACATAGTTGATCTAAGTGCAGAATAAGTCACATGTTGACAGCTGGACTGAAAAACCACCCACAGATCTTGCTTAAGAGGAGCCTGAGTAAGTCCACCTACTGCTGGTACATTTAGTCCTTCTAGAGGAGGCAGGTGTATAATCCAGGAAATTTTCTAGTTCAGCCCTTACAGATATGAATCATTAATGTTCAGTGCATAGAAATAATGTCCTTTTTACCCATGGGGGAAAAAAGAGTGAAGGCAACTGGGAGACAGCTCACAAGCAGAAAGTAGCCAACTTTTCTTTACACCAAAGCTGGCTGCTGGTTTTCACTATGAGAAATAACACAGAAGCCTCTCCCAGTACTCTGAGATATTTTTTCATGTCTTACCTGGAGCATTCATGCTATCTGCAAGACAGAGCAGAAGCATCAGGTTCTGAATCACCAGAAATAATTGGACACTGCTCCTGCTGGTAGCTCTGGGAGGTGTCCTGCTCTAGTTTTGCTTGAGTCAAACAGTGAACTTGGAGTTTGTATGTCCATTGTTGTGTTTCTCTCTTTGTCTGCTGCCTTCCTATCACACCTGGGCAGGGGATGGCCCAGACTTTGCCTGCCACAGGCTGAAAGAAAATGGCACCAGGGGCAGAAAGAGAGGGTTGGAGTTGAGGATCATCCTTACTAAGCAGTGCTGAACACAAAAAGGCCCACTGGCTTGTTTTTAGAAGAGGCTTCTAGTATAAAGCCCAAAAAAGTCATCAACACAGAACCCTGTTTATTCCCACAGCCCTGAGAGAGTGCTGAAAATGGCTAAGTAAATAATAGCCTAAGAAACAAAGAGAAGCTACCTTTTTTTCCTCTTTTGCATTTTTGCTCATTGTCTTTCTTAACCTTTTCCAAAACTGGAGTGTTTTGTAAAGTTAGAGGGACTAAAACCTCAAAAAGTCAATCAATTGCGATGGGGAGAGTCCCAGAGCTGCCATCCCAAATCTCATCTTTGAATGTGAACTTTGATCCAAAAGCCATTAGCTTTCTGACAGTACTGGAACATCACCTGAGTTGTGTGACCTTGGAGAACCGGGTTCTTTTGCCTGTGCAGACTGACATTTTCTGACCTGTGTGCAGCAGCCCTGCGCTGCTGTAAACTGGCTGGGTGTGCGACTCAAGACCATTTCTTCTTTACGACAGTTCTCTCTCTTGGTATTTTGTTCATACTTCAAAAAAGAACATTTAAGAAAAGAAACAGAAAGAAAAGGGCATTTCAGTTTGGATTAGTGTGATTTACTAGAGAGATGACAGGCTGTGGGGCTTCTGGCTGGCCCCCACAAGGTGTGTATAATGCAATTAGTCACAGGGCAACATAAATAGACAGATCTGAACTGTAAGCACTCACATGACCAGAAAACGTGCAGCAGCCTCCTCCGGGAAAATGGCATTTTTCCTAGCATTTACAACACTCCTGGCAAGGTGGTTCCTGCTTTCGCCCAGAGCTCTCAGTTATGGAGCCACGAGCTTCACTTGGCATTAACCAAGAGCTGAGTAAGCCATACATTTTCATGGGATTGTTGACTTCTTAAGGAGGTAGACAGCATTCTATTTCCTTATCTATTTTTGTTGGCATGAATACCCTTGTCCTGAAAAAACTAAACCCAAAAATCTCTTGTTATTTTTTTAAAGCCCTCCTGGGAAAAAACACTTGACTCTGGGGACGAGGAATGGGTTGTTTTGTTTCCTTAGTTAGGCCAACTGTTTTGGAATATTCATTCAGCGCCTCTGCTCTTTGTCAAACAAGTGGGAGAATATTAACTCCAGCCTTGAGCCATTTTGGGGTCTGGCATGGGACTGCTGGGAAATATCTAAGGAGAGTCAATGGCAGCTGATTGAATGCAGAGTCACATTATAAATACTGTGTTGGGGAAAAATCGCCACCAAGTAAGATTTCTTGACCAAAAGCATCACTGTGTTTGGAAAATTAAAAAAAAAAAAAAATTGAAGCAAGAATTAGGCTTTGTAATTTGATAAAAAAGAAAAGATGAACCTTTAGATAAGACTAACGAAAATGAGCTAGTAGAAACATCAGGCAGGGCAGACCTAGATGGATTTGACTGCTGTTGCCATGCTTGTTACATCCCTCCTTGGACTTTGCAAATAAGGCAGTTTTTATTCAATGCCTTGAAGCCCTTAGATTGAAGGTAAGCCATTCTAAAGAAGAGCAGATGGAGGTTGAAATTAAAAAAAAAAAATTAGAAAATGCCACTGTACTAACAGATGGTTATGTATCTGAAGAAATGACCAATTTGCTATTCTGTTGTTGAAGGCCTACGCCAACAACCTGAACTTACAGGAGTAAAGTTTCCTTTTCAAAGATGCAAATTTCCCTTAATCACAAGATTCTACAATATCAAACTTTTCTCCTTTAACTAGCTTCAGCACAAATAAAATAAAACCTGTTTTATCAGCAGTACCTCTGAGAACAACACATTATAGAGTCTCTTTACATTAAATTCTTAGGCTTTTTGAGTAAGAAACATTTTAATGTGTAGTTTCCTGACATATCTTCTAATCAGTTTGTCCCCAGCAAGACACATGAATTCTATGTGCCATGTTTCATTGGCAAATTCATAAGGACATAAAAAACCAGCATCAACATATAAGAAAAAGTGCAAAAGCATTGAACACTTAATTACATCTCAAGTTGCTCCAAAAGGCTCAGAGGCTGAAAAGTTGAAGAGATACAGTTTCTAGGAGTGGTTGTCTAAATCACACATAATTTTCTGAGATCTGTTGCTATCAGTGATGATGAAATCAGAGGATGAAATGAACAATCCCCTGTTGGCACTGATATACAGGAGAGGTGTGCTTCAGAGCACACACCAATGTTTTACCTGGCAGGTCACGTGCCTTGAGGTGCAGCCTGAGTGGGTGTGCTTGGTCTCTTCCTTCAGGTAACAAGTAACAGAACTAGAGAAAATGATCTCAAGTTTCAACAGGGGAGACTTAGATTGATACTGACAAAAATTTCTTCAGTGAAAGAGTAGGTGGACATAGGAACAGGCAAAGTGGTGGAATCACTATTCCTGGAAGTGTTCAAATAATGTGTGGATGTGGCCCTTGGAGACATGGCTTAATGGTAACATGGTGGTGCTATGTTAGACTCAATGGTATTAGAGGTCTTTTCCAACCTTAATAATTCTATGAAACAGTAAGTTCTACCTCAGATATGCCTCAAAGCAAAGCAAAGCAAAGTTAGATGGTAGGGATTGCTTCCACACATGAGAGGCAAGATGCTGTGCAGGACCTGTTCCAGGGTGCTGATGATGGGTTTTTCAGTGGGTGTTGTTTAGTGTCCTCATATGGACTGAGAAGATCAATTCCCACCACACTTCAGACTTAAATGCGTGACTGAGCCTGTGGTTTGGTGAATTACTGTCTTTAGCACTTCTGAGATAGGAAATTTCCACAGCAAATATGAAGTAAAATATATTAGTTTAACCCTCTTTCTTCAATACTGTGATTTACTCCCTACTTGTAAAGTCCTTGGAAAGGTAGAATGGTTATTATGTCTCAAATTTTAAGACAGTAATTTATCAAACCAAGAAACCTCAATGCTGGATCTCACAGAGGCACCTGCAAGAATTTTCTAGGATCATACTGCACCCCAGGGAATCATGATGGCTGTAAAATTTCTTCCAGGAAGGAGCTCATTGAGGAAACTCAGAGGAAAGCAGGAGTCTTTGATTTCACCATAAATAACCTCAGAGCAAAGAAGGGCATGCCACTTCTGAAGATACAGAAGGGAAATGTGAACTTTGCTAGACTTTTGTTACGAATTTTTTTTAGGAAAAGGATGGAGGTTGAATAAAGTAATCTTGCATTGTAACAGTGCACATGGGAGCAGCATGCTCCCATCACTGGGGGAAGCTGTTGTCAGTTTGGGAAGGGGAATGTGTGTCAGGAACTTGCTGCTGGCTTCACGTGGAGTGGAAATGCGAAGGAGGGAAGCTGCAGCATGTCTTTCTGCTTGGATGGGGGAAACCAAATAGAAGTGCTGGTGTGTGCATTCCCATGCTGACAAAATCTGGGAGCTGTTAGAGGCAGTGACAAGCTGTTCAGTGTACCCTCTTCCCACAGGATGTTTCCATTTTGGCTGAGGTGGTTTTTGGATGTACGGGAACACAGCTATGGCCACCTTTCTCTGGCCCAGCAACAGCATGAATTGTAAATTGGGTTTTCTGGGACAGCGCACTTCTGCTCAGCTCTGTGTCAGGAACAGATAAAAATCTGTCTCTTGGCTCCACACACGTGACAGCCCTCAAGGAGACTGGGAAGGTAAGCAGGGGCTGTCAAAGAAGCCTTTATTCTCTAGTCCTTTGCCTTTTTGCCCTGTGAGATTTTTTACTGCATTCCCTCCATTACCTCAGAAGCTTTCAACTCTTGAAAACAATTTAGTCATTTTTCTAACTTTAAGAAATTTGGGCTTGATTGCCTTATTTTATGGCTTCCTTGTAGGTTCCTAAATGCTCTCTTTGCAGAAAACAGTGAAGTTCGTTTCTGAGCCTATAAAGAAGTGTTGGAGAATATTTTTATATAAGCCAGATTAATGGTTTTAGAAGACGATACATTTATCATAAGACAGCATTTTGGCAGCAAAGTGAGCTTCAGTGAGCAGTTGTTTTCAATCTTGTCACGCGTTTTCGAAGAGCTAACCTGAATTTCCTCTTGAATTTGGAGTTTTAAAAAATCATGACTCAATCCCATTAAAAAAAAAAGACAGAAAGCAAAACCACCCAACATCTTAGAAGTATGTATTTTGATAGAGAATAAAAGATTTAAAAAATTCCTTCTCTGTATTTGTCTGTGTCCTCCTAAATTGCAATTTCTCTTAGTGGAGCTAAACTAATCATGTTTATGATTAGTTTATGATTTATGCATTACAAATGAAATTTAAGACAATACAGAAATTTAAGACAAACAGAAACTGTAAAAGTTTGAAGACAAATCTTAATGCAGTATTTGGGGGGGGGGGGTCACATATTGTAGTTTCTATTTTAAATAGTTCAAATTGGACGTCAACACTTGGTAAGAATTACAACAGGAATTGGAAACAGCATTTCATCCTGCGTAAACTACAAGAGAGAAATTGTTCAAATGATAAAACAAAAGTCCAACACCAAATAGCTGTAAATTATTTATCACTGTAATTCTATTTCAGATCAGAAGTCTAATAAACCCCCTAGAGTGGTTGTCTGCAATGTGTCCCTTGGGAGCTCATAGGGATGGTAATGTGCTACTTCACACTAAAGCAAGAGCAGAGCAGGAATTCTTCCCCTTAATGACTGTAGCTCTGTGAATTGCAGTGTGTGAACTCAGCTGGACCTTGAATGATGACAGACTTTCCTAAAAATGACTTTTTGGTATTGTGGCGAATTCAGAAAATTCAAGGTTGTTCTCTTTGGTACATTCCTCTTTTTTTTTTTTTTTTTTTTTTTTTTTTTTTTTTTTTTTTTTTTTTATCTCTAGATGAAGCCTAAGAGTAGTCCATTATGCCTCTCTTCACAGTGCTCAGTGGAACAGTAAAAACCTGAGAGCAGAAAGACCAAGTTTGTAGCAGAAAACTGTGGTGTTCTTGTGGGGGACAATTAAAACCTAAAACATGGGGGTAGGGTTATTTAGGAAAAAAAAAAATAAAAAAAAAATAAAAAAAGATGTGTAAAACAGACCAGGAGGTCTATGACAGAAAATTTCTATTTCAGTAACAAGCTCTGGGGCTGTGCTAGTGATCACGTACACCAGAAAGGAGATGTGTTTCATGCTGGATTTCCAGGTATTTTGCTTTTGTAATGCAACATCCTGAAAGATGATCAGGTTCGAATAGAGTAAGAGTGAGAGGAGACAGAATGGCAGTGTTTAGATTCTGGTTTCCCCTCCCTCACTCTTGTTCAGTGTGTTTTTCCTGCCGGGATCCAATACCTCTGAAGTGTAGGTGCTCTTTGCTGTGGTGTTCCCTGGCACCCAGCACAGGCTGGCACAGAGGTCCATGGCACAGCTGGGGTGGAATCTGTAGGGCTGTACCCTACTGAAGTCAGAGCCCTTCCCACAGAGAGTATTCCTCTGGATGCCAGGAGCCTCGGGGATTAGAAACATGATATTATCACTTTAAGTAAGACCGTGGTTAGCTGTGAAGGAGGAGACACCATAGCAGTGACCTTGGAGTGTGAAAGCCCCTTCTGAGTGCCACAACAGAGCCCAGGGCTGAGGCAAGGATGATGTGGCAGACTCTGGGGATTCCTCCGTGGAGCTGAAAGGGAAAAGCTTTCTGTTTCAGCTTCCACAACAGACTTTGACAGATGGGGAGGTAAAAAAGGCAGCCCCACTTTCACATGTAAAAAGTCTGCAGTAATCTGGAGAATGTCAGGAGGCTGTTCCTGGAGAACATAAGGGACAGAGAATCCTTATAATCCCACTCTCTTCAAGATGCCCAGCAGCAAGAGCTGGAGGGTTTCTATTCTCCCCCATTGTTGTCAATAATTCCTTTCCTTCCTCTGTACCCTGAGGTTAGAGCAGCCAGAGCAGCAGGATCAATTTTTCTCCCCAGAGCATCCAGAACTGGACCATAACCATGTAAACTTGCAAGATGCTGACACATTACAGAGTACCTTGCCTAAGGGAAATTTTGTTCTTTATTCCCTTTCAGCCAAACTAGATTTTTATCCTAAAATACATGTTTCCACCTCTTCTAAAATCCCTTTAAAAGAAATTGGACATTTGCAGACATTTTTTAGAAATGAAAGTAGGTGGCTGCATTTTATTTAACAGATGTGTGTTTCCTTGTCTATAGGCTGTGGATTTGCTGCAGGGAGTCTGAAAACTGTGGTCACATAGCAACTGTATATTAACTAAAGCTTTTGAGAGTTGCTGAGATTAAAGTTTCAACAGTGTTCAGTGTGCTGGTCAATGTGCTGATCTGCACGTGTCCAGCTTTGTTTTGTACTACCTGTCAAACGAGGAGCCAGGGTTTTGCAATAATTATGACTGTTATTCAGGGAATTGCTTAGAAATTAAAGGTCATCTAGAAAAAAAAAAAAAAAAATTCCATCTTCAAAAACAGAAGACAGTGATGAAAACATCTACTACTAGGAAGCTGAAAATGCCCCAAAGCTAAACTTTAATATTCTCCATGGAAACTAGACACAGGGGTTACAATGTATTTGGTGACTTTACTGGATTTTACTGACTGTTCTCTGGACTGAAAACAAATGCAAATCACTTGGGGAGCAAGTAACCATTGAAGGCTCCCTTCCTTTCATTCCTTTTCTTGTAATTTCTCTTTCAAATCCTGATACTTGCTTTGCAGAGTTTATTATTAGCAGCTGTGCCTGAGACTAGGGATAATGTTGCAAGAGGAAAACTATAGATACTTTTTTCTTTAAATAAAATCATGTCTCTTTCTTGGCTCTGAATGTCTTCAGTAACTTCATTGTGGTATGGCAGGGTTTGGGAGTGAAATAGAACCAGTGATCTTTGAAAAATCACCTTGAAAAACCCATTTTACTTCCAGGCTTGGACTGTATTAATCTCTGGCGTGTCCAGCATCCCTCAAAGTTCTGTTGCCAGTTTATAGAAGAGAAAATTACTAATACAGGTGTTTGCAGTATCTACTGTGGAAGGTTGGCATTCAATTAAAAAGGGTAAACCAACACATTTTCATTTAATACCATATATATAGAAGCAGCACAGCTGTGAGTTGTTTTACTAGGGCTTTGCCAGACTTGGTAACTCCCAGCCATAATAATCCTAATAATAAAGTTTGCTGCTGAGTCAGCCCCGTTTCCCAGTGAGACAGTCAGTGAAGGAGTGTAGAGCAGATGCTGCACTGCTCCAGGGCGTGTTTGTCAGTGGCCAGGAGAGAATCAGGGCAGATGCTCTTCTCTGCACTGAGCAGTGCTGGGGAGGAGGGGAAGACTCAAGCCAGAGCTGCTCTGCACTGGTTAAATGCCTTGAGAGCAGTGCTGCTGTCTGGCCCATGTAGCCAAGTGTCTTTTTGCAGAACTCAGAGGGAGAAGCGGGGCAGGGCAGATCTCATCTTATTGTGTGATCAGGGTGCAATTATCTGAACTTTCTATACACAGATTCAGAAATGTTCCTGTTCCACTATTTTTAGGAACTGTTTAAGCATCTTCTCTTAGAAGTCAGTAAATCCAGGGTAATATTGAGATGGTTAGAATGCCTCATCTTAATTCATTTAATATGCTGGGTGGAATAGTCTCTGTTATGTTGCTGTGAGTTATTAACTCTCGTTTCCTAGCTAGAAAAGAAATGTGGGGATTTTTTTTTTTTTACAACTTTCTGACAGATATTAAAACATGATAAAATGAAAATGGCTTCACACTGGAATGCACTGGGACATTTCTCCTGAGAATGGAATTGAGCAATGCAAAATTAATATTGATTTTATCATTGTTGCCTACTCTAAGGAAAAAAGTCCTTGCAGATTTGAAAGAATGTTCTTTTTGTGTGGCAATCTTTTGGGAGTTGTGCTGCCTGTGTTTAAAGTCTCTGAAGGTCCAAGTCCCTCAAGACTGAATGGAGTCCTAAATGATGATCAGTGTGATTCAATGTCTTAACAATTTAAGCTCTAAGAAAAGGAACCAGTGTAACCACAGTGAACATCCGAAGGCTTGCCCCAGAGCCCATTAGACATAACAACTCTTGGATCAGTCTCCATCCAGATTTCCTTTCTCATGGTTACAACTGTAGATGAAAACCTCTTGCAAGTCTTTGTGTTTTTCTCTTTTCCACAGTACTTTCAGCTGATCAAAAATTAAGCCGACAGAATAGAGTTTAGGGGGATTTTGGCCACCATGATACAACCTGAACAACATATATTTGTACCAAGAATGTTCAAACTTCAGCTTCCAACCACAAGAAATGTTTTCCTGATAGCTCCAAACCTGGTTTTGTGTGCACGGATCACCAAAGTCTACATCCTGCATGGACTACAGGGAATATGGAGACAGGAATGAACAGTGCACAGACCAGAGTTAGGTAGATTACAGAGAGCTGTTATATGACAGCATGACTGCTAGGGAAAGGAGGTCAAATCTGACATTCATTACCTCATTCACACCCTCTTAAATCAGTCTCTGTCTTTATTCTCAACTGTTTGTCTTTTGCCACCCACATTCTCCCTGACTCTATCATTATAATGAATAATTCAATGAGTATTTTTAAACTCCAACTATTATTGACTATTCCAAGCTTCCTACTTTATGATTTATGAGGTTTTCAGGGATTGCTGTGTGTCTCTTCTGAGTGGTTTTATAAAGGACATAGGGAAGAAGCAGTTGGTGTTTGTTAGTATAGCAAACTAACAATTCATTGAAAGTGGTGTAATTGATAGACTAGAAAAATATAATTACAACAGTGAGTAAGAGGGAAGAAGAGACCAGAGAGTCCTTGATGGTTAAAAGCAGCAAAAAGACAGTAAATGAAGAGGAGCCATTTGTGGCATTTACGAGTGGAGAGATTGCAGGGCACTGAGATTGACTTGAAGGAATACATGGATGAAGCATCAATTATTTGTATAGGTTGGAGGAAAAAAAAATCAGGGAGGGAGTTGAACAGGAACAGGATAGCAAGGCCTTGCATTTTAGCTTCAGGGAATGGTCAAAATGAGATACTCAGGCTGTGGCTGAGGGAAAAAAAACAGCAGCAGTTGGAGAGAGGAGAATGAGAGGGACAAAAAAGAAGAATAAAAGCAATTTTGAAGCGGAGCAATATTGAAGTTCAAATTACCCTCACCTAAACCTGTTTTGTTCTTTTATAGTTTACCAGACAAATCATGAAAATGAAGTGTTTGCCTTGGAGCCACCCCATGCCTGGAGAGCAGTGACCCTGCAAACCATCAGTGTGCAAGGCTGATCTCTCACACAGCACCGTGCCTCAGTGTTACTGTGGCACCCTCCTGGGACTCCTCTTGCTCTCCTCTTGCTCATCCACTTACTCAGAGCACAGAATTAAGAAAAAGGAATCAAGTTTCTGTTTGCTTTCCCATTAGAGATGGTTTCTGAACAGTTTCCAAAGTCTGGAATATCTGATGTTTCAAGGACATCACAACAACCTATTTCACTTTCTACAACCCTCACTATGTTTTTCCTGTTTCTAACAGTCACCCCCATTCTCTAAAGCTTTGGGAATTTTCTGTATAGGAACAGAAGGTACACTAGGAGTGAAGTTCTTAAGGAGAAAAACCCAAACAGCTGATACTTCGAACTATGTTTTTGCCCTAGGAAAGCTATAAATGGGTGTTAGCAGTTTGTAGCAGGAAAATTTCATGAAGTTTTACAAAAATAATAGAATTATAGAGACATGGGTAAATTAGGTACATGAGAAAGGATTAAAACAGCTTTCTCTGAGGGAAATTAAGTCTCACAGAGGAGTCAATGAGTACAGCTATAACTGTGACCCAAGTGAAATAACGTAGTTCAGTTAACAAAACTTTTTGATGAGACATCTCCAAGGACTTCTACAGTAACTAGGCTGTCATGGAATGAATGTGGATGTTCTCTCCTGAATTAACTGTCAAAAGATAAGAGACCAAATGAAGGAATAAATGGACTGCTTTCTCATGGAGAGGCCATTGGGGGAACAGTGCTACATCTGTGCTTGTCAACGTGTTTCTAAATGGTCTGAAAAAGAAGCTGAATTCAACGCTAATGAGTGAGAGTTTATGGAAAAAGCAAGCCAGCAGCAGCATGATGGAGAGACTGGCTCAAAAAGGGATTGAACAGGCTCAGAGAAAGAACAGTCTAACTACAGCTATCAAACCCAACCAGACAAATGCATCTTCCAAAACAACATCTCCAAGTCTCCATCAGAAGCTGAAACAGTTTAAGAGAGGAAAGGTATCCCTGTGGGTATCCTTTCTGCTCCTGCCCTACGTTTCTGCTACCAAACTCATCTGCAGGATGCTGACTGGAGTGACTCTGGTGAGGTGCTGGACCTTCTACAGTTCTCATCATCTCATTCCTACTTTACACAATTCTCCCTTCAGGGAATTGGAAAAAAAAATCAATGGACTAAAACCAATTAAGTAAATGAAAAAAGAGGGAAAAGCATACAGTGGTTGTTTTTGTTTTTGTGGGATGTGCAGATGCTGTGACAGACAGCCTTACTTCAGAAACATCAAAAGTGTAATGATATTAATAGAATCACTTAGGCCTGAGAAAATAGAGATAATCTGTCATTTACAAGTAAATGACAACTCAAGATTTGTAACTGCTGGACTGCATAATATGGCCACAAAATGCTTCCACAAGCATTGTCCAGGAAATTATTACACAAAATGCTTCCCCAAGCATGAGTCCAGAAAATTATTGCACAGCTGTAGCACAAGTGTGGAGGAGATTAGTAGAGACTTTCAATAGATTTTTAGGTTCTCCATCTTTAAAAATACCTTTCATTCTCAATGCAGCTTGATTGCATATAGTAGCTGGCATGAAGGCAATAAACAGCTATAGCAAAGTCTTGGGAAGAAATTACCAGCATATTTGGATATGCTGACAATGTAGCTGCAGGATGGAAAAAACTTTCAGTATCTGAATCATAGGAAGAAGGACAGGATCATGATTCTGCAACCTTAAACAGAGGAGGAAGTCTTTGAAGGAAATTATTCCCCCCTGCTCTGGGTAAGTATTACAATCTTTATCATATTCAGTCCAAGAATCTCCTGGCTGTAACAATTAAATTTTGATTGTAAATAGGCAGAAAGAGTCTGTGGAGTCCTTTGTCCAGTTGTAATGTTTGGTGCTGTGCTTCTCTTGTCCCCAGGCAGAGATGCAAGCAGAAGGTGATGGATGTCTTGGGACACTATTTCCAAATCGCTGGGACAGCACATTGGCCAAGGGTATGGTGGTTAGATCTGCCCTTATCTAAAAAAATATATTTCCCTGCTTACCCAAAGTAAGAAAGTTAATTATCAAGACAGAGACTCTCTTCTTTCCCCTCTTCTCCTCAGTTAACTTAAATCTGGTCCAGGCTGAAGAGTGGATTGTCCCAGGCTTGGAAATGATCCTTAGATTTGTCTCCAGGATACATCAAAACAGGAGACACACAGGCTCCCATTTGATATTCATAGATAGAAGAAAAGAGGGTGTCTTTGTAAAGAGATCCCAGTTTCAACATACTTTATGACCAGCTCTTCTAAACTATCAACATGCATGAATTAAATCCATGGAAATTCCACTATACAAATTTGGTGTTACAAACTAGAATAAGCTGGTCATGTCCTCAGTTGATCCTAATTAAAACTGAACAGAGGGTTTACCCTGGCTATGCAGATGTACTCTGGTGGAAAATTCAGCTGCATGGTTTTTGCTTGGCTTTGGGATTATGACATGTTAGATTTATTGGCTCATTTACTACAGTAAATGAGAGGCTCTGACTTGAGCAGCCGTTGATAGCAGAGAGGTGAATGGGCTGGCTGAGGAGCAGGACAGGAATGGAGAGAGAACATTTGTTCTGAAAGACAGAACACAGTCCTCACACACTGTCCTAGTCCATCATGACTGTTTTCCAACAGCCACTGGACATGATCTGCTTTGCCACTTGAAATGAGCAAACAAATTTTTTTCTTAAGTGAGAAGTGTTGTAATGAAAAGAATCTGACAGGTCATAGAATCTACTGCAGGAGCTTTTTTGAAGTGAGCTGGCTTCCCTACCACTAGAAAGAAAAGGGATTTCCTGGTGCTAATTTCCATGCTAAGAATTGAAGTGTAGAGAAGGCAAAGGATTTTACATATTCTTGCACAGGGAATAATGGTGTTTGGTTTTGCAGTTACCTGCTGTGCTGAGATATCCAAACATGATTTGGGAATCATGAGAATTTGAGACACTTTTGCCAGTGCGTGTAGGAACCTGAAATTATGGATTAAAAAGATCATATTTATAAGCCTAGTGAAAATGAGTAAATAAAGACAGATGAGACATGATGACTTTCTATGTGACAATATGAAGCTGATGAACGTGATGATCACATGCAAAGAACAAGAAAAATATTTTCCTATGATTCAATTTCTGACTCAGAATTTAAATCTTCTCCTGAAAGATCCCTAACAAGGGGACACTTTAGTAAGGAGGGAATCTGCCTAACTTAACAAAATTCAGAGAATGAGTTCCACAAAATATTTTAGAGCAATTGCACAGAGGCAACTGCAGATGAGTGCAGGTTGAATGCCAGAGGAAGGACTCTTCCAAAATGTATTCCCTATTTTGTTACCTGATCATTAATAGAATATTGCCTTAACCTTATGGTAACTGGTAATGATAATTGGTAGTAATAACAGCAAATTTGTAACAGGTGGTTTCTAGTTTGCTGTATGAGGACCTGAGCTCCTAGAGAAGTCTCACAGCTTGGCCATGGCCCCGTGAGAGTGCAGGGTGGCAGTGTCCAGAGCAGATCAGATGCAGGAGAGTAGCATATGGAGAAATATCATCCACTTGCTGTCTGTCCCAAACTTCCACTCTTGTCCTACTTTGACTGCTGAACCATGAGCCTTCTGTTCTTACAAAACTTTCCCTGAGGCAGCACCTCTCACTGCTCAGGCTCATGTCCTGCATGTGCTGTAATGAATTCATTTTGTTTTGCTGCGGGTGCAGTGTTGCCATTGCCCTAATCTGTTCTCATATCACCTGGGGAGAAGTGTTTTCTGCACTGCTAGACACAAGCCAAGACAGAATATGATGTGAGTACCCTTTGAAGGATAAAGCAACTGGTACCATAAAATGATTTATACAGTGTCCTGGCATTTTCAGCTACCAAGATGAACCGCTATGGAGTATACAATAAAGCTCTTTATCAAATCTGGCTTTTCACGTCCCTTTCAGCTGTAAAGAGAAATGTGTGAAAACACAGCTCCATTGGTTATCCCCAGAGGAACAGAAGGACAATTTCTTCAATACAATATTTGATGCTGGCAGTGGAATTGCTTCTGGATTATCAGCTTTTAACAAAGGAATTTATTAATTCTGAGAAGTAATGTTGAGCTCAATCCATAATCTATAACCAATTTTAAAAAACAAAAGTGGACTCAGCAGAAGAGAGGATACAAGTGATTGCTGTGCCAATTACTCCACTGGTGTGAAAAAGTGTGACCCAGATCCATGGAAAAGCACCAATTTGTAGGAGCTGGTAACATGGCATGGCATTTACTGGAGGGCAGTCAGACTATGTAACACTCATGTGGTTTTTTTTTTTACTTTCCTCCACTCTAAATTACAGAATGGGTCAAGGTGGAAGAGATGGAAGAAATGCTCACTTTGTTTAAAATACTAAAAAGAAAATTATTTTAGACGATGAAATTGAATAAATTACTTTCCCTGTGATTTTTCTGTGGCTCATCTTCTCCCCCTTCAGGTTTTTTTCTAACCCTTCTGTTGCTCTGTACATTTGCAAAGCCTTTGTACTATTTCAAACATCAGAACTACTAACTTGCACCATAAGCCTGGATTTTCAAAGCCAGCTTAAATTTTTGAAATTACAAATGGTTCCAAGGAACAGCAATTCTCTCTCAACCATGCATTCTGTTCTTTTTTATTGCTTGAGGAAAGTAACAAGGAACTCAATAAGGCAAAACACTGAAATGTCCAGTTGCAACCAAAGGTGGAGTATAAATGACAAATTTTAAAGAAAAAAATTGTTAACTAATTGGTAAAAAGCCAAATCTACCTCTCATCTTTCTGTGATCTTCACTAACACCAACAGTTCTAATGGATTTTTCCTTGCGGAGTGAAACAGTTGGTATAAACTTAAAGAAAAATAAATCTAACCTTCTACCATTAAGTGTCAGGTTACCAGCCTGATGGTACAAGCGCAGGAGAAGAAACCCCAAGCCTGTCTCATGACTCATTTCAGGAATTCCTTTTAACACTGATTCTTGTTAATGGGGTCCCTATTTGATACTTCTGCAAGTCCCTCTGAGCTGCTGTACTCCACTCATGTAATGACTCCAAGTGTGGAGAGCTGCATGACTTTCCCAAGTGAGGAACAAGAGGGTTTGTGTGGAAGAGCAGGGAAATGGATCCTCTTGGCTCTCCTTGGCTGTGTGGTAAGCTGTCATCCTTTCAGTGCTAGAGCATAATAGTTTAAATACTGTACTTGCTGCCAAGGCTCTGCTGCCCTGAAAAGTTGTTTTTCCCTAGTAGTACTGAGGAGAAATCTCTCAAATATGAGTACATTAAACACATGAACAACTCTCACAAGCGGTAGAGTAATATTTTTTTGTGTGAGCTCATTTATGCTTTATTGAATTCATCTATTGGCTGACCAACAGATCCATCAGGTGCTTTGCAGCAGTCAGATACAGAGACATGACCTCAAGTCTGAAATCAAGCCAAAAGGTCCTCCCTGCTTCTTTACAAAGAGGTAAAACAAAAATTTCAAGTAAGTAGAGGTGTTCTGTCACCCTGATTTAACACCACATGAGGTGCAGACAAAGCATTAGCATTTTTTCAGCTGTGTGGCTGTGTCAAGCTTTGGCAACTAAGTGTGCTGTGGATATGTCCGAAGTACTCAACAGTTTGATGTGGCAATAACAGTTAATAGAATTTTAATCAAATTTGCCCATTTTTCTCTCCCCAGGTGTAAAAGCTTCATTAGTGCAACAATGTGCAACCTCTTGCATTCATTTTTCTGTGCAGCTTCAAGGGAAATTATGATGTGGTGTTAGCACACTGATAAGTAACAAACTGAGGCAGACTGCAAATTTACCAGTGAAATACTGAAGAAGATGACATTTTGTCTCTATGACTGTAAAAGGGGAGAAATAGGTCATTAGAAGTCTACTTTTCTACGAGGGAGCCTGAGATAAGCCCTTCATTACTGGCCACACGTTTACACAGCTATTACAGTAAAGAAGCCATTACAGAGAGAAATGTTAATCTATTCCCTGAGGATAAAGAAAAATGTAGGCTGGCTTCTCCAGTCTCAGCACTGCACTGCAAACTACATGTTAAAAATGTATTGTACAGAGTAAATGGAACATGAATAACTGATGAATATCACAAAACAGAGATGCTGAGAGCTTTACTGCAGTAT
The DNA here is from genome assembly GCF_024509145.1 of Vidua macroura. Lineage (NCBI taxonomy): Eukaryota > Metazoa > Chordata > Aves > Passeriformes > Viduidae > Vidua > Vidua macroura. Next base: position 9,700,919 of record NC_071578.1, on the reverse strand, counting down.
TGGATAAGGTTTGGATATTTGCTACTGACACATAGTAGGAATTTGGAAATAAAAAAAAAGGAGACTTTCTCTCTTCTTGGGAGAAGCTCAGGGCTATCATAAAAGTTCAGGCTTAGGGCCATGGAGGTATGTTAATAACTGGCTTTGCTCTCAACACTTTCTTTTGCCTGTGTACAAACAGGTGATCCCAGGCCTCCCACTGCTCTAGCTCCCTTAGGTCCCTTTCTATAGCATGACTAAATCCACACACACCTGGGTCTAGGTTCTGTTCCTACTGTGGGCCTTGGAAACAAACCCTTACTGTGGCATGGCACTTTCATTCCTTCTCATAGTAAGTATCCTCTGTCCCTGTGCAACCATTTTCTTCTGAAGGCAAATCAATCCACCAGAACTGCTCTTTTGCACATCTTTTGGATCCTTAATGAGCCAAGATGCTCATTACTGTCCTTTTTGTGTAAACTTGAGATAAAAAATTCCAGCCCTTAGAAAAAATTCTAGCCTTAGCTAGGGACTTAGCTTGCAACTATGAAATAACATTTCTTTTAGACCTATGAATTTTTTCTTCTCCACTTCTTACTGTGTTTTCCCATGCCACAGAGGAATTTATCCTTACTTATTGAAGTATCTTCTATCTAGACTGCCTCCAAACATCAAACGCAAGCCAGATTAATTATCAAGGAGATCATCACAATTTATAATAAGTCACATGCTAATTACATGTACCCTATGAGTATTTTACTCTCATTTATCTTGTGAGTGCTCATTTTGCAGATTAGTAATGAACATGACAACTGCAAGTGCAACCACTACTGTGGACTGTCAAATAAAGGCATGGAGGAATTGGGTTCTTAATTAAAACTGGTATTTGCTTTGCATTACAAGTGCAACTACTGATGTTGCTTTCAGGAAAGTATGTTTATTAAAAATATATTATTCCCAAGAGGCAGATAAAAGACACTAAGACACTCAGGCAACACCAAAAGAATCACTTAGTATTGAAAACTCTTTCGTAGCAACGACAAATTAGTCTATGAAAAATACCACCCTGTTAGACCTGAAGAGCAACACACTCTCTCTTATGCTGTACATATGAGTTTTCTCCTCTGTCTGAGCCATTTCCAAAGAACTCAAGCCTGCCTGTGGTTTCCTTCCTCCAATTTGGTTTGGCCTAGATTCACTCACTAAAGCTGTCTGTAGATCTCACAAGTAATTTCTGTAGTTGAGAAGCACAATGAACTTGGCTATGAGTGGTCATCAGTCAGAAGACACTTGTTCAATGCCAGCTTCATGGGCTACATGAGAATCTGCAGTTTGGAAGTGAAAAATGGTTTACTTATTTTTTTAAAGAGCACTTCATTCCTCCTCACAATCTGAAAAACAATACTCATGGTTTTAATACAAGAAAAAATGTGAATAGAAATACCTCAGCATCCAATGCTTCTGAGAAAATAAGTCCTTTTTTTGGGGCATAAATGCTTTTCAGGCAGTTTATGGTCTGCTTTGGGATGGATTTCCTTTGGCTGGATGTAGGTTTATCATGGAAATTACCTTTGAGAGTGATAACTTTATGTCAGAAAAACAGTCCTGCTTTTCTCAATTCTATTCAGCATCCTATTACTTTTGACATTTTTCCTATACTGCTTTTCAGATTATCACCTGTTTCATTCCTTTTAGTAGCTTGGCTAAGTTTCTGATGAATATTTCAGCAAGATCTCATTTTTTCCTCTAAAAAGCTCCAAACTGAATTACTCTAGAATTATGCCTCTGCATGTACCCCCCTTTCCCCTCCAATAACTTCACTAATCTCAGGGTTGAAATTCAAGAAGTAATTTCCAACAAGAAACAAATTCTCTTACTCACAACTAACAACCCTTACATTTCAGAAAGAACAAGAATGAAAATGACCTCTTGTGGAATGTCTTTAAAAAGCCCATTTCGTTTTGCCCTTTCCATACCCCAGAAGAGATAATTAAAACTCATGTAATTTCTTGTTCACTACTTCATGACTCTGTGACTCAGGTGATATATCTCAAATCTTGGGTCCAGTTCTGGGGCCCTCAGTTTAAGAAGGACATCAAGCTGCTGGAGCAAAACCAGACAGGGCAAAGAAGCTGGTGAGAAGTCTGGAGCACAAGTCCTGTGAGGAGCAACTGAGGGAGCTGGGGTTTGTTGGCCTGGAGAAAAGGAGGCTCAGAGGTGATGATACTGCTCTCTGCAACTCTCTGGAAGAAGGTTGTAGAAAGGTAGGGGTCAGGCTCTTCTCCTGGACAGCCAGTGACAGGAGGAAAGGACACAGTCTTAAGTTGTGCCAGGGGAGGTTTAGGTTGGACATTAGGAGGGAATTCTTCAGAAAGGATAACTATACATGGGAATGGGCTGCCCAAGGAGGCAGTGGAGTCATCATCCTTGGAAGTATCTAAGGAAGGACTGGATAGGGCACTTGGTGCCATGGTCTGATCAATGTTGGGTCATAGGCTGGACTCTATCTTAAAGGTTTTTCCAGCCTAATTGATTCTGTAGTTCTCTGATATGTTACCAGCTGTGCATTCATCAGAGACACAGAACCAGACCAGTCTCCTCTGCTAGACCTTCCAGCACTGCACAACTCTCCTACATGTGTCTGGCGCTGTTCTGGACCTGTCCTTGCCACTGCTCCTTTCTTTATTCCTGCTTTCCTGCTCTCACTCTGCCAAACCAAACTGAAACCAGCTAATATTGCTGCCAAATGTCTTTCTTTTCCTATCAGTACCAATCTGAATACAGAGCAGGCAGTGAACTTGTTGACACCCATACTTAAATCAGAATAACGTTTCTTATCCAGTACATTTGTTTTTATGACCTTGATGACATATTTATAAAATTTGGTTTTTCTGGTTTGTGTTTACTCATGCAGCAGCTGTGCTTTGTCCTTTAAAAATACAGTATAGTCCTGATGCCTGGCTAATTTTAAACTACATAAATCTCACTGGTCATCTAAAAATAAGTTTGTAATGCTCACATGTAGTATACATAGAGCCATTATTTGACCAAACATGGTAGCATAAAGGGGCCCTTATCAGGTCTTTGGCTTCTTCTATAATGGCAATAATGACTTGAAAATACACAGCAAAACCATAAACAGGCCCTGTACTTCCTGTTTGCAAAACACCATGAGAAGAAATTAATGTTTTTGTGCAAATAGAATCTGGGTTAAGGACACAGTTAGACTTTTCCCAGCAGTAATCAAAAAATAATATCTTATACTTCCCTGAAAGATCTTGTTTATTATAACCCCTGTAGATCAATGATGGTGAATATTTCGAAGGGAAAAATAATGCTGGAATGTAAACCAAAAAATTCTGATCCTTTGAAATACCAATTAATTGTCATTTTTTTAGATAAGCATAATCCAAACATCTTGTTATCCAGCACCCTGATCAGAATTATTTCTTAAACCCAGGCCCTGGATTTTAACTATCCAGGCTTTCTCAGCAGAAGTGTACTGACCTGGATAAGAGAAAATGCCATGGGTCATCTAACGCTGAGAGAGATGGGCTATGAAGGCTTTAGCAAAATGTTTTAGTTTTCATTAACTGGGCATTTCTTTGACAAAAACCAGAATGGAAAAGGTTTTCATAAGAAACCTTAAGAAACCTGTGTCCGTCACAGTTTAAAAGAACACCACGAGCAGTAGAATTAAGAGTGTCTGGCTTTGTATTGATTTGTGTCCCAAATGACCACCTTGGTGGACTTAATCATTTTTAGTAAGGGGTAAGCAGATGGTTGAAACCTTTCTTTTCTCACTGTCTGTTCTTTCCACAAATCCAATAGGAATTGTGTAATTTTGAGAAAACTTTATTTCTTCAAACCCTATAGACAGCTGCATCATTCCAGAGTTACTGGGAAAAGATAGTCAGAACGGGGTAGAGAAACAAAAAACATCACTACATCAAAACGGTTTTGGGTGCAAATTCTACAATACAGACATTTACCATTACAGGAAGCACGGATGTTTTGCTTCTATAGCTGTACATCTAAATGAATATGCTCCGTCCCCCTGTTGTTTTTCTATAGACAAGCAAAAGCATCAGGTTAAATACATTGCACAGAAAACAATTAAAATCCAATTAGCAGGAATTTTGGTTGCTTAAGGAGTAAAGAATTAATTCTAAAGACCTCAATGCAACTGTTTGGAAAGTAGTCAGGGCTGACTTATTGGATGAACTGTACTGGAATATGTAAGTCCTGGTTTTGAAAACCTCTCAAGAAATACTTCAGTATGACAAACTATGGATCGTAATGGGATATTTTCAGTGTCATGTTTGAGTGCATTACAAGTCTGCTTGCATTCTTTCAGATGAGGATGAGTCATTACCCACAGAATGCAACAAATTTAACTTGTTTTTTTTCCACTTAAGCAATATTATGAAGTAAAACAATTTCCTGAAATGTGTACTTTATCAAAATTCATTCTTCACTAAGACTATATTTTTAACTTAATATTTCTGTCATGTGCCTAGTAGACATCTGACCTGCCACAGACCTTCCTATGACATTAATGTAGTCTACCTGTAAAAAAACCATACAGATTTCAGGGACAGCTCAGCACCCCACACTGCTATGAGGTCCTATACTATGACTGTATTTCATAGATCTTACACTATTTTTAAAGCTTTTCTTTAGCTTCCCTTTAACCATTTCTCTGCTTTTCTCATCACCTTCCACACTGCTGGTATTGGTCATTAACAATTCTCTTTTTTCAAGCTTTGTCAGTATTTGTCCAGCATCTACAATATTAGAGTCCTAGCATCACAGTTGTGCCCTATTGTGACAGAAATAATAATAAACCCATCTTTGTTGATTCTTTCTGCAAAATGTGGGTATGGCTGACACTTCCTTAAACATTCAGTGTTGCACTCAAATGAAAAAAAAACACTCTGAGGATATTGCCATCTGATTGAAATGGAAAGAGTTCTCCCTGTATGACAATATGAAAAACCATTGTAAGGCATGGCTTCCCACAAAACAGAAGAAAAAAGTGTTCTGTGGTTTCAGCTGAGCATGTGAATTTTACAACAGCATTTCAGGGCTTTCTGCAGCAACAGTTTTCATAAGTGAAGATGTTTTCACAAATGAAGATAGACTCACACAATTACAGGAGTGGGGTTTGAACTTCATGGTAGGATGGATGCCCTAGTATTACAAAGCAGCTCCTAAGAGGAAACTTCTATAGTGGGAACTTTGTGATGTTTATTGAAGTTTAAGTACATATTTTTCCTAATTCATGGCAGGTCTCATGCACAATGTGCTCTGTTGAAAAAACAAAGTCCATTTATATTTTCACAGCATTCCAAATTGAGTGAGTTGGATTTCATGCAATTCAAAACAGCAATGGTGCCTACTGTTTTTGCTTATATTATCACAGGAGTCCCATCATGTTTATATAGAAGGATATTTTTTGTGTTCATTAAAGGAAAAGCATTCCAACAAAATGTTGTATACAACTGCAGCTGGGGTGAAGGGATGAAAAAAAATCAAGAAAAGGAAGGTTAGGGAAGTTAGGAAGATACTCTCAAAGTACTGATTTATCCAAGAAAACAACTTATTTAGTAACCCTACATCATAAGATCTGGGCACATGGAAAATTCACAGAAACTATGGCAGAAAGGTCCATTCAGAGGACACTGACAGTGAGCTAAAGCGACGTTCAATGATTCTTGCATATAAGCAGATTTTAAAGGCCAGAAGGAAGCCTTCCACCACCTCACTTGTTTTAGACAGGAACAGCATCCAGGGTCTCCTGTAACTTGTGTTTAAAGAGTTTTCCAAAATGATATTCTATATTTAAAGAATTAAAGAGGTGAATCATTCTCTATTTGGCCTCTGTTGGTTACCTGAAACTGGAATAACTTACATTTTTTATTTGCAAGTGTGCTAAAAGTGAAGTTTATGCAGAATAAGCTATTTTCTGAGGCTTATAGCATTAAATCCTTTTTATTCTGAGTGCTGAGACCTTTAGAGAGAAGGGAAGAGAAGAGAAAGAAATTTGTGGTGATTAGACTTAGTACATTTTTTCTGAATACTGTGAACATATCCAAAAGATGGGAAAAAAGCTAGGGAGTTTTCTAAGACAGTGGAAGGAAAGCTGAGATATGGGAAGGCCTTCCCTGCTTGGCCAAAGCATGATTTTCCTGAGGCAAAAAGGAAAATAAAAACCTAGGGCAAATAAATTGACCTTCATCCTGCTCCAGTGGTGTGCTTGTCACAGCCAGTAACTTGACAATGTTCTGGTTCTTGCTTCTGATTGAAGGTGTTAGCTGGGACAGCATCCTAATTCTCTGACAGTTCAAAATATAGAGCATTTCTAACACAGGAAGAAAAGCTTCTGCATTTCATTAAGCTGCTTCTGGAAGCATGATGGGAAACTGAGATGGGAAAAGAGATTGCAAATGCTGATGGAGGCATTTCACCAAGTTTCTAAGCTCCTCTTGAAATTCAGCTCCTGGCCTAGCAGCGCTTGGCATTGTCTTCGAGAGGCATGAATCTGAGGGAAGGAAAAGAATGTCAATGAGCCCTTTAGCCCAGATATCACAGATCTTGTACTTTTGGGACTTCAGAAATTGTCAGCATATGTTGGTAAAAAGCCTGAGAGATCAGCTAGGAACATAAGTTACTGTTAGGACAAAACTTGTTTATCTGGCTTTAATTTGCTGCAGCTGGGTTGCTTGCATGAGGGCACATGGCTACACAAGCGTGTAAAAGAAAGCCTTTGCAGTGCCCCACACAATTCCAACTGGACATTCGTGCTGCCCTTCACCCCTGGAATGGCATGCAGCACTGGAATAACAGAACAGCTACTACCCCTTTCAGAGGCACAGCAGCAGGAAATATATTCTAAAACAAATTTGATTTAGTCTGTGGAATTGCTCAGGTCTCTTGCCAGCTGGAAGGTGGTCGGCAGGCACACATGGAATTCCAGCCTCTCTCAAACACAGCCTTGTTTGATAGCCTGCTCTGATGAGCTGCACAAGGAGAGTCAACCCCTAAATGAGGATGGATGGGCTGCAAGTGCTTGTTTAGTCTGAGCCTCCAGCACTCACTACATGCCACACACAGCACAGAAAAGGGAAATGCCTCAGAGAGGCCACAGCACAGGATACATTGGGCTGTATGTGTTGGGAGACATGGCTCCTTGACCACCTCATAGAGGCAAAAGCAAGCAGGCTGCTTGGAGCCAAGAACCAAACACTGAGATCCAAGAATCAGAGAGCTGGAGAGCAGCAGCTCCACTTCTGCTCCACTGTTCCAAGAGCTGCAGAGGCTGGATGGGCAGCTTGGCCCTGGGGAGCACAGTGATGTCAGCTTCAGTACTACCTGCTGCTTTATTTCACCCTCACAACGGTCACTTAAATTCCAGCAATTCCTATGGCAGCACAGCCCCATATCCAGTTTAAGACTCATGCAACTCAATCATTTAGCTTTTGCATTTGGCTTGATAACCACAGTTTGGCCACCGCTCTCACATTTGTTCTAGTTTCCATAAACAGCAGCCAGGGGATTTTCATTGTATTTCCTGAGGGAAATTCCAGTATGATCAAAAATATAACTCTCAATGATTTCCTGTGAATTTCTTGCACTACTAGTACATCTATCAACACAAACTACAGTCTTTTAAATGTACACGTTATATAGCAAGAAGTTTGAGAATGTTCCTAAAGTGTGAAGGTTTTTGTAAGAGTTTTTGTTGCAGAATTCAAAAAATCAACAGGCTGACTATAACCACCAAAAGCATCTGCTGAGGATGTCCTGTCAACGATCCACAATGTTAGAATTTTTGGGGCTGGAAAGGACATGAAAGAATATCTAGTTCCAGCCCCTCTCAATGGGGCAGGGATACCTTCAACTAGACCAGGTTGCTCAAAGCCAATCCAACCTGTCCTTGTACAATTCCAGGGCTGGGACATCCACAGCTTCTCTAGAAAATGCCCCAACACCCTCATAGTAAAGAATTTTCCCCTAATATCTAATCTCAATTTACCCTCTATCAGCTTAAAGGCATTCCTCTTCTTCCTATCATTAGAGGCCCCTGTGAAAAGCCCCTCTCCAACTCTCTTGTAGCCAGCTCCCTTAGGTCCTGGAAGGCTGATATATATCACATGTATATCCACAATGTATGGTTATAGATGCTATGTATGTTAATCTTATGTATTTAAAAACTCCGGAGTTACTTTACTGAAGATCAAAGTACAGCTGAGTTCTTTGGTGCAGGAGGGACATAGAGACTTTTCAGCTGGTGATGGACGTACTGTGAGACCAGCACTGGGGAGCTTGATGAGTACAAGCTTTTGACTGTGTTATAGGGTTGGATAGACACAACACTCATCACCCAATCTGGAATTTTCCCATGATATCAAAAGTAAAACTGTGACGCCACTTACCTTCTCAGGAAATCACACCAGGCTACTTTCTGTGGCCATCCTAGTTTGTATGGGCCTGCCTGATTGCTTATAAACAACTCTTTTTCCTGGCAAAGGACTTCTTTGGCTTCACTGCAGAGAATAAATCCTGTAACTGTTTAGGAAAGAACACCCCCCTAGAATTAGACTACAACTTCCAATATGAAATCCATTCCAAAATTGTAACTACCCCAAAAGCTAGAATTGTGGTTCAGTTTGTGGCTACTTCTTGCAACACAGCTTTGTCAGGACATAAGTAAAATTTGATTTATTTACTAACAGACGGAGTCAGGGCATACCATGAAAACTACAAATACTAAAAGTATCCAGAGTTTTGCAGGGCACAGACAATAAAAGCATCAATATATACAGCTATCCCTTAGGAGACTCTGCTCCAGTTATGTCAGGAATACAGATCAATATTTTCAAATTGGTTTAAGTTTTGTGTTGTATTTGGTGTACTACATCACCACTGTGTGTGTTTTCATTAAAGAAACAGAAATTATTAGTATCGTGGGCTTGGGTTTTGGTGGTTTTTTCCACTCCTTTTTCTGGTAATATCATTTCTGTATTTAAGCAAGTGCTACTGCCATGAACAGAATTTTCAGTTGATGAAAAGAGATAATAAAAGAGTAAGAAATTGGTATTGAGAAACAGAGAGACCCGGACAAAAAATTCCCCAAACAATAGAGTGTGACAGATGCACAATAATGCTGAGCCAGCAGTTGAATAGAAGGCAGAGGAGTATATTGAACAGTCATGGTGGAAAAGGACATATAACCTACAAATAGAAAGGAATAGTGATTTACCATAAACCTGCAGGCCTAACAGGATGGTCCTGGATGTGTTCCTGGTCTCTAGAAAAGGCATGGAAAGGTCATGAAAATTAATATGTAGTTCTATATTTTGTGTTCTGAAGTTTTAAGATATTCACGGGTAAAGGACTGCTGGTAGGTGGACTCCACTGCAGTCCAGGAAAAGCTCACAGATTGCTCCCATTCACTTCTTCTGGAGGAGAAAACTTTCAGGATTTTCTTCAAAACTTAGAGAAAAAAAGTGAAGAGTGTAACAACAGTTAGAAGAATATCAGCATACAGAAAACCAGATATTAAGGAAACAGATGCTAACACGGAGGAAAACAGTTCTGGACAACACCAAAGTCTAAAGAAAGACTTATAGAGAAATGGAATGAGTTAAGATAAACCAATTTAAGATTCTTATTGCCATGAAACTGGATGGCAGACCAGAAGGAAATACACTGATTAAAGTGGGACATGAAAAGAGCTATATGGGGTAAATAGAAAGAGTATGGAAAACCAGTCATGACTAAAGGACACTCACTGTTCAAAGGGGATAGAAACAAACATGAACTGATCTGAGAGGCTGAAGAAGAGTAGGTATTATAAAATGACAGGGAAAAATAGAGGTTGGGAGAAACCTTGGAAGATCACTGGTCTAACCTCCTGCTCAAAGCAGAGCTAACTTCAAAGTTAGACCAGGTGGTTCAGGCTTTTTAATGCTGAATTCTGAATTTTTTTAAGGATAGAGATTTCACTGTCTCTCAAGAGACTCTGCTAGAGTTGCATATACATACTTCTAAAGACGCTCAAGGTCAGATCTGTTTACAGCTTGAAAGCTCTTTGATAGTTTTGACAGATCAATATTACAAGGAAATATCCCATTCTAAAGGATATAAAACTTTCCCATTGGACACCCAGAACAAACATTTCTAGTAATGTTAAAAACTACATCAATTTCTTTGCCAAATAGCAAACATATCAACCAAGAGTGACAGCATTTTACATTTGGTTTAAATTATCATAAATAACAATATAAGATATAGAATAAAATAGCCGTGGATAGTACGATCAAAGGTTTGATATTAAAAAAGTCCCAAATCAAAAGAGAAGGAAAATATAGCAGTAGATGCAGTGTAGCAAAAAGGCTTGCCAGTTTGTCAGCTGATGTTGCTGACAACAACAGCAACAGTTCCAGGGCTCTCTGGAAAGCCCAGACGTTCACTGATTCAGGGAGCAGCAGGAGACCTTGCTCTCCAAGACATGCAAAAGAAGAAATCCAAGCTTATTATTATTTTCAATGCTATTGATGCTTGTAAATAGCTTTATTTATTGTACAGAATGCTCACTTGATGTTATTTTGTTAGCTAGCATTGCTGACAGGCTACGAAGCAATTCATTAATCTGCAAGGAAGATATTTTGTAAATTGTGTTTGATGGATGTTGGCATGTCCCAACTGTTTTTACAAAGTAACTCGGAAAATGACATTTTTATCTTGTTAATGGATGATGGGCCTTGTTGGTCATATGAAATAATCTGTCAAAAGAAGATCCCACTTGCCACAGTGAAGCTGGTTCCTTGTGATCTGTGTGTCACATGGACTGAGAGATTGGGGATAAAACTGAAAGATGCTGACAAAGGAATTTGACAAAATCAGTAATAGCTGATGTTCTCACAGCTGAGAAAGAACACGCAAAGGTCTTAGTTCATGGTTTATTACCTGGAATTATTGTCTATGGATCATTAAATGAAGTTTTCCATGCTCAGTATCAAAGAGTACAGAAGGTGCACATACACCTGAAAAACATTAACCATTTTTAAAGAAAAGATGTGCAAAGTGAAAGAAACCGAGGATCCTAAGAGTGGATTAACAGGTAAGATGGAGCATGGGGCAGCTTGGCAGCACCAGTCACAGGCTATAGATTGCTTGATGTTCAGAAGTGGATGAACCCCTCTGAAACAGAGGGCATAGCAGCCATATAATTTTTTCCTTTGGGGCACAGGAATGAAACAGATCATTGAGAAATTTGATGGTAAACAAGGGAAGTTTCCAATCAATATACCGAGGGTGTCTCCAGCTAACACAGGGAGCCTTTCCCATGGCTGAGCCTTGAGCTGCAGGGCTTTTCCACTGGTGTTAATGAGTGGCTCTGCTCAACCATGGGCATAAGGAGCAGCTGAAACTGCACAAGACTGAGGAAAAAATTGAAAACAGTTAACATTGCAGCACGAAGAATTTTTGGTATTTTAACCAGTAAAAAACATGTCACAAAAATTTAGAGCTTAAGTGTTCCTTGAAAATGGGTTTGGTTTGGAGGAAAAAACCTCTTTGTTCTGTTGTGATCATGAAAGCAGAAATTTGTGCTTTCTTTGACAAGACAGATGGCTGCAGGGATATTTGATTCTAGACTAATTTCTTCTCCTGATCCAAATTGGACTACTGCTTTAGCTGTAAAGGGAAAATAATTTTTTCCTTTATTTCCTGCTATAGAGCCTAAAAAACATCTGTGTATCTGGGAAAAAATGACATATCATTTATTGTTAAGATTTTCTGATATGACTTAGTGCTATAGAACAATCTGTCTTAAATGTCTTTATTTTATTAAAAGTATTTGTCTGTTAGAGAATAAACAATTATTTAGGGCAGAATAAAGAATGTTGCAGAACCACATGGACATTTTAAGTAGTCAAGCTGAGAGCTGGAAAAGGATTAAAAGAAAATTTCCCTCAACTTAAATGGTTTACATTCACTCAGGTCAACTCCTGTTCAACATGGAGGATTAAAAGGTGAGCTCTTTGCACAGAGGCAATGAACTACAGAAAGGTTCCTTGTTTCTGGCATTGCCAAATTTTACTTTTTTTGGCTCAATAAGAAAAGTCACAATGTAAAGTTGTGTAAGACCTGGGATGCAACAGAGGAAACAAACGTGGCACAACACACAAGCAGCAGAGGACATTTCATGATGATTTGTTTAAGCTTGAAGCATTTTTTATATCTTGCCTCAACTTCACAAACACTTAGGAAGCTGTCAAAGATAGAGTAAATCCTGTTCATGACATAGAATTATTTGAAACCTTAAGTTTTAAACACATGCAGTCTAAGAAAGTCATTAAGATACAGCCTGAAGGGCTTTCCTCTCTATGCGGCATTGAAGACATGCCCATTTTCATTAAACTGTCATTAAAAAGACCTGATATTATTGAGTCACTTCTACCATTTAATTTCCTTTTCAGAATCATAAATTATCTACAATTCTGAGTTCTATACTTTGCTCATTCAGTTCCAAATGTTCTGTACTTTACCATCACTTCATATGGAATGGGGCCACTGGGACAAACCAAAACCCCTTAATGCTTTCCTTAACATAACAGACTGCATTTTGCCATGTCTCCTTGAGTGCAAGTGCTTCCAGGACTTTAACAGTAATGGGTTTACACTTTTATACTTATGTCTGACAACAAACACCTACGAGAGCCAGTAGATTTCAAACAGCTTCTTGACACTAAACAAACTACAGTGAGAAAAACCTTGGCAACAATTACTGCATGAAAGAGACTCCATGTCCTGAGTTAATTACTGCTTCGTACCTTGTCCCAGTTAAGTCCCCCATTGAAGTGAAGTGGTTTCACTTAGCACTTCACAAACTTGTCTCTCCCTACCAAAGCTCCATTTAAGAAATGGTTAAACATAAGCACTTTTTGCTTGTTTTTTTTTTCTCACTTGGATAAGTACAGGAAATGTGTTTACTGTCAGTTTTTAGCCAATGGATCCTGTTGAAGGTAACTCCTGCTGAACGATTTCCTCACTCTGAAACCAGAATTGACACTGCACTCAGGACATTGTGACTCTGGCCTCCTGTTGGATCCTCTGAACACTGTCATAATATGACAACACAAGCCCAAACTCTAGTAGATGAGGGTTCACATCAGGTATTCAGGGATCCTGTGGAGCAGGAAGCTGGGAAGCACACCACTGAGGAGTGCTGTGGCAACTTGAATGTTGGTATTTTTATGCACACAACACCACAAGGCCAAGAAAATAAAATACTTGTGTTTTGGGAGGCTTTTAGGGTTTTCAGAAAGTAAGAACAAAACCAGAAAAGGTGTATAGCATGCTTTTTCTTACCAAAAACACCTTTCCCCACATCATACTGATTTTCTTGCTGTCTCCATAGCCTGCTGCTCCACTTATTAACATTTTGTTTTGAGACTTTGTGCAAGACTGGCACAGCACTACTTCCAGCCACATTGCTTGGATGACAGTGCAGAAGCAGCTGCTTGTTCCTCTTATGCTATGATTGCCTCTGAGATGAGACTGGAGGGTACAAGCTGAAGCCCTCACTGAGCAGACAAGCTCTTTGTGCACTCACTGGGACAATCCTGCTGAGCAGTAGTCATTTGGTCAGCAGAGGGTCCTGCCCTGTCTGGACTCTCTTAAGAGCATAATTTGACAATATGGGATTGCAACATCTTTGTGAGGGGACAAAATGATCATACAGATTTTTAGAAAGTGTTTTTCACTGATTGCAAATGTCAGTAGTGGGGTAATAATCTCTTTTTGTGTGTGTGAAGCCTGACTGTAACAATCTGCTCATACATAACTCTCGTTCCCCTTTCCCAAGTGAGTGAAGAGTTTTTAATCATGGAACTTGGGGACAGTTATGTCATCACCTGGATTTTTGCTTGTGGTCTGTAGTGAAGAATGTTTATCACCCCAGTTCAGACTGACCACTATGCAAATAATAAGTCACAGATGTTACTATTTCAGGATTAGCCTAAATGCAGAACTGATTTATGTTGCTGGTTCCCTCATTAGCTGATAAAGAAAATTTTACTGACAGTCAGTCAGAGGGCTTGAAGATCCTGAATCTACATCTTTTTGAGCACTGTGGTCCACAGAAGAAAAAGCCTAATAAAAACTCTCTCAAAGATTTCAGATCAGTAATGTTAGATATCTGTGTGTGTGTGAGAGAGAGAGAATGGCTATAACTGACACAGGTAGTTTCATATGGAGAAAAAGAACCCAAACAAAACCCCACAAAAATCCTTGAAAGAAAAGATTATTTAGAAATTTGGCTACCCAGAATTATTCCTTTGATTAGATCTGAGCTATCCCAACTTTTCTTTACCATGATATTCCAGTCACAAACACATCTGACAACCCTTGAAACATCCTTTACATTTTCCTTTTCTCTGCAGCTCTGGTGCACTCTGCGTTCTCACAGCTGAACAAACACCACTGTTTCTCTGTTCTTTTCATTTCCCCTAATAAATCTGATGCACCCACAGGTTGGTGAAGCCATTGGACATGTCTTCAGGGGAGCATCTCCACAGGCACTCCTGAGAACATGGTGTTCGTGTCTCTTTAAATGAATCATCCATGTAGCAGCTAAATTGGGAAAGCAGCCAAAGAGTTCCCAAGAGAACTGCTGGTAGAACCACATCGTAGTCCTGTAATATAAAAATATGAACTCTATGGCATTACAGCTGCTTTATTGTAACACTTTCAGAGATGGCTTTGGGTAACAAAATGTAACAGAAAATCACAGGGTTTGAGGGCACAGATAAACCTACCCAAGTTCTCTTCCTTTTTTATTTCCTGTCTGGAGATGCTCCTGGCTCTGTGATAGCCAAGAATGAGACGCCAGGTCATTGTTGGCCGGCATTTTTGTTTGAGTTAAATACCTGTGTGTAGTGGTGTTGGTCAGTGGTTGGCAGTGCAAAACCACATGGACACGTGGGCCAGGCTTTTAGAAGCCCTAAACAGCCCCACCTCTGCTGGTGTTCAGACACAGGGGAAGAAGTGGTGCTCAGCCACCACCTGAGGAAACAGATGAGGCCAAAAACCCCGACAACCCAACCACCAACAAAGGAGCAATTCCTTGTTTAAACAAACCTGTGCTATCTCTACGGAATGAGTAAAGGCCCTTCCTCCATAGGGGACAGTTTTTCAGGCTCAAACTCAATGTGAGCAAAGACAAAAGATCTCTCTAAGCATGAGAAGACAGGATCTTAATAAAACTGAGCCCTAGAAAATAAACTTTGATTTTTGCCTTGAGGCAAGGCTTTAGATCAGTGACAAAACTGAAAATCCCTAATTGAGATGGTTTGAATCACAGCCTGGGGTCCAGCTCTCCTAGTTTTCATGTCTGTCTGACAACAGCAGTCTCACACACAACTTCTGAAGTTCATTCTTACAAGAAAAAGTTGAGAAAGTCTCTCTAACTGTGAAAATATATGACTGTGAAAGATAGTGATAAAACAACTGCTTTGAGGTCCCACAGAAATAGTGATTTCTGCTGAGATTCAGCAGGAAAGTAACAACCAGTGCTCCAGCTCTTGAATGTAAAAGTCAAAAATCCACCTGACATTCAGAAAAATAACAACTGTTTTATATATGTCTGCAACAGCCAGATGCTATGAATCTTGTGTAGCCTCAGGGAATATCAAATTACTTGATAACATGTGATTTGATATTCCAAAGAGAAGAATAACCTGACAAAATTTAGCTAAAGAAACATTACCAGAAGCATCAAACTGTTCCCATTTCTTTCTCATGCTATGTCTCCATGGTACCCAAGGGGAAGGACTGAAAATACAAGCTTGGCATCAGATAGAAAGATCCAGAGCCATTTTTTATAATATGCAGCCCATTGCAAGAATAATACTTAATTCTAGTGTCACTAAAGTAATTAGTATCAGTTTATCAACCAAATAATAAACCAAATTCTGTGCTGTGGGTTAGTTGCACTTGGAAACCTTTAATTCTATAGATATTCCCCAATGAAAAGCACAATTTATAAGAAAAAAAAACATATCTAATTTATAAAAACAAATTATTCTCAAACAATGTGAAAAGAGTTGGCTGGGTAACACTACTGACTTTGTGGACCATTGATAAACCCACTGGTTCTCTTGATTTTTAGAAATGACCTGGGCTGTCCATGGACAAGGTGGTTTCAGCACACTCTTAGGAGGCAGAGTTACAAGGGATTTATTTTCTGCTCAGGACTGGGGCAGACAGGGATGCATTTCTGTAGAGCCATGGCCAACATCAACAAACCCTCCTGAGAGTGGAGGAAGATTCTCCTTCCATGCTATAAGCCATATGGTAATGGGGTTCATACAAATAAAAACAGTTTCTCTCCCACTCTAACTCCCCACACACCAAAAAGATTCCTGAAACAGCAGGACTAGGGTTCCTAAAAACACAGAATCTGGTTTTAATTTTGTAGCTTATGAGGAAAGCTGCTCTAATTTCACTTGTAAAGCAGAGTCAGAACTGCAACGAAATATTGCTGAGTTTTCCTAAAATCCTTGCTGCCTAGTGCTTTATCCCAATTGTTAGTTAAAAGAAATATTAGAAAGGCCTTTGAGCCCAAATGCTCCTCATCATCAGCTCCCAGTCCAGCCCCTATGATGGAGCACCTAAAGATGAAGTTGCAGACAAAATCTAACAACAGATGTGAAGAACCACAAATTTCCTTCCTCCATTCCCTCCTTTCCAGGTTGGAAAGAAGATGTCTCTAAAGTGAGACAGCATAATGTGCTTGCAATAAGGACCTGTGAGACAGCTGGCTTTACAAGTGATGGGTAATAACAAGATATATCTTCATAATTTTAATGTGAATGTTGAGCTTCCCCGAGATTCTTCAGAGATAATGATTTTAGTCAGACAGCTGGACATTTAAATATCCATTCTGTTAATTTGCAGGCATTATGTACCAACTGCAGTTCTAGTAAGAATGCTGAGCCAGCTCCCGTGAATACATGACACAGACTGAAAGCTGACATATGGGCTAATTACCTTATTTAAGAAGGGAAGCAGAAACCTACCCCTAAATAAAGGATATTTGTGGTGGCTATTTAAACTTCACCCAGGAACAACATGCAAGCAGGATATTTCAAACTACTATAATGCTTTTCTGAATCATGGACTATCTCTGTC
Organism: Vidua macroura; assembly: GCF_024509145.1. Classification (NCBI taxonomy): domain Eukaryota; kingdom Metazoa; phylum Chordata; class Aves; order Passeriformes; family Viduidae; genus Vidua; species Vidua macroura. Next base: position 9,683,738 of record NC_071578.1, on the reverse strand, counting down.
TGACTGACCTACACTGGTTTTGACTAAATTTACCAGTGCCATTCAGTGGTACAGAATACATATTTCAAGAATCAGGAGATCCCCCACTTTTTAGTACTACTTTGTAACACAAACCTGAGATTTTTATTTCCTTCTCAGGAATAATATTAAAAAAAAAAAAAAGGGACAATGCTTTGTGGGCCTCCGGTTGTGACTTAGCTAAAAGTTAAGGATATTTTTTATCTGAAAAGTATTCACAGTTACATGTAGATAAAATGAAAAATATAATAATACAATAGCTACTTTTTATCAGAAGAAAAATAAAATTAGTGTGCACAGTCATGTAAAACTATATTAGCCTCCAAATCTTTGTTAAAAAAAGAATCTCAGAAGTTCTGACGCTTTTGGTATGTACAGAAGGTATTGAAGTTTGCTGACTGCCAGTGCGATAATTACCTCATGTTTCTGCATCTTTGATTTGAACCATTTTCAATATGTAAATTCTAGTAAATGAAATTTTGTTTCCCAAGAATTTTATTAATCATCATGCACTCTTTAAAGAAAATCGTGACACAGCACACCACCCAGGACTGAGACCTCCCTTGCAAGTTGCTGGTAAGGGCCGAAGCTGTGTGTGAAGACAATGTTCAGTTCACCCTGTTCTTGTGTCCTCATTTACTTTCTGTAGTTTCTCTGTCTGAGAAGTTGTTCTGGCAACTTCAGCCAATATTTAATCTAAAACGGAATAGTTTTCTTTCCTTTCTTTTGAGAATTAATTTGTCTTGTACAATGTTCCGGTTCTGCACTTGGCTCTGGGTTACATGGCAGCTCTGCCAAATGCTGAGGAGAGAGCAAGTCCACAGCCCCTCAGCACCACTCCACTTACAGGCAGTCTGCACATTGTAAACTTTTAATTCAAAGCATCAGCTGCTTTCACAGAGGGCTTTTTCTGAGTGCTTTTTAGTGACTGCAAGAAGTACCTTGTTCTGACCAGCAAATGTAAAACTTTTAATTGCTGTGGAAAGCCCTAAACCTCCATCAGGTTTAGAGCATACCAAGTTCCTTTCTGCAGTGTGAAGGACATCAGGCCATGGATTCCCTGTGACAGGGAGATACCTGCAGTGACTTTTTTTTATGCTTCCCCTCCTAGCAGATATTAATGAGGTTCATGTTTGTCTTTAGAGTCACACTCTTATTTTCTCCCACTTTGCTGGAAATTGCAGGATGCCCTCACTCTTTCAAAGGGATACATATACTTAGTCAGTTGGATATGGGCCCATAGCTTTTCGTTCCCCTCTACTGATTGCCACATATTAACATGTGTTTACAATCATTTCAAAAGTTTCTACAGAGAAAAGCCTGAAAGCTTTTTACTCAACACAATTCCTGTATCAGGAATATTCAGTATTCTTTGATACTGAATACTGGCTACAGAAGAAGAAAACAAAATCTAAAAATGAAACACTTAAGTATATCCACAAAAACTCTTTCGCCATTGCTTTCCATGACCTTGGACTGCAACATTTAGCTTCTCATATAGAACAAATCTTTGAATGAGCAGTCTGGAAAAATAAATTAACTAAGATCTTGATACCAGAAGCCTAAAGAGTTTCCACATGTTTATGAGAAGGGAACTCAAAGTACTGAAAACATTGCTCACGTCATGTTTTTTGCAAGCTTTCCATTTTTATTTGGTAAAAATATCTCCCCAGACTTTCCCATAACTACAATGTTCATAGCTATATCACCTCCAGCTGTGATCTCATCAGATGTCTCAGGCAGAGCAAGGTCAGGCCTGGCTGGTTCATGCACATGGAGCTTCCAGGAAAGGCCATGCTGGATGAAACACAGTAATACTGGATTCCAGAATGCTGGATAAAAGCAACCTGAGTTCAACCTTGGCTTTTGCTACCCACAGAAAACGAGGAAAGAGGTGGAGTGACGATGAAAGCAAGTGAATTAATAGCTGTTCAACAATTTTTTTTGCAAGCCTTAAATGCAAATCAACTGTGCCAAGATGCTCTGGGTTAGGAAAAAGAGCGCTCTGCTTTATGTACACAGCAATGGGAGAAGTGGATGGGACTGCGAAGAGTATCTGTAAAAAGGAGCATAGAATTTATAATGCACTTTGACACAAGCTTTCAGTGACTCCATAGAGCTCCACTGGGGAGTCAAGGTTAGAGGCACAGTGGTTGCTATTGAATGTTTCTGTGAGCCCAGGAATAACATCACATGGTCATTCACCTACAATACCTCAATTGTTATGGAAACTGCAGAACTTATGGAGGAGTTGTACAGGACATGAGAAGCCAACTCCAGGTGCTCCATCTGAGGTAGAATGAACTTTACTTGGCTAGCCTCCTAATGTATTTGTTGAAATGATAAATAATAAAAAAACCCATGCTTTGAAAGAGGAAAATCAGTCCCTAGCAATAAAATGGCTACAAAGTGACCTTGAGTTTGGATTTTTGCCAAAGAAGGTGGTTTCAGGTGAAAGTGTCCTCATTTGGCTTTAGGAGGGATTTGGTGAATTCTGTTTATTTTGAAGAGCCCTTGGTGACCTGAAACCTCACTTGCACTCTCTTTGTTTACCAGTGAGACAGTTGAGGTTCTGTTCATTGAGTATAAAAGCAGGCTGGTTCCCATTTCTTAGCCATGATAAGCAGCCTTTCTGTAGCATGTTCATGCTCTCACAGTCCTGCTTTATTAGCTTGAATGTTTCCTTACTAGCCTGGCAAGATGCTCTTTGCTTTGTCAGCTCAAAAAATTTTCATAGAGAATGTCTAATTTGCAGTTTTTCTATGATGTCATTATGCCCAAATCTACACCTCCTCTTTTCTCCCTATGAACAGCCATTTAATGTTCTATTTCCTGCTTCAGTTTCCAGTACTCAGAACAAATGCACTACTCAAGTTCACAGGAATTTATCTATACACCTCATGATGAGCCAGATGTAAATAAAGCACACACATATATCATGCCTGCCCCTCTGTGTCTCACCAGATCACAGGGACAAGGGACCTATGAAGCTGAGAACTTCATTCATGCAAGTAGTTTAGTATGCTCAGAGACTGTATTTTTTAGTGACTGAAACTAAGATTTAAGATCCCCACCACTCTGAAATATTCGAGCAGACTGAAAATCCATATGTGCTGCATAACCTGCAGCTCCCACTGATTGCAGCTGATTTTGAGAGTGCTTTTGTATCACTTGAAAACACTCCAACAAGCAAGTTCTTCTATCTAAATGTAACTGTCGAAGTCCTGGATAGAATGTGCTGAAAGCTGTGCTGTTTCCAGGCACCACATTTCTCTAGGATTTAAAATGATGTTGAAGAAGTCAGACCTTGGTAAGTCTGGTGTGTTCAGAGGAATCCGATTTTCTCACCTCCATTAGGGAGGACCATGACTAACAGCAAGAAAAACTCAGGCAACTTAATTATTTACCTGCCTCTGCTGAATTCAGGAACTAAGCCTTAGGCATTCAACCTTGAAAACCATTAGCTAAAAAATCTTCAAATGCTGGGAACCTTTCGACACAGTACCCATGCCAATCACAGCAGACAAGGACAGGTACAAAAGTTTTGTAGAAATAAGCACAAGGGAAAGAGACAAAGAAACCGAGGAGAAGCATTTACTTTGTTGTAGGAGGGCGTGAACTACAGAAGTTTCAAGACTGTCTTCTTGAGGGGCTGGTTGCTACCCTGATTGAGAGGAGTAAGGATGGTAACCTTGTTAGCAATGTTAGTTTTATTTACCACAACATGCAAGATGACTTGGAGAAATGGGTGAAATAAAACACACCAAGGTTAAAATAAAACCCCAGAATTAGCAAGCCACCAGTCAGAGTTAGATGTGGCCTACAGCTAAGCCTAGCAATGCATGAGAACAGTGGCATCTAGATAACACCCTCTAAGTTTTAGCTGTAAGGCTACTAGAAATTGCGACAGGTGAGCAGAGTGGAGGAAAAAAAAAATGTAAATCCCAGCCATATGCAATTTGTAGCATTATGTAGCAAACAGCCCCTGTCCAAACATGCAAATTTTTCAGTAGCCTCAAGTTAACTCCCAGGTATTGCTGAGGACATCACAGAGAATGAATGCTAACTCCAAGAATATCTGCTGGCAAGTGTGCCTTATTAAATTATATATATGCAACCACTTAAATAGACTAACCACTGTCCTGTTCACACTGTGTCTTCCAAAAGCTACAAGAAATAAATCAACCCCCTTATCTTTATAATAAATGCCTCTAATACACTGCAATATGCCTAGAAATAGACTATTATTTTACCATGAGCATGAAAGGTGACATAGCCAGAAGGACACTTTTTTTCCCCTGGGACTCATGAAACTGAGATCACTGTGTCCTGAAGACTTTGGGGAGAAAAAATACCTGTCCTCCTGGCTATGTCACCCTTAATGCCCACAGTAAAATAGTCTGTTTCTGAGTGAAGAACAGCCTTTTAGGAAAGAGAACATCATGTGTTACCTCAAATAGATCACAAGTAGCACACATTGGATATATCAAGGGAAGGAATAACAACAGGGGAAGAGAAAACTTCTTGTTTGAGAAGGAGTTGAACCTGACTATGGAGAGGTTTTGTACCACAGATTAAAAGTCTCCAGGTCAATGCAGTGGATATGAGGTCAACTAGAGAGTGCATGGCACTTTGGCTGTGTTCCTGGGGCTTTGGACGGAAGGGAAGGTCAGTGTAAATCAGGATAAAATCAACACCATAGTGGCACTGTTGTGAAGGCATTTAAGTAATAAGTAAGTAAACCTGTGTTTGGAGGCTAAAATGACCAGCCTGGAACTGCCTTTTTACTGGCCTGAACAGGTAAAAATTTGGGGATCTTTAGCAACTGGGTGCTATCTGTATTTTCTCACAACTTTCCCAGGGTTTTTGAGGGCTCCCTGGTGTTTTAGAGCCATTGCAGCATCAAACTCCTCTATGATCACACCAAGCAGTACAGAAACCAAGGGGTGCTGCAGAAGGTAACTGGCAGATGACACAGCAAAGATTCCAGCAACTCTGACCACCTCCTGACCCCAACACTTGCTGCACCCACATGTGCCTAAGCAGCATCAGTACTTCCCTACAAAAGTCAATCCAAGAGAGCCAAATCAAGGACTTTAGCCAAATCCTCAGGAAGGTATCCATATGTGAAAGCATAATGCTACACATAATCGACACAGCATTTTGCAGTATAGAGTTTGAGCCCCTCAGATACAGGTGCAATCATGAGATTTGGAGCTGGGGGAACCAGCAGGGTTTGTAGCTACCCTCAGAAGAAGCATCTGACAACTCCTTTGAGCTGCCTTGGCAAAAGCCAGTGGGAGGTTCAAGAGAGGCGTGGTACAAAGTTGCTAATGAAGAGTCAAACCAAAGTATGTGCCAGTTACCTCTTTTAGATGCAAGAAAGAATCCCAATTCATTCATTTCTAATAAGAAACACAAAACACTGAGAGTCAGATGTAGACATTACCTTTGCTGAGTCTCCAGAATTCCCTTCCCTCTTGCAGTGACAAATCTTGAGACAGCATCAGTTGCATCACTTCTGCTTTTGAAACCGCTTTCCCTTTCCTGCCTTTGAGTTTCTTACTCCCAGTAAGAGAAGAGCTCAAAAAAGAGAAAAAAGATCCCTTTTAGAAGACAGCTATTACAATTTCAGAAATAAGTTCTTACCTCAAAATATATCCTCTTACTTAGCTAAATCACTGGAAAAAAACAGAGGAAAAGCAATATCCTCTTCCACATTTCTATTCCCAACTACCATTCTAGCACAACCCTTGCCTTACCCTTTACATAAATCAGCTGTTCTTTCAGCAGCATCAGCTGCAAAGATTTACAGGTGTCCTGTCGCATCTTCCCTCTGCATCTGTCAACACTGTCCATTAAAGATCTTTGGCTGCAAGTTTAATGTATTTCCTATTATTGTTTCCAAAATTGCTGTTTAAGGAAAGATTATTAGAAAGTTCTTCTAAAACCTTATACTTTCTTCTTTAGGGAAAGAAATCTGTTAGTAGCAAAATTTTCAGAAGAGGTCCCTGCACTCTCCGTCCAGTGAAGGTCAGAGACTTTTGCAAATCTGATGGAAAGGGATGTAGTTGGAGTTTAGCTGTGAATTTCAGCCTGCAGGCAGTTGTCTCCTTTACAAGAATGTATCTAGTAATAAGAGTCTTAGATAAGTGTATAATTGCATTGCTGTTGTAATTAAAAAATCGATCATTCCCTGTGGTTTAAGCATTGACCTGTGGCATTTTTTCTGGCTGAGATTTTAATACTGACAAAGACAATACTGTCATTTGCATAACAAAAAGTGACTCTGCATCTATTGAACACTGCTTTTTTAGCCCTAAAATGGATGAAAAGTCTAGGCCTATGGAAAAATGTGTTTAGGGAAATAAATTGCTCTTTCAGAAGTAGACATTTGATGTTGCTGTTGGCTCTGAAGCACATGCAGAAGCATAAGCTATGTAAGAGCAGAACTTTATCCTCCATTAAAGTGACATTTTCCAAATGGCACTGCTCACAAAAAGTAATTCATGACTTCCCTGAGGGTTTGGGGGTTGCTTTTTTACCATCTGTTGATGAAAAGGTAGCCAAAAGGACCTTGCAACTGTGGGTTCTGACTCTGAAATGAGTATCTCAAATACCATTGAGAAAATGTGATAAACTGAGTCACAGAGAGTGTAAATCGACAGCTGAGGAAGAACCTGAATCCACCTTCTGCTGACTCCACATCACATCTTTTAAGCAGGTGAAGTTTAAAAACAAGTTCCAAGTGCAAGAAATGCTAATTCACATCCAGACTGTCAAGCTGAGAAACAGGCAGGGCTCTGGGTGGGGAAGCATTTAGCTGAATGTGGGGACTTGTCATTAATCTATAAACAGCACCTCTGTTAATAGAAGGACTCTGGAAATGAGTCAGTGGAGGTTGACTCTCCTTCCTATAGATGCTTCCTTTTGATGGAGTTCTCCTTTTTTCTCCTCTGTCAAAGGAATCTACACATTGCAATTATGGGTTAGATTAGGCAGCTGGGACTGATTTTGCGGGTTTCATCTTTCTTTTTTTCCAATACTGCAGAAGACTTTGCTTAGAGGAAAAGAAAAGGAGTAATTGCATTAGCATTGAAAACAAATCAGTCTTAGAAACTAGTGTTCTTTAGGTCCAACCAATTTCATAAAATTTATTTAACTTAAACCACAAGAGCAGGATACAGAACTGAAGGTTTTAATCTCATCTTTTTTATCTGTCTTTCTCTGGTTCTTACATATACATATATAGGTGTATTTTTTATGGATGTATTTATAGAATGTTCAGTTCTAAGTGTGTATTTATCCAGTGACACATATTTGATTTTGATGCTCCGGCAAAACTGCCTTAAAAATCCCCATCCTTGTCTGAAATGATGCAAAGAAGTAACATGAAAAAGGATTTCTATGTACTGTGGGTTAAGAAAATATGTAGTGAAAGAAAAATATGTCTCTTGAAGGTAATGTTTTCTGCTGAGGATTGCATAAGTTTTTTTGTTTTTCTGCCCTGTGTTCAGCATTGCATTTGTTTCAAAGTACAGATAGAGTGGAAACTCTTCCAGTCTTGAAGTTGTCAGTTATTGTATCTGGATTTTTCTAAGAAAACATATAGAACCTCCTCTCCAGGCTTTCTTTTAGCAGTCTGGGCCCTTTCTGGGCTTTAAAATTTACCTTTCTTGTCCTTAATAAATTATAAAGAGTTGTCTCACTTTTCATACAATTATGTCTTGGAAATAATTTTTTCCCTTAAAATTTTTATGTACAGGGAGCTTTCAAAGTAGATTTCCACTGGAAAATTGTTCTATTGGATGTATTTTGACTAACCTGGAAAAGGACACTGACACTTGCTGTGATAAGGAATGGTAGGAGAGTCTATTATACCATCTAATATCAGCTCATAAATGAGGAGCCTAAATTAAGATTTTAGCAGTAATAGGCTTCCATGGAGCAAATGGAGCAAGATGGGATCTTGCAGAGAACTGTTTATGAGAACTGGATGTATATGTCTTTGATAGATAAAGAGGTAACTTCAGGGTTCATAAATGCTTTGGTGCTACAGCAGTGGAGATATGTGAGCAATATTCTGTCTTTAATGCTCTTCCCTGGGGGTGAAAATGATTTCCTTCCAGAAGATGATGTCCTCTGGGGGCTTACACAAGTGTTATGTAGTAAGGATGCTCTAGAGTCTTAATTCTGAATTTCTTCAGTGTTTTTAGTTGACCTTCAGGGCTCAGTGGGGCAGGTGACACCAGGCATGTCTAGGCAGAAATTCCATATGTGACAGTGATGGGATGTGCCACAGACTGAGATCTACTTGGCAGCTGGCAGCACAGAATGTGTTCCCCAGCTTCAGAGCCTAACACATTGTCTGAATTTCAAGGAATTCACCTGCTGCCACCTCTGTGGTACCACACATGCTGTGGTTGTCTGGTCATAGCAACACGGAAGTCTGTATGAACAAATTTGCCCAGAGAAAGACATGATGTCTAAAGCAATTTCATCCCTCAAGGAACTTAATTTGGCTGCTATTATGGGGAAAAACAATGCATAACTTTAATCTCTCTAACATAGAGTTTAAAAAGTCTCTGCTGCTGCGTAGTTGAGTAATGGGAAGGAGAAACGCATTCAGTCTAAAATATAAATGAAGTTTTCCACCCTCAAACACATCTCTCTGGAGTGTCTCTCTGGAGTGTCAAACAGATGAATTGTCTCACTGCTCAGCCTTGGTGCAGCACTGTGGTCCCTGGATCTGAGCCAGGCCACAATATATACTGAAACCCTCCTCAGAAAGGCCCATCTGAGTTATTTCCCTTCTGGCATCACCAACCTCAAAATAGTCCTACTGGCTGGTTTCCAGCTCAAAAAGTGCCTGTAAACTCCTCTGAAAGTGTTGATAGATGCTGGTACTTATTCTGTAAGATGGAGACAAAATTAAAGTTGCCAGGGGTTTATTAGAGATACTATTTTATGTGATACACAATGACCTACCTTGCAAGCCTTTTGCAATAAAGGCTTGCTAATACACTAGAGCATCTCCTGGGATTTTTTCAGGAGGCACCAGGACTGTGCTTCAGTGGACAGCTCCTGACTGTCTCTAGAGATGCTGGGCAGAACCACACATTAGCAGCACTCACTATTTACCAAGGCCCTAAATTGATCTTACTGCTCCTGCAGTTTATGACGTTTTCCCCATGTATTGCCATGGCCACAAGGATGCACATAATTCTACAGAAGGCAATATCTGTGCTCTGCCTCTCAGGACAGGCAAAGATGTCACAGGTGCTATCAGTTGAACTCAAGGGCTGGGCTTTTTCTGCCTGTTAACCCTGAGGTGCTATTTTTTTTTTTTTTTTAGGCAGACTCCCCCCCCAGCCAAAGGCTGATGTACCCCACATCATTAGAAAGAACATTGCACGCAGCCCAGGGAATGTGATGGTTGCACGGGGGTGAGGAGCAGCAGCTGTGCTTGCTTTGATTGCACACCCAGGTTAGGTTTTAGAGCACTGCTGGGACAGGCAGAGTGAGTGATTGTTTCAGCAACAGTGAGTGAATCACTGCTGGCACACTCATTTCACCCAGAGGAACTATGAACAGTGCTGAGATAGTGTTAATTTGTCCCTGTTAATGCAGGAGACAGAAGGTTTTCCAAGGTGTTTCCAATATCTTGTGCAAGGCTACAAGTAACTTCTTGTCACTAAGACAGGAAAGACAGCCCAAACAGAGAGGGTCCAGGGAGTCTGCTGTCACTTGGAGAGTGTATCTTTATACTGCTTTGCCTTGTTTCACAATACATTTTGCTTGTGTTCTGCAGAATTAATTTTACTTGGCTAAAATACAGCCCAGGAGAATGAGCAGTGGTCTGGCAGACAGGAGTGTTGGGGGTTTTGTTTCAATCTGCCACTGCTTTGCACTGCAGCTTTGAGCAATCTGGCCTAGAGCTGCAACAGGTTCAGGAGAACCATATCCTGACTTGTATACATAAATACATACATACAGATATCAGCACATGGCTTATTACCCCATCACTTAGGCAAATGTTATCTCTTAGGTGCTGTCCTGATGTGAGGCACAGACAAAATGTGATGTGGGAGTGAGCAGCACGAGTCAGTCAAAGCAGAGCACAAGCAGAGCTCAGGAAAGTAACAAAAGCTTTGGATAACAACATATGTAAATATAGATTGGCATGCATACCTTAAAAATACATGCTCTTATTCTTATAACCAGACAACAAATTGTGTGGGCAATTGCACTACTCTGCCAATATTTGATCCCTGTAAGAGAAAAATGAGGCACAGACAGTAAGCGAATTTCTTGGGATCACATATGTTCAAGGTAAAGTTCTGGAGCTGATCATGGGCTGGATTAGCACTGTGTGACTGTGAACTTAACTACTTGTTTCATGATTAAAATACCTCTTTTAATGTCCAACATCTCCTATAAAGACAAATGTCATTCCAAAATGTCAATATTCTAAGAAATAAAAATCTCTGAATAGGTTGCTATAAAGAACATTTTTTATGAGGCTTACTTCCCTAATTAGAAGTAACCAGGGCAGTCTTAAAGTGTTTTAGGGAACATTGAACAAAGCACAGCCTTAAGCCAACAGTGAATGTCTCTTATTATTAGTCACAGCTAGTGTCAACGTCTCTCCATTGTGTTTTGGCATCCATGGATTTGCTCCTGACTGTGGACTTGTCCTTGTGAGTGAAAAAGATGAAGAGAATGTTTTTCTTTTAGCTGAAGGAAGTTGCATGGCACAAAGCTATCATAACAAAGCAGGACTGTCAGGACGAGGTAAATGCACTGCCTTCCATAGAAAGGGAAGAGTTTAATGAGAAATCCATGATGTTTTTAGAAGTACTTATGAACCCAGCACAGATTTATTGATAGTAGCTGAAATGCAAATCATAAATGCAAATCACAAACACTCCTAAAAGCAAAAAAACCCAGCATTTAAAAAGCCAAAAGAAAGGATATCAAACAAAAAAGCCACACAATCCTTTTTGGTCCACATCTAGTTCTCTGAAGAAACTTTGCCAGAACTATTTCCTCACAAATCTGCTCCTCTGTGTTGTTAGTCTGTCTCCCAACAGCACGCTAGAGGAACGCAATTACTCTCACATCTGTTGGGCCGTCATTATTCCGGGTGTGGGGGTGACACTGCCACTTGATGATGCATGGCACTGACGCACAGTGACCTGGTGACGGGGGTGGGCTGGCTTCTTCTCTCTGTCACTGGGAGTCCTTGCAACTGTGACTCTGCTGGATGAGGAGAAGAAAAAGAAATGAGGATTATATTTGGCACAGCAGTGCTATAATCAAGCTTAAGTGCAAGAAGAAGGATAGAGGTGTCATCATCCATGAGCTGGATGGGGCTCTGAGCAACCTGGTCTAATGAAGGTGTCCCTGCCCACTGCAGGGGGGCTGGAATGAGATGATCTTTAAGGTCCCTTCCAAACCAGGCATTTGATGATTATATGATCCACTTGTGAGGCATTGAACAAGCTTTGAAGCATAAAGAGGACACCATAGGAGGGGTGTATAGAAACCAGCTGATAGCTGACACTACTGAGCAGATCCAAATCAGCTATGTAGGATTCCGCATCTTGGTGTTTCAAAACAGATTGATGCCAAGTCTCAAAAATATTCTGTTTCTAGTCTTGTTAGTGAAAGGTAAAGGCCTATGTTTGATTTTGGTACAAGAGAGTAAAAATGTGGGTGTAGTTTTCTCTTTTCTTTAATGGATCTCTGTATAATAGCTTAGTGCTGCTTTTATAATTCAAAGGAGATAAGCAGTATATTGAATAATAAGCATACTAATAATTTCTTTATCTTTTGTATGGAAAAAATCAGGCCCCATTGTGCCCTCCATGCCATTGCAGGCACTGAGCATGCTGTTCTCATTTTGGGTTTTGTGCTGCACATGAGTGCTAAGATGTCACTCGGAGCATTTTTTTGCCAGTGATTTATTGGTAATACCATTGTGGCTGTATGCATTCCTCTGTGCCAGCTCTACCGTAAATATGGAGGGATACATGAGTCCCATGTGAGGTACTTTTATCCCTTAAGTCCCTCAGGCAAATGTAATTTTGGTTTCCAAACACTCTTTGCATTTCTTTTCAGCACTTCTGTTCAAAGGTTGCAGTATCTGTGTTCTCTGTGACTCCTGCTTGAATGGCCTTTATGAACATCTTCTCAACGCAAACTAAATTTATTAAAAAGAGAAAGAAAAAGAAATTGATAAAAAGAGTTGATAAAATAAATAAAATATTTAACATTTTACATGATTTTTTTTTTACTTTCCTCATGAGTTAAACTGTTCAGCTATGTGATAAAAATAAAAGAAGTATGACTAGTTCACTTCTCATGAAAATCAATCTTCTGTCTATTCAAATCCTCTGTTATCATGAGTTTTCTGTCTAGAGAGAGCTGTGAGTATCCTACTTATTCTCAGCAGAGTTTTCTACAGGTAAACATAGGATAGAAGCTGAATCGATCACTTTGCTGACAGCTGGCTCATTGAGGTTTTTATCTTAAGTGTGATTAACCACTGTTCTTCAAATGCTCATTATCTGTATCAGAAATTGCCTTGCACAGTTTGTAACATCTCAGCAGGGCAAAAGTTACTCTGGCATAATCTCGATCAAATTTTCCTTTACAGTAGTTTTCCATTTGAGTCGATTTATCATGCACTAAAAAATTAATTATGGGCAGATTCCTGGACTTGGCTTAACATTTGCCCAGTCAGAGTCTTAAGGTAAGTTTGGAAATGCTGAGCTGACCATGTCCAGCTTTCTGATACCTGACACCTGGACTCAACCAGAGGTTTGAACTATCTCTGCCATTGTGAAATAGCAATTAAAATGCAATTACTCTTTGGCATTGTCACAGAATATCACCTATTCTCAGCACTCCTAAAATGCAAGAAATAAAGGGAAATGACTGTGGTGTGTGAGTGGATGGTGATCTAAGCTGCATGGGTAGTGTGTAAATGAATGTGCTCTTCTCCCACTGCCTTCTAAATCAGGTGTGAAGGCAGTGGGCTGCTAAAATGGAGGCACTTAATGATGTTGCTTTGTCCTAGTCTGCTACAAGGTAATAATTCAATTAGGAAAGGCTGGCTGACTAATAAGCACACTGTTGTTGTGGGCTGTAGGAAGGTGTTTCTTATCATCTCTCAGAAAATGAAGACAGCTTTTCTGAGCTGTACAAAACCATATCCTTGCCGAGGCCTGTGTCTTAGCTGTTTGGTTTTTTTTTTTTTTTTTTTTTTTCCTTAAGAAAACCAGAGCTCCTTGTTGCTGAGTTTTGAATGACAGAAAATGGCATTTGGTCATGTCTGCTCCTTGCTCCATATCATCCTTCCCCTGACATAACTGCTGTGATTTAACCTCCCAAAGAGCCTGGGACAAGCATAAACCTGTGATTGGAATGGAAACCTTTTCTGTGCAGGGCTGAAGCCTCATCTGTCAGGATAGTCCTGCAGATCCAGGGCAAACTAATTGCTCTTCTAAATGGCTTTGAACTGGGAAGGGTTTAACAGTGTAAAGAAAGCACTCCAGCCATATTTCTCCCTATTTTATGGAAGGATGAGAGGTTCAGGCCTCAGTGTGGATATTTTCACACAGTTTCACACTTTTACCAAAGCCAGAGGTGGAAGCTATTTTTATGGAGAAAGCTGTACATCTTGCACAGTAGCTTGGTTTTCAAACCACTCTGGGAGATTTCAGACATGTATCTTCCATTTGCTTTAACACACTCTGATTGTAATAGAAGATATGTGTCTGAATCCCACAGGCTGCTTTGGAAACCCCAGCTACAGAGTGTGATTTAAAACCCACTGAGATCAGATCTCTCAACTGATATCAGTGGGTCCCAAAGTAAAAAAAGGTTTCTGTATTTGATGTGCCTGTAAGTGCAGGGTCTCAGCCAGTTCACAGTGACCCACTCTTCATTTCAGGCAGACTTTAGTCAGTAGTGGCCAGAGTAGAGAGCAGTGGCATTTTTCAAGCTGCTGGGTGATGAATGATTAAACAGCCACAAATACAGTGAAGTCTTTAGCGCAATTACTATTAGAATAGGTCAGGGAGGGGGAAGGTTCCCTATGAGGCATTTGCTGGGATTGCAAGGATTGAAGAGGATGCCCAAAAACACGGGAAGGATTTTGAGATGGTACCTTATATAAATGGAAAAGTCAGAAATATATTTTACACCCTTTTTATACACAGCTTAGTTTCTCAGCTACTTTTCTACATCTGGAACACCCAAGATTAGCTTCTGCTAGTAAGATACGAGTAGGGGACACTGATATTCTCAGTTGAACAGAAAAGCTTTTCAGGGACCTGTTTGCTTCCACTTTCAACTTAAGGTTTATCTGCCTGTGAGGAAAGATTCCCCCACAGAGAGCAGGAGGGACTTGCTTTCATTTGGAAATGTAAGAAGGGAAAAGAAATGCAGAGTGTTTCTTTTTCTTTGTAAATGGGGGATGTGGTCTCTCCCAAGTCACTAAAATTTTGTCTGCTGTTTTCAAGGACAGTGCTGTCTGTTTCTTCTGCAGGAAGGAAGATGTAGCTTTGATGTCCATGAGCACCCAAAATGAAGATACTGCGCTCTCTGTAGGCTGCTGGGGAGCATTTTAAACTACAGAGAATATAAGATTTGATTTTGTGGATCTGTGGAGCACTGCAGGGAGACAGCAAAAAATGCTTCTCATGTTCCAGGGAAAGGGCTGGGGGCTCAGTCTCCGTGGCTCTGTGTTCACAGCTGAGGGTGTTGTGTAACTGTGTATTTGCCAATTGATATATTGGGGAGTTTAATTAATCATTTTATAGACTAAGTCACTACAGCACTGTGACTGTCCTTAGCTCCAGAGGGTGACTGAACCCCAGAGAGTGTAGTTTAGAATATGTTGAATTTCTTGTCAGCCCTTTGAGAAAACCAAGTGCAGGAGAGTTAACAGCTGTGCTTTGCAAGAAGAAGGCAACTTTTCCTTTTTAACACAAGTTAACTTTCAAAGTTATATTTTGGATTTTAATTTGTCTTTTTTTCCCCCCCATGAGTTTTCCCATTCTGACAAATCCGTCACACTCCTCTAGTGGAAATAACTAGATGGAAACTGTTTCTAGTGGAAGCAACTGAGAGTGGGCATCACTGTCAGTTGGTATCTGCGGGCTAAGGTCATGGTCTTGTGAATTTAAACTATGCAAATATGATAGAAATGAGTTCGATCATCAGGAAAATCCAGCAATCACTTGACAGGTCTGAGTGTGTGGTGCAGAACAGAGAACCCTCATTTCTATGAAAAGATGACAATATTTTGAACAGTTCTTGTGTTTCCAGACTTACCAGAGGGACTTGGAGCAAAAAACTGTACCTATTTGGGGATTTGATGTTATGTTCTTTAGCCTGTCTTACTGAAAGGAATATGAGTCATTTGAAAATCACAAGTAAATTAATGACTGTGACTGAAACTGGAGGTAGTTCTCTCTAAAACAAGTGCAAAGTTTCTTCAGGCTAGGAGTTGATTTCTCAGCAATGTTGTTACTCCACTGGTGGTGCACAGACTTACATAGACATGAACTACAAAGAAGTCCTTCACAAAGTTAGGAAACAACGGATGCTCAGCTTAGGAGAAATATGCAACTTGGCAATGCTTACTTTTTTCTATTTGTAATTCTGACTATTCACAGGCAGATGCTTTTGGATTTGTGTGTCTGTCTATGTAAACATATGTACACTTTGATCTATAATTGCACATACCTCCCAGCCACTCTTGTTATGGAATATGAATCCAACTTGTAGTTGCAGAAAAGCCCTCATATTTTATGTGAAGCAGTGGTGAGCTGTCAGAGAATGGTATCATAGGTTGTTATGACAGGTTAGTCAGAAAACTGACATGTTAGAGAGAAATACTCTCTCCATCTGAACATGCTGGAAAACTGACAGGATCGTAGTTACATGTAGAACTTGGAAGGAAGTATCCAGGCATAGGAAATCCCATTATAGACTTCTGGCTGTATCACAGTATTTCTCCATATACCTATAGGACTGTTATATATGTCTTGTGTATGCTCTAGATTAGATACCACAAGATAAAACCTTGTTCTATTCTGTTGACTTTAACAGAGATATCCAAATTCATGTCAGCTGATTATGTGTTGTACTAAATATATAAAATGAAGATCAATGTATATCTTGTTTATAAGGTATCTAGGTGGTTATTTTGTAATTCAAGCTTGTTCTCTAGGTAGGTTTGGTGTTTGGGACTTTCTCCACATCTCTGTATACACATGGTTAAAAATCAGCCTTTTTTTTTTCCTTAGCTCCACCAGAGCAGAGATGCAAATTTGGTCCATCAAAAGATAGTGCTGTTGCTTTCATTAACATTTCTTCCACAGAAAAAAACCCAACCTAAAACCTTAAAAAACACATTTTCTTTTTCTTTTTTTTTTCCATTGCTGTGGCTGTTTGATTTAAACTAACACACAGAGAAAAGCAATAACGTAGATATTGACGGTAGGAGAAAGAAAGCACCCACTCATTGATGCTCCCTCATAATACTCTTGCTAGATTTAATTTCAAACTATCCAATTTTTATTGCATCTCAAATATGTAATTTCATCTGAAGTTTGTATGGTATTGCAAGAAGGAAGGGCCAGAGTCTAACATTTCTAGACAAAGTCTTGTGGCCTTTCCTTCTCATCCTTGTTTTTGATTTTGCTAATTCCCTTCCTATTTTCTGAGAAGCAGAACCATTTCCCAAACAGTATTGCAACTTGAGGACTGAGTCATGTGCCAGCTCCTGTGCCAAGTCCCTGGTAGGATGGGGAGCTTTTGAACCATCCCATTGCTAATCAAACAATCTGGTGACATCCTGCCAACCCCGTCCTTGTCATCTGCTGCTCCCTCTGCACACATATTCAATCAGCTCAGCATCATATTCTCCCTGCTGTGCACAAAGTTTCTTTTCCTTTGCTAAAGGAAAGGAGGGATAGACAGATTTAAGACTCTTGGCTCATCTTATCTGGCTCATGACAGCTATATTCTCAAATTGGTCTTATAAGTCACTTTTTCCTAACTAGAAACGACTTTTTACAATGGTTTTATATCTTTCTAGCCTGCTGCTCTGTTTTTCTACCCCAGATTCATTTTCCCAGGCTCTTTCTTAGGGTTTGATTCTGAAAAGGGGAACAATTTGCCTTTAGGAAAGTGGTAAAGGAGACAAGCACATCCCACTCTTTCAGACCACAACTGTCTGTGTTTTAAACTGGTCAAGTCGCAGTAGAGAAGGATCTGTCCCAAAATGCAAACGCTACTTGAGAAAGTACGTAATTAAATTTCTTATCCTTTCCTGAACATAAAGAGTGGTATCTCTTCTGTGTGTACAATGGCTCCCAGAGGTTTAGTTGCCTCTCCACCTGTTACTCAACAGTCATTGTTCCCTCCTTGCCTCCCCTTCTACCACAAAAACACAATGCAGGAGGAAGATTATGAAAGCAGAAATCCCCTTGGAAAACTCAGATCAAGGATGAAAAACTATTGCTCATAAAGCATAGCTGGAATCATTCTCATGAGCAGGGAAAGGTTAGTGAGTGTGAAAGCCTGTGGAGAGCTTATCCATAGAGATTGATAATTTTGAGTGACACAGGATTTTCCAAGTGAATGCAGCAAAAGGAAAAGTGCCTTGCAAACAAGCAGCTTATTTTTCTTTTGGGCTGAGGCCACCCTGTCAAGTCTTGAGATCACAAACAGGGCTAAAAAATTCACTTGATTACTATTAGAGGCAGGTCACGTGGGTACTCAACCTCACAAGGCTGGACATCAAGCATCAAATATTCAAACAGTTGTGCATAACAGACATCAAATAAAGTTTCTGCAGTGACTTTACAATCTAAAAAGGGAGAGTTTTCAAAACATATTAAGAGGCTGAATTAAAGAGTTTAAGCCTTTTTAATAAGTGTATGGATTAAGTATTCTTAGAAATTGTTGAGTTCAACTGCTGCTTCATCCATCACTGATTCTACCTTAGGAAATACAGCATGTAGTGGCTGTGCTGATATCAGTGTGTTCCACTTTGCTCTGTTCTGAACCAGAGCTCTCTGTGTGTGCCACTGGTCCTGTGATGCTCAGCACAGCAGAGATCTTGCTTATATTTACTGGGGCAGAAATCCCTTCCTAATCAACCCTGTGCTGCCATAGCTGTCAACCACCACCACCACCACAGTGCAGTGTTAAGTGACAGTGGCTGACAAAGATGAAGTCCCTGAAAGTCAAACAGGGACTTTTCACTGGTTATCCTTAGAGTTCTTTATGCTCCCTTTGGGTACTTGCTTCTTGCTGGTTATCTACAACCTGGGCATCTACTCCAATGTGGAATGGTGGGCAAGATATGATACACGTATGTCATATATGTCATGATCAAATGGAAAAACTTCCAGAGGACAATTCTTGACTTTTCAGAGGTTTTTCTTTCTGTGGAAATAGAGGTAGTCAGGGCCAAAACCAGGCTAGATATCCAACCTGCAGACAGCTGGTTAGAGAATCACCTTGCTATGGTGGCTAAGTGGCTAAGTGAAATATGTACCCCATTTTGAGTGCAGATTACTTGGGGCATCACAGCCAGTTTCATACTTTGCAGTGCACTTTTTTTGTCAGGGTTTTGGTCAACTACCTGTTTTCTTTCAGAATACTGCAGCATAGGGTAAACTCGTTAGTTCATCCATTTAATTCAAGGTAAGGTGGGGGAAGGACTGTAATGTATTGAAACTCAAATTAATTTTCCTTCTAGGGACTTTAAAATAATGGGGCAAGAGACTTTCCAAGCAGATCCAATGAACAAAGGGCAACGTGTGCCCATAATGAAGCAGTTACTGGAAGGAACCAGAAAGATCGTAGATTTTCAAGTACTGCTCCCTTTTGCCTTGGGTTAAAAGGGTAAAGAAATATGGTGTCTTGCTTTCTCTGCCTGTGTGGCATGGTCCTGGCAAGTAATAATGCATCAAATACATTAAGAAGCATTATAAGATCATTTTAAAATTAAAATTTGTTGCAATTTGGATCATTAAGCAATTTTCCACTTAGCTTTGTCTTAAAAGAAAACACATTAAAAGGCCATCAAAATTGCTGATATCACATTTGTTATCTGAAAATAATGGTTGGCATTGGAGAGAGAGCTATTGGATTTTGGCTAATGAACCTCACAGCTAATAATGAATGCCACATGTCTGCTGAGAACCTAGTTTTACAACTTGATTTATGGAAGTAAATTTCTCTAAAAAATTTTAAGCTTGCAATGCTGGATAAATATAGAACATAAAGGTAAGGGCAGCTTTCCTCCACCCAGGGAACCTGGTTTTGTGGAAAAGTATAATAGAAAGGCAAATGTGTACTTCCACAGTTTCTACAATATGTGTACTTCCACAGCTTTGGGAAGGCTGCTTTTCCAACTTCCAGAAGTCTTAAATGCAAACTTGTGGGGTGGGAGGGAATGACCACAACCTCAGAGGGATGTTTCTTCTATGCTTTTCTCCAGTTTCAAGTCATAAAATTTTAACACCCACTAATGCTTATCCTGCAGCACAGACATCCATAACTCTGCATTGTGTGAAGTATATTTTTGCTTTGTTTTAAACCAACTTCCTGTTAAAAAACTATAAACACCTCATAGTCTGTGTTTTGCTGGAGGCAAACCTTTCATATGCCACGCAAGATTTAATAGACCTCTATCCTGCAGCACCTCCTTCCCCACATCCATCTCATTTCCAGACTAGGCACCAAACTGATGTAATCCGTTTTTATGTCAAACTACTCTACACCACCATAAAAGCACTGAAATCCTGTGAAATTACCCAGGTGAGGGCGAGTTCAGACATAAAAAGTATTGAATATGGAACACATCCAGAAAACCTGATAAATGTTATAAAAGAACACATTTTCTTTGCTCCCAGGTGAACAATTAGCCACGTCTTATGAGCAAGATGAATAAGAATATGAATATGTTCTAGAGGAACTACTGCATAGTTCACTGTGACTCTCTTCTGCTATCTGACTGCCTCAGAGCTACTGTGGCTGCCTGGTTGGGGGGATTAAACCATGGGCAGCATTGTGATCCCATGGGAATTGGGGGTAAGATGATTTTAGCCACGGTGAGGACTCTGCTCACAGCTTGTGCAAGACACACAACCTGGTGGCTCCCAGTCAACATTAGTGACTTATCTGCTTCTCCAGAGACCATAGGCTATGGGAGCTGACTTGGGTTCAGGTCCTCCCAGGTCCTTGTGTCACAGAGCCTGCAGAAGCCTTCCTGGCCCCATCAGAAGCTGAACAAAATCCTTTAAATGGACGACTCCATTTCACCTCTCCATAGAATCAGAGAAACATCAAGCTGGAAGAGATCTTTTAAGATCATCAAGTCCAGCTGTCAATCCAGCACTGCCACTGTAACCCCTAAACCCCATCACAAAGCACCAGAGTCAGATGTCTCCTAACACCTCCAGGGCGTTTTGTTGCCAGTCATTCTACAGACTAGTCTGCCTTTGAATTTCTCACCCTCCTGAAGTACCTCTTCACTTCTCTTCCAGCAGATCCAGCACAAGAAAGCAGATACTCCTCTTGTCTCTGAGCTAACACCTTGGAACAATAAATGGGTACAACTCTTCAGCATAAGATAAAAATATCAAACCAAGGCGTGGAATGGATGGATTTGAAATCCCAGTAAGAAGATATCCCTTTTAGCTGTATACTTTGCACTTAAATACTTATCACTGAGTTGCAGCCACTTCTAGGACAGGGAGTGAGCCCTGCTGAGCAACTTGCCAGAACAGGATAGAGGTGGAATAGAAAGTTAAAATAGAAACAATAAGACAAAACTTTTTACAGCAGCACAGAGAACTTTAAACCTTTTTGGGCCTGTG
Organism: Vidua macroura; assembly: GCF_024509145.1. NCBI lineage: Eukaryota > Metazoa > Chordata > Aves > Passeriformes > Viduidae > Vidua > Vidua macroura. The sequence goes on along the minus strand of NC_071578.1, from coordinate 9,662,808 downwards.
CATAGGTGAACATATTGAGTCAGTGAACATTTATGCTGTGTGATATTTGACATTACTTTTTCTAAACATGCACTGAGTCAAACAGATACTTTTGAGGATGGAGCCTAAAATTCTGAGGGATTTACACCAGAGGTTCAGTTCTATGAGCCATTGCCCATTGTTACAGGAACTGCAGAATTTTACTTTTTTACACTTTTAACAACTACGTGAACACAGACAGGAAACTTTCTGCTTTTTACACTTGCCATGATGGTCAGAAAAATTCCCATGCCTGAAAGAAATCCTCAATGGACTTTGAAATGCACTTTTACTGTTTTGACTATCTGAGGGCAGCTCTTTTGCAAATCCCACCTCAGAATATGGATAATTCTGTTTCTGGTGTTCATTCCTACTTCACATACTTTCATAAGAGGTGGTCTCTGGATGTACAGGTCTCAGCTATGACTCAAAGCAAATTTTGTGTAAAACCCTGTAGATTAAACACCATTGATTTTCTCTGAAAACATCTCAGGTCTTGCTGAACAACTGAAGAACTGAAAATATGTCCAGGAAGATGCAGATGGAGCTGGCTGACTCAAGACTACACCCTAGATTACAGCCATCATGTCAACCATGAAAAATGGTTCGATTAGAAGATGTTGAGAAAGTTTGCATCTACTACCCAGCAGAGAACAAAAAGTTTCCCAAAAAAGATTTGAGAAAAAAAGATCTCCATTCCAATCTTCTCTGTAGAAAGCAGGGCCGTTTTTTTTTCCTTGGGGAAAAAATGAAAAAGTTGAAATTTTTCTACATTTTTAAATTGTGGAACAATTCCCTAACAGGTAAAAACCTGAGAAATTATCAGAAATTGATGGACAAAATGCTTTCTTTTGAAAGTAACATCATCACTTTTGCATAACACCAGTGGAAGGAATGCTAATTTAAAAGTGGAAAAGCAGCACTTACCTTAGAAGGTTCTACTCTTAACGATTCTGTGAAAGATTTTATAATGATTTTTAAGTGGAAAAAAATAGTGTAAAAATGACCTTTTGCAAATGAGAGTATTAAAATAGTGTTCTAAGCCAGAAGAAAAACCACTTTTTCCTATAAAAACTCATTTCATCAAGTCATTATTTCACCTCATTATTAATATTACATTTTGGACTTGTCAGGAGGGGAATTAGTTCAGTTTGCAGTATTAATACTGCCCACTGCAAATCATTTTTCTTCTGAAAAAAATGCACCAAGCATTAGAATAACCCCTGTGTTTCTTTCACAGCTCAGCACTATAGAGGCACAAAGTCAAAATTGGCCAAAGATCCAACTCAAAGCCCATTAAAAATCAATGAAAAGCTTTGCAATAGGCTTCTAGTGTGGGTTACCTCCCCACTGATTACAAATGAAATTAATCTGTCAGGCAACAATAATACAGTGATATAATGAACTTGCTTAGAATACAATCATTTTAACTTTCATTAAAAGTGATGAGTTTCTTTCAATTATGTTGCCAAGATGCATTTTATTGCTGTTTGCGTGTTTGCTGTTGAAAAAGGAAATAAATCCTTTTTTTAGTTCATTTCCCCCTGGACTGGGGATTATTGCTGTAATGAAGTCCGACTTCCAGGGTCATGCTTGAGAATGTAGTGACAAATAGGGATATCTGCAGAACAGGGAAATAGCAGCCATTTTCTTACTGGAGCCAGAAGCATGCACATTTCACCCAAAAGTTAATGAGAACTCAATGCAATATTGATTCTGCCTGAACACCAATTCCAGTGGTATGCTGGTATTACAGTGAGACATTGCACAGGTTTTCCAAAGAGAGATGGGCTGGTGAGGGGAAAGCTTGGGCCCAGAGTCTAGAGAAACCAAGGCTTTGGGCACCTTTGATCTGAAAAACTCCCTGACAGTCAGGTTGTTGTCTTGTACCTCAGGATTTCATTGGGATTTGGAAACTCAATAGCTCTCATTGACTTCTCAGTGCCATGGTTGAATTGTGCCTTCTCTTGGGGCAAGAACTAAAAAAGAGAAGGAACTGCCTCCTCTGCCGCAGTCCTTCCCTTCTCAGCAGGATCTCAGGCCACTCCTGACTGCCTGCTTGTGACTTCTTCCCAGCCCAAATCTCACATCTCTCCAGGGTGGCAGGGAGGTGGAGAGGTTTGCTCTTCTCCTCACTACACAACGCTTCTCGCCTGCAGATCTTAATGACAGTTACAGAGGAGAGCTGCACCAAGCCACAGATGGGGGAAAAGAGCATTAAATAAAGATGAGAGTGGATCAAGCAGAGCTATGAGAAACTTGGCAGGTTTGATTCCCACTGGTTCACAAGAGCATCTTCAGCTGCGATCCACTAAACAGCTGCCAAAGAAGTCACAGGAGGGGGTTTCAGCCTGGACTACAGAGGAGGAGAGGCCACCTGGGTGTGAATTTCCCTTTTATTCCTTCCCTGTCACATTTTTATGCACATTAAGGTTTATATTCCTCTCCCCTTTCTTTTACTTTGCAATCTCTTGAAAATATCAAAACAAAGTTAATAGTTTTCAATAGAACACAGTAGCCCAGGATAGACTATAGTCAGCTTTCAGAGAGGGTTAGATAGACTGGTTTTGACTTCATAACCTAACAACAGATATTTCTTTATTCTTTGAAAAATGGAAGATGCAAGATGCCCAGAAGTAAAAAGATTACACAATACTAACAGTTGGAAAAAGAGTCAGATATATCTTTAAGCATAAACATTGGGCTAAATAAGTAGAGCTCCTGTAAAGAATGAACTGCAGGATGTGGGGAGGAATTTTGTTTTGTGCTGATCTGGAAGAATTTAGAGAAGTGGAGCAAAGGAGGAAAAAAGTTCATATATGTATTTTTTAATCTGTGTGAACTTACTTTCTTTTCACATTTTTAACAGTTATTTTAATATCAAAATCTAGCTTAATTTTTCATGAGGTAAAATTACCATTTAGATGGCAAAGAAATAAACCAGGAAAGTTCCAGTTTGAGAAACTATCATGTTCCTGCCAGTTCTTTCCTGCCTCTTCCTTGCCCCCAAAATATGCCATATGACACATTCAGTCAAACACCTTCAGCTGCTCTAGAAATCCATTTTTAGGCAAAAATTTCTGTTCATCTAAGAGGGTTTGCCTAGGTCATCCAATTCTGGCATTAGATGTACAGCTCTGCTTCATTCTTCTAGAAAGCTCCCCATAACACAGGCAAGTCCTCCAGTGCATTGCCAGTGCCTTTCCACCCCTCCAAAGGAAAAGTTAGTGTCCTGTGCTTGGCCAGGTGTTGCTTTGTCTGGTACCCACAGAGAGCTGAGCTGTGTAACACACACTTCTAAAATAAAGGGACTAGGAACTGGGTATTAGTCCATTTTTGTAGGAGCACAACAGATATCACTGCCAGAAGAAAAAGTAGGATATTCTTCCCTAAAGCCATCAGGAAATCATGGCAGATTTTACTTTTCAGCTTCATCCTCATGTTTGCAGGACCTGTCATTCACAGGTCTAATTTAAATAGCTCCTTGCCTTTTCTTGTATTTTCTGGTCCTTACTTTTAGTCCAACTCAGAAGGCAGCACTTACTCACGTGTGCTATTTTGCAGTGACCTCTATCAAAAATGGAATAACAAGATGAGCTGGCAGAGGTGAGCAGAAACTACAGTGACTGGGCAATAACATTCTTCTGCCCTGGTGGATACTTGCAAGAAGGGTGAAAGATGCAGTTGACCTTTTAAACTCTGTTTTAGATCTCTTCTTTTTAGGATTTCATCAGGATCTTTCTTCATTCTGTGCAATGTTTAATGTATGTGATGGTTGGCAAGGAAATGCCTTGTTACATCTGACTTACTGTTCAGCAAATATCCAGAGGGCTGAATGCTACTCTAATGACAACCTATTTGCCTCAAACTTCTCTGTGCACAGATTTCCTCTGTGACTGCTCTTTATGCCTTGGCATTATCTCAGACGTTATCCCACCCCATTCCTTCTGCTGCTGGTGGATTTGGCACCAGTTCAGTAGGTCACTGTGAATTTTGCAGGGAGCAGCAGGCCCATGGACTTGTCTGAGGGGCTCAGTAAACACAGGGGGTTTTCCCTGTGGAGCTCGGGGTCTCAAGTGCAAACAGCACAGGGCTTGCAGGTAACTGGGGCAAGGTAACTGAGGAAGAGGGGTGAAATATCCTGTCATTATTCTGCTCCAGGGCAAAGCCAGTCTCCATGGCAGAGCTGTGAGCAGAAGGTGAGCTGTGAGCCTAGGGCTACACAGCCACTTGCAGTGCGGCACTTTAATGTGAAACATGCAGGTGAGAAGGGGCAGCATTTATTTCTGGACATGTTTGGTGGTTAGAGGTACAAGATGGGCCTTCCCTAGATGTGGCAAATACCACATGGGGTTCTGTGTGAGTTCTGAGTATAGCTTGAATGCATAAGGAATCACTGTCCTTTCTCGAATCCATTTAGTCTGTTGTGATGGAATTTGTATCTTTATTGTACTACCTTTGAAAAACCCCAAACAACACCTTTCCCCCAGTATTTAATTGGTCAGGAGAAAGGGAAAGCTTAGGATAGAGGAAAGACCATGAGGATAGTGGTGTTGTCCTCTCTGCTCTCTGGCACCTTTTATTAGCTCATGTTTTCATGGGGAAGTGGGAGAGGCAGAGATCACCTTTACACCAAGTACCTGTCATAGGCTGGTATGGATGGATTTGATTCCTCAGCACTGCAGCCACCTGTGCTGTGGCAATGTATAATTAAAGACAGGAACATCGTCAGGAGCTGTCTCTTGCTCCCATCTCAGGATTAATGTCAGAGAGGATTGTATCCTCACTGCTTTCAAGTCATCAGCTCCTGTCAGCTCTCATGGGCATCTTGAGGCTTTGTTGCTTCCTCATGCTTTGAGGCCTTCAGGATTTGAGGAAGAAGCTCAGAAATTACGTCCCTTACTCAAAAGCCTTCTTATCCACCAATTCATTAAATATTATGATTTTTAAAAAAGGCTGTCAGGAAAATAATCCCACTGACATGAAGTCTTTAGGCCAAGTGCTAAAATTAAGTAATGACGTGAGCAATACTGAAATGGAGAGTATATTGGTTTCCTTGCATAACAGACTTATCTAGGTGTATTAATTCACTATTCAGACACTCCTCTCTCTGCCCTGGGTGAGCTCTTGCCCCAGCTAAGTTGCATTTAACTAAAATGCTTGAAAAGAACATGCAGGGGAGGCAATTTCCTACCAACGCCTCCAACTCAGCACCCCAGAACACATTAGCATCCTACTATTGTTTTCACACACAAATTGCTCCATTTTCCAAGTCTGACAGATTAGCAGACAAAGCATGAAGCTTTTGCTCAGAAAAACAGTGAAAATCATTAAGTAAGATTTGGGGTTAGTTTCTTTCTGAGAAAATCCATGCAAAGCATTATTTAGTATTTTGTAACATTAATCTGCCTTTGTGTACAGGCTGTGGGGCAGGTTTAGCTCCGGGTGCTCTGTGGCTCCTCTTTGGCCACACTTGGCAGCCAGCCCAACCTCTCTGAAGCCTTTACTTGGCCAGGGCTGCTATGGGGTGGAAATTTCATTTTTTCCCAGTCAGCTTTATTTTCTAGGCAATTATTTTCTACTTCACTGTCAGAGTTCTTTGCTTAAATTAAAATAGAAGAAATATTTAAATCTCTTCCACACTTTCCTTTTTAGCCCTGTCCTGCTGTGATTTACTGGATGCTGTAAACCACAAATTTCTGGCTGGGAAACCCATGGCTGAGTTGAAGACAATGGTGGCTGAGGTTTTCTGGGAAGGGAGCCTGTCTTGTTTCAATCCAGCTCATACTTTAAGAATGCTTGCCACCTTCCGGTTTTGGTAAGGATAACAAGTGTTTAACTGTGGCATATTGAGGAAATCAAGTGTCAAAATGCTGGTCCTGGTCCTAATTCCCCTGGAACAGGTGAGAGATTTTCAAGATGTCATAATGCTGATTGGAGAGTTTTGAAGTGAGAGGATGGGTTTGGGTGTTTTTGTTTTTTTTTTTTTTTTTTTTTTTTTTTTGTTTGTTTGTTTGTTTGTTTGTTTGTTTGTTTGGTTTTTTTTGGTTTTTTTTTTTTTTTTTTTGTTTTTGTTTTTTTTGGGGTTTTTTTTTTGTTTTTAAGTCAGAATGTAGAAATGACATCTGACAAGGAAGAAAGAAATAAAAGAAATTTTAAATTAAATATTTCATTTGACACTATTGGCATTGTTGGAGAATGCCTTTAGCCATTATGTAGAGCATTCATGAAAGCAAGAAGAATGGACAGTTAATTTTTAAGGGGAAATAGGTACAAATCCTTCAAAAGGGAAAGAACTTTGAAAGTGGAATTTTTTTTTTCTCACAAAGCTGCTTGCAGATTTTGACCAATCTCAGACACTTCTATTTGTCTTGTCAGTTGTCAGCACTCAGCCCAATTTCAACAAGACAATTTAAGAGCATTACATGGGCCATTTGTGTGAGGGGAGAGTGTCCATTATCTCTAAAAAAAGCCACTTCAAAATTATGGCACTCAGATAATATGAATAGCACTGCTATCAAAAGTCAAAGCATACCTTAGGTAGTCATCTGCAGTTTAGCTAGATGAAAGTATTCCACAAAACACATACATTTGTGGAAGGTTGGTACATGCTTATTCTAATGGCTGTCATATTTGCTTGGCTTGATGTAATTCATACTTAATTTTAGATGTCACAGTTCTGTCCAAAAAAGTCATTTCTACAGAGATCCTAATTGAAGGCACCAGACCATCTGAAAACATTCCAGCAGTGCATGAAGCAGTGTGACTAACATATGCCATTGGATTCTTCAATTTGTTCCTCCCCAGCAAGGGACAACAGGCAGTGAAGCAATTCTTTTTGTTGTGCATTTTAATCACATACACAATTATGTTTATATTGAAAAAAGCAGGTCAAAGCCAATGTTCCTCGCAGGGAGAGAGAAAGGCAGTAAAGTTTCAATGCTGCACAGTTCTCGGCAATTCCTATAAGGTTTTTGGCAAAAAAAAAAAAAAAAAAAAGTTGTTTTCTTGTCTCTAACTTGGTCTTGCACATCTTCACACTGCAACATACTCCTTGTTTGTCTCTGTTAATTAGAGCAGACTTTGCTGTAGCCCACCACAGCTTGAGCGATGGCTGCAGTCACAGCAAGGTAAGCAGCACCATTTGTTGGTTATGGCCCTCTAAGGACATGTGGGAAGAGAAGGTGAAAATTGGAGGAAAGTTGGCAGGTGTGGAACAATTCAGTGATGCAGCACGGAACCCCTTGCAGAGGGTGCCACATCTCTTTGTGTGCAAGAATCTACAGGCAGTATGTGAAAAGACTGGGAAAATAAACAAAATGAAGTCAGGGCTTTTAGACAGCCCCAACATGGCTTTCATGCAGAAGAGAAAAGCTGGAAGATAAAGCTGCCAATTCTTTCTGTCCATCAAAGGAAAGCAAAACAGGGTCAGAGCCAGTGAGAATAAAGGAAGAACAAGGTACAACAGGTCTGTGAGGCAAAAAGAACTATTTCTGCACCTTTTAATTTTGCAGCCGAAGTTCATTTACTCCCATGCTCAGAGTTACAATAACATCTTGAGAACAAGCAGCCCAGATGCCAAGGCACAGTTAGCTGAAGAAGCAGGTGGTTGCTTACCCAGGAGACTGAGTGATGACTGTTCTCAATTTCGCCCTAATTCATCACAAATCACTGCCAGACCCATTTTGGAGCCATGAGGTTTTGTCAGGCTTCCTTCTCTGACCAGTAGACATGTCAGGTTTGTCAAAAGTGGGAGCATCCCAGTCAGGCTAATTTATATCTCTCTCTCTCTCTACCTGGATGAAAAATCAGAGCTGTTCACACCAAGACTCTCTTGACTGAGCCCTAAAATACAAGGAGGGCTCAAGGGGAGTGTGGGTTTGAAGAAAATTCCTCCTGCACAGCCTTCTGCTGTGTATGGCAGTGCTGACACCCACGAGAGCTCTGCAACAGTGTGTGTGAACTGGGTTTTCCCCTCACTTTCAGTACATAAATCAGCAGAAATCAGCCTGTTGTGTCTTTGTCCTGGTTGAGCCAATTTTCCTGCCTTCTATTCAGCCATATGAGAATTACCGATGGGAAACTGTGGCAAACATGATAAGCAGCTTGTTTGTTACACCTCAAGTTCCATTCATTTTCCAAACCAAAATAGGGGACATTTTTCAATGAATATTTGAATTGACTGTTAATAACAAATCTATCTATCCATGTTATAGCCATGAAAGTTATGTTTGAGCCCTCCCTCACTATGCAGTTTCTAAATTCAGGAATTAATCCTCCTACCCAAAGGAGGCCAAATTTTGTGACTGTGACAATAAAAGCTCCCTGCAGACCTGCAAGATCCCAGGTATCTTCCATCACTACCAGAGTCTATCAAATGAAGACTAAGAAACAAATTAATTTGCCAGAAGTAATATTTGTACCATCATCCAGAGAAGTAAGAGCAAATATATCTTCAGAAACTGAATAACCTTTAATAATGACTAAAGTATCTGTGCTTTTCATAACAATTTTTTTTTACATCCTTAAGATGTTTGATTTCTCAGATTTATCCATGTAAATAATTTTTGCTCAATATAACAACTTTATAACAACTGTTTGAGTATTGTGGAAAGAAAATTTCATTGCTCTGACTGCTACTAAGTTATACAGTATGTATCTACTCATTATTTGATTGAATAAAATCCAGATTATGAGGACAATATATCTAAGATTCCCTCCTGATGATTGTTTCTTTTACATTTTTTTAATACTTAAATAAACTAGTTTCCATGGAAGTTCCTGCCAATGAACTTGTTCATTCAGAACTTTGGGCTTTATCCCAACTGGCCACTTATTTTTCAGTCAAAAATGGACAGATGCAGGAGGTCAGAATTTTTTAGGGTCAAGCCATAAAAAAGAAATTTTATCTTCTAGCTATTTCCATGATGTTGAGCGTGCTTTTCATTTTAAGCATGACTGATCCCACCAGTTCTAGATGACATTTGCAGGAGACAAATTACAAAACTGCTGTGGAATCTGTTTGGTTTCTCTCAGCACATGTGAGGCAACATGAGAGGAGGTACCACAGCACGGTAAAATACCATTCCCATTAAAGGAAGGAACATAGCTGGATTTATCTTGCCACGCATTTGCAGATGAAATGAAAAAGCCTCACAGACATTTAAGGCCATTGGATGATGCCAAATACGTGCAAACTTTGCTTGAGATACCTTCTATCTGAAGACTTCTGCCTGCTGTAACATCTCACAGAGGTGAAAGGATGATTCAGTGTCAGTGAGTGTAGCCATCAGCCAAAAGCTTCCAGAAGAAATAAAGCTCTCTTTCCCAGCAGAAGTAACGTACCTGCCTGTATTGTGTTTAACAATGCTGCTAAAAGGCTGCACTGCTCTCAAGCACAGGAGTGAAAGCGCCTGAATTTTTACGTGTGAAGAATAGCTTCTCCTGAACACATCCTAAAGCCTCTGGAATTTCACAGGAACATCCATGCAGGCCCTGAGAAGAGCTGTCTTGAATATAAACACATTGCTTGCATAAAAACTGTATGCATGCCTTCCTTTGGACATACATAAGCACAGATGGAGACAAAAAAACCTGCTACTCTTATATCTGTTTGCCTTTATTGCTATTTTCTTCTAATGGTTGAAAAATTCTGTTCATAGTTCTTCTAAATTAATGAGAAAGTTATTACTTCTTTTCCTTTAAAAACAACTCCAGAACTGATAAACAGGTTGTTTGGCAATTTTTTTTTTGTGTGGGGTATTTGGTTTCTTTATCTTAAATTTAGTTACTTTTCTTTTACAGGAGGGAGGAAAAGATAGTCACTTTTCCCTCGCTTAAATACAAAATTGGATTTTCTTGGCTTTGAAATATTTTGAAATTTTTTGATGACAGCTAAAAAAACCCCAACACTTTTCATCCATCTCTACAGCTGCATTTGTATCCAAGTGCTTTGCATAACTCTCAGAAATTTACAGGAAGATCAAATTCTTCACGAGCTGACAACTAGAAACCATTATCACCCACCGTGGGGTGATGTGCTCTGAGCTCACCGTGCCCTGATCCTCCTGACCTGAATGGGTCACCTTGTGAAATACGAGTGAGTCCATGCTGGGAACTGATGCTCAAAAGAATTCTATGAGTTCCATATTTTTATAGACATAAGGGTGTTCTAGCCAAGTCCTCATTCTCAGAGGCATGCCAGAGGTTTTAGCATTGCCCAAGAAATTACTATCGGGCTCATAATTTGACCTGGAGTCCTCAAGAGGCCCTACACAGTTAATTAGGTAATTTGTAACCTCCACTACTTAAGCAAATATTTTTACTTATTTACCACTAGTCTGTCCCTGGTTTGATAACTTTTCCAGATTAAGCAGACTTGCACACAGTTTTCTACACTGTGACTAGAGAAAATACTGCTCTGAGACAGTCCCTCTAGGCAGGACTTTCTAGCTGCTTCTGAGAATCAAGGTTATATCTCTGTAGAGTGTTTCTCTATGTGATCAGGATCTACAGGTCAGGATAACTTTAATTTGGAGGTCCTTTGCACAACATAGATCTGCTTTTTGTGTAGATTGTATTGCAGGATTTAACTCACCATACTGCAAAAATTGAGCTTTTACATCCTAAATTAATTCACTGCTTTCTGCTGTTTATTGTGCTGTTTAGGTAAGCCAAGAATGATAGAAAGTGAGAGCTGGATTTCAAGAAGTGAAGGGTTTTTTACTTCTCTCTATATCACCTTCAGCTACAACCTACATTGTTGAAAAGGCACTTGTAATATTAAGAGACTTCCCATGCTATTGAGCAGTTACACTAATTTCTTTCCTGAATATAACTCCTAAATCCCTTTTGAGATCCCCGTTTTCCAAGATATCATAACATAGCATTTTGCAGAAGAGCTTTCTGATGTGACTTGAATAGGCCAGATGATAACTAAATGATGTTAGATCCCTGTGCATCATAGTCTTGTCTTTATCTTTACTTAAGAGTCTTAATACCAGATTTTGTCCTCACTTAAAAATGACTTTTTACTTCCCTGACACTCTTTGGTGAAACATATACAACAGCATAACCCTCAGGCAGAATCACTCCCAATCTGCCAAGGAACTACCCCTTTTTGCTAATGATTTCCCCTTGATAGATCACTTTTAGGGGTTTTCGGTCACTTTTTGGCCATACATTATATTCTCCATAGGTTCTGATATTTAATTAAATGGAGACAATCCGATTTCAAACACCTAAACAAAGAGTAACATTGTAGATTAAGAGAAAGTACAACTGGGGGAAGTAAAGGGCTGATGAATTCTTTCCCACACCCCCCAGACAGGATCAACTGTACCAATACCTCATTCTAAGAATATTACATCTTGAGAGGTATCTTTATCATCCATTTGTGCATTCTTGTCAAAGGGCAAATTAGGTTTTGTGTTACACGACCCCTTTTCCACAGAGCAATGTTGATTGACAGCTAATATTTTTCTTCTGTACCCATTACATTTTAAAAAATATCTTCTCATTTGAAGTGTTCATGTTTGAACCTCTTTTTGAAAGTAGAAATGAAGAATCCTCACTCTGCACTGCAAGAAATTTCATCTACTTCCAAGTAGATATGATCAGGCTTTTAATCTTTAGCCACAATTACAGCTTGATTCAAGGATCATTAAAGCCAGCAGGAGTATTTGCAATTATTTAATAAGCCAGGTCTTTCCTATTTTCTAAAATGTAGAAACAATTGACAGTTGCTTAACCTGAAGAGAAGTTCCAAATTTCATTCTACTGGGTAAATTTCATTCTACTGGGACGAAATAAGACCTGGAAAAGCTGACAACAGTTGTCTCTTCATATTCAAATGCCAAGACAAAAGTGGAGAATTAGATTCCCTCTTAGAGTAACAGCCTACAAAACACCCTTGGCTGCTGTAGAGACAGACATGAGCACAAAGCAAAGTTTGTTGGTAACAAGATCAAAGCCTCAGACTAAAAAGCATCAGATAAAAAGGATCTGAGAGACAAATGTACACCTCAGATCTTGTTTTCATGGTGCAAGTTCTGTTTCTTAGAGCTATATATCCTAAGGACACTGGACAGTCTCAGAACTTTTCTTGTATTACTTCAGAATAAATCTTCTGAAAACATCTTTGTGTGAAAGGCCAAACACCCCCCAATATTATTTTTTTAGTCCTCACTGTTTATTGCCCATGTTTTAAACATGTCATATTGCAAAGTAGTAGACCTTTACTAATGTTTTGTGTGTTTGTTTGCTCCCAAAATTCAACTATTTGATCAGATCATATTTTCCTGAGCAGTTTAAAAGAAAATCAGCCTCCAAGCCCCTAAAGTGACTAACATCTAAAGTATTATTGCCCATTTTCATCTTTCAAATGGGGATTTGAAGATCAGTGTGTCACAGGCCATAGAAGAGCAGCAAGTAAAATAAGCTTTGAAGGAAAAAAACATTTTTTTTGAGAGGACAAGTTTTTGGTAGCTCCCTTTATACTCTTCTTGATTTTTGTTTCATGTTTTTCTTTGCTACTTGAAAATGAATCTGTCTAACCTTGGTTTGATATGATTAGTTAGCATAAGTCAGCCTATGGGGGAGAGAGGATGAAGGAAAAAAGCAATTGCCAAAAATGCTACAAGTTTATTACTGAATCCATAGCTCCTTACAACTTCAGGCTGTGAAGCAATCAATGTAATTTTTCTAACAGAGCTTTTTCAGCTGGCTGGAAGGAGTGTAGGCTTAGTAATTGCAGTGTTTTCTACTTGGGAAATTGGTATTTGCTTAGCTGGGTTCTCATGGGAGGGTATGACACCCTCTTTCTGTCACAGGACAAGGACCCTTGAAGCTCTGCCAGGGAGCTGGATGTGCAGCTGTGCAGCCCCTGCTGTGTGCATTTCACAATTAACAGGTAGGTGATTTGCAATTGCATATGTGGATAATCATGGTAAATGCACTTGTTTAGGCTGCTAAATGGAAGAGAAAATATTTCATCTGGTAGCCTGATGAAAATACCATCTAAATGTTTGTCAAAAGTACAATTCACACACAGGATCTGCAGAGCAATTCCTGCAGTGGGCAGGATTCACCATCAGCTCAAAGCTCTAGAGCTGAAACTTGCTACCCTGAGGATGGTGATCCAAATCCTGGCTGGGCCAGGGCTGCCATGCAGAGAAAGCAGAACAGATGGAGGGGACTTGGGTCTGGCTGCAAGGAGTAAAGCTGGATTGGATGTCCTTATGCCAGCCAGAGTGAGCAGCAGTTGCTGTCACCTGTGTACCCAAATCCCTCCCTGAGCTGCAGACAGCTCTGCCACCACACTGCAAACCACAAAGCAGAGGCTGTCACCACGGTTCCAACTCCATCCTGATAAACTGCTGACCTGGAGAGGTGCATATTTTGGTTGTGTTTATGATTAGCCCTCAGCCCTCGAGTTTTTTTTTGCATAGTCTGAACTACAAGCATAAAAAGGAAGACATATTTGCTAAACAAAGATAGGAATCATGGATAAACCTCTCTGCAAGGCAAAAATTATTCTTGTACGGGCACATTTCTATAAAAACTAATTAAAATTGTTGTATATTTATTTAGACACAAGTAAAATTAAAATTGCAGATTGCTATTGAACTGTTCATCTTGTTCTTTGTGCTTCACTCCAAATTTTCTGTTTCAATTAAACTCTGAAAGCTCAAAAAAATTAAAATATTCTGGTTTTTTTTGTTTCTAATTTTGAATTGGACTAAAGAAATCAAGTTTTTCCTAAAGCATATAACTATGTGGGTTTTTTAACAAAGCTTGCAATCCCTCTTTCATTCAAAACATGCTCATTACTCTTATGAAAGTTATAATGAATACAACTCTATATTGCATATGATTCAAATATGAGAAAAAGTATGTGAATTACAGAAAGTTAAGTGGATGAAAATCCTGTAGCAGATGCATATGGCATAATTATGTTGAAGAACTATCACAGAATTATATTAAAATACCAGAGAAAAAAAGACTTACACCCCCAACTTCCTAGAATAACAGAACTAACTTGGAATCAAAGAAGAAGAAAGCTGCTCTGGGTGAATTATAGGGTTCCCCCTGGCTGTATTAGTTTTTTTTCAAGAATCTTCTCTCTTTCATCTCTTTAGCTGCAAGACCAGGATTATCCAAGGATCTGCATCTTTGGTGTCATGAGTGGCTTTCTGAAAGGAGTGTTGTAAGATAGACATAGAAAGACTGGACAAAGTCTGCTTCTCTTATCCCTGAGAAAGCTTGTCTGACTCTTTGAATAACTGTCAAGTCAATATACAGCACAAATAAATTATCTTGTTATATCTTCAGTGAATATCCTTGCAGTAATTCAACTATCTCTCACTAATGAATAAAAAGAGTATAGATAGGCAGATCTCAATGGATGAAAGCTATCACCGAAGAGTAAGAAAAACAAGCCCTATAATAGCTAAATATTTCATCTACTCTGAATGAATGGCCTTGAAATGATGTCTCACTTGGAAACAGATGTTAGAGAGAAAATGAAATGCTGGTAAATGTCAACAGAGAATCATCAATACCTTCTTTTTCTTGAACTCACTTTTGCATGACTTACCCCGTACATTTCCTACTTGTCGTTGCTTATTTGCTAATGCTGATTTTGTGCTGCCTCATGAACATACAAATTTCTTTCAGACCTTGTGGTTGGTTGACTTTAAAAAATAACTTTATGTACGATTTATTTAAAATTCCACCCCTACTTGGTTACTACATCAGTAGTTGGTTACTACTGATTCAGAGAGATTACAGTGCTCCTTCACAGAATGATGTTTAGTTACTCTCACCTCATTCCAGCCCTCACTGGCCCCAGGACAAAGCCAGGACATTTGCATTGCTTTCCTCTGGGTGAGGCTGACCATATATCTGCCTCCCAGCCCCCATCTAAGAATCACCTTTTTTGGCCAAACACCCGTGGTGCTCATGCAGTGTGATTTGTCACAGCCCTGACAGGGACAGGTGACAACACAGCAGAACCTGCCAGGCCTTTTGGGAAACCAGCCAGATAACAACCTGATTGCCATCCCTGCTGCTGAGAAAAACACAGAGTACCCATGGATGATGGATGTTATCAAATTCAGGCAAGATTTCCTTCCTTGTCTCGTTTTGTTGGTAGTAGCAAGTACAGTCCCTGAAGGGCGCTAACTTATTATTACAGTCAATTGAGTGTACTGAGTGGTTATGTCTCAAAATACTCATGTGAGAATATATTTTAAGTCTTCTTGGGAGTCAGTAAGTAAACTCTGGCAATGCTGACAAGCCCATGGAGAGCTATTAAATGCAGAAATATACCTCTGGCACAGGAAATCTCTCAACCACAATTTCCTGAGGGTTATGAGAGCATTTTGGGAAAAGGATCATCATACAGTCATCTTGTTTTATGTTTTCCAGGAGGCATCTGCTATTGGCCACTGCTTGACAGGAGGGGCTGCACTAGGTGGATACATCATGGAAATCAGAATTACTGATCTCACTCAGCTGATGAGACCTTTACTGAGCACCTTGTTGGGAAAAGTCTTCTCTCACAACTTTCACAAGGGCAAAGTATAATTGCTGAAGTAAAAGATCTAAATAAACTTGTCAAGTTTCAGCAGTAGTGATCTAGTCTCAGCTCATTCATACACAGCTGGTTTGGCTATCTTCTTACTAAACTGGGGTTTTCTGTTAAACCACTCCTGTTACTTGAAGACTTCCCTGAATTGCTTAATTATGGGAAACACGACCTCAGATTTTCTGATTTTGTTGGATCTGTAGTGTTAGAGCAAGAGCCAGATCAGTTTTTCTCTGCAGTCATTGCTGTAGACAGTGCTCACCTGTGCTAAGGAAGCAGAACCTGCCACTTTGGGAAGGGAAAGGAGACTTGTGTGGCTTTTAGTCTCTGATACAGAAATCCCAGACACAACCATAAAGAAAGAGTTTTCCAAGAAATGTGGAACAATAGGGAAGATCTATGAGGCAGGAAGACATCTCTCAGGAGAATGGCTGAAGCAATTTGTCCATGGTCAAGAGATTTAAGATCTGTTTCTGTATGGATAATCACATGTGTTTTCAGAGACCATATTTTGAAACTAGTTTTATTTATTTTACCTATTTGGGGTGAATGTGCCAGAAGGAAGGTGGATATTGAATTGCAGGACATTCAGAACAGTATAAACATACATATACATACATATACATGAATTTATATATATATATATATATGATTATATTTGACCCCTCCTGCAATTTTTATGGAGTTCACAGTCCCTGATCAAATTTTAAACTTACAAACCCAATATCAGCTAAGCTATATGGGATGAAATGGAGTTGTTCCTTTAGCAGTGCTCATGACAATAACAGAAAATAAAAATTCAGACATTCAAGAATGCTCAAGCAGCCAAATAATCTTCTTAGAAAAAGCCCCAGATAACAAAGAGCAGACTTTGCCCATAAAATTTCTACACTGTTTGTGTTTTGCATTTTTTTCCAGTCACCCATTGTTTTATCTTCTCACATGACACACAAATCCTTCCAGTGAACTTCTACCAATCCTAAAACAAACTCCACGTTTTGGACAGCATGATTGTTTGAAGGGGCACTTGACATGCATCACTGTTTTTCATTTCTAAACGTAAATAAATTATGGTTACTCCTGATGCATGGTTTCCATTAAGATTCCTATTCTGATTGCAAATACAAATATGGGAAAACAAACCTACTGTTTCCAAAAATCTCACTGCTTCTTGCTTCAGCACATGAGCCACTCAAGCACAAGAAAATACAGATCAATTGCTTTAGATTCAACATGACTTTCTCCTTCTGTATTGGTTTGATTTTTGTTTTTCCCTAACAGGTCTAACAGAGCTGAATACACTCTTTATGCCATTCCAAAGCAGATGTCTGTTACCTGAGCATAGTTCTGATTTCTATTTGAAATTTATAGGAATTTTCTATTGACTTTGGATGGGAGATGGCTGAGGCTGAAGTTGGCATGACAGTCTGCACTCCTGACCAAGCAATTCCATGAAATATAGATCAATGCAAGGAAATTAAGGAGTAGAATCAGTGATAGTTTTCTGAGGCAGATTGTCAGCAGATGTAAATGTTGATAGGCCACAAAATGTTGGCCACAAAACTTGTGTGCAGGTGGTGTCAGTAGGCAACAGTACCCTTGACAACCTGGACACTGCCTTTGCAACAAAACTATCCCCTTAACTGTAAGGGTTCAGTGAGAACACATCCAAATGTTCATACAAAAAATGAAATGGGTTTATATGGACCTGAATTAGCTTTGATCAATTCAGTACCTCATTTCTGCCCACACTTTCTCCCCAAAAGTTATGTCTCTGTCCCTGTCATGACTCACACACCACTTGGATTTCTGTTCCAGTGTCCCTGAGGTGGTGCCATTGCTGTATACCTTCCTCCATCATCCATATAAACACTAAATATATAACAGCCCTGGGACTGTCCCTGACAGCCAGGAGTACTTCCTCGTACAGAATTTTAGCTTCAGTTTATCTCCTTGTAAAATGTGGCAAATGATATTGTCTTCCTTTATTGAGCTATTTGAGATTTCAGGGGATGAAATATATGACATAAAAGAAAAGCTGTGGATGCCTCATCCCTGGAAATGTTCAAAGCCAAGTTGGATGGGGCTTTGGGCATCCTGGTCTAGTGGGAGGTGTCCCTGCCCATGGCAGGGGGCTTGGAATGAGGTAATCTCTGACACCCCTTCCAACCCAAACCACTCTGTGACTCTATAAAGGCCAGGACCTTTCCTTTTTGTGTGTCTTGCCCATTTTCCCCTTCTCTCTATACAACTGTTTGCCCTTTGTGTGCTCAGCGCTGCAAATTCCTCTCACAATCACAAATCTGAATCAGGTCAGAGACCTCCAAACCCTTGGTCTTCCTTGGAGCTATGCTATTTAGTGTTGAATCAAAGCTGAGCATGGATCTGGACAAATTGTTTACTTCTCCTCTTGAAAAACATGGATTTTTTATGTTTGTATCCTTTAAGCACAATTGCCATGAATTTTACACAGTTAATCTAAAATAGTCACAGGAACTGGCATGACATTTCAGGAAACTTTCCTATTTAATGACACACTGTGCACAGAGCAAATAACCAGGCCCTCTTCCAGGCCCTTTTACAACCCACTCAGGTTACAAGGTTGGCTCACATGACAACTTGCTCTGGGCTGAATCATCCACAGAGCCTGAACTCACAACCTCTGCGACTGCAGTTATAATTTTCTATGACTGGAGCTAAACTACCAGGTTCATTACCTCAGAGACAGCAAGAACCTTATCAATCTCCTGTGCACTCCAGCCAATGGGAAGGAAGAAAAAACCAAGTGTAACCCAGGGCAGAAAAAGCCCTGGATCTGTTTTGCTAAATGTGTAAGCCTAACCTGTCCATTTTACTGTACAGTCAGCATCAGAAAATCAGAGAACCTTTTCAAAAAGTGCACCTGATTTCTTGAAGATTCTACAGGTCCTCCTGTAGACCCAGTCTACAGATTATGCAAACCTGTGTGAGTTATCTCTTTAAATCAAGACAAAACATTGTTTTTAATTTCACAGACAGTGAGAGACAAAACAGGGACTAAAGGATCCTGTGATAAGGGTGTTGTGTCAACTGAATATGAAAACAGTCACATAAAACCCGAGTGATCTGCTAGCAGCTAAGCAGACATGGGGTAAGCTCTGCAGGAATGCTAAAACCCCACAGTTATTCACAAATATATTCCTTGCAAAGGTCACAAAACATTCCGGATTAAATTGTTCACTATTAAAAGTAGTCTCAGCTAGGATGAGTGAGTCAGTACTGTGGGGAGAGATTTTTGTCCAAAATTCAACTGAAATTTTTTTAACCAAAATCTACCTTCCAAGTTTTCATTTTGAGTAGCAGGAACCACTAAGGCCTGAGAAGGTGCAGCTCCTCATGGCCAGGCTAGGTACACTTGCACAATGGAGTCCTGGCTGCTTGGACTTGGCTGAATTGCATTGTTCAGTAAAAACTCCTTTTTCAGGCATCAGTTATGGTGAGTAGAACTCTCTAACTTGACTAGAGAATGTAACTGTTGTGTCATGCACTGAGAGAGCATTATTTAACATTTACTGAAAAGATTTATTTTTCTTGAACTCTCTTCTGCAGGGACTCACACACTCATCTGCACTGAAATCTCAGCTGGCCTTTTCACATTTTATGAGCTGGGGGATGGGAGGCTGAAGTCACTCTCCAGTAGCTATTCCTCCAGGTCAGGAGTGATTTTGAGACAAAACTCTCAGGGAAGAAGCCAAAGTCATTTGTAGTCACTGTCTTTGCACAGTAATACAACCAACAAGTGGTATTACAACAACATTACACTAAATTTAATGACTTTGCCTTGTTCATCTTTACAGCAGCTAATGAAACATTATGAATGCAAAACAAATAGTGTGTTCAGGCTGGTTCAGGATCCACATGGTATCTGAATGTGCTGCATGAATTATTCACACTGTTTTTGTTCACCCCTGTCATGCCTCCCCCATCACAGACTAAAATTCCTCTAAAACTGTTCCCCTTGCCCTGAGGAGAGTTTCATGTCTAGTGTGTCAAAAACATATGAGACAGGTCACCCAGTAAAAGTGAAATGATAAAATATGAATATGCTCAAGGAAGGAGAGAGAGAAGGGAGGAGCTGGCAAGCTTCCTCCCCGTGTGACTGAAGGTCTTCTCATTTTTTATTTTTCAACAAACCACTGTACCACTGCTCCTTCCTCCCATTTAGCTTATGAGATAGCTGGATAGACTGTGTTGAGCTGCTCTTGAGGCAGAAACTGGCATAAGTCAAATTTCCTCAATATCAAGGTGGGCTTATTTATGGTGTTAGCATTCAGAACCAACCCAGATTTGCATCAGTATCAACGACCTCCCCCACACCTTTCCTCCAATCTCAGTTGCCAAAAGTACTGTGATAATTGCTATTTGACCTCTGTTACCCTTTTGCTAGTTTTTACAGCCAGAAAAAAAAAAAAAGATACTCAATTTTGACTTCAAAACAAACATAATCTGTTTTTCAGCATTGACCTGCTGTTTGCCTGTTAGCAGGAGGCAAATATTTGTAGTGATTTGGAAGGCACACAGAAAACAGATTGATAGAGAGTCAATCAGCATGCCAAATACCTTGCTATTTGCTCTCATGAAAGGCTGGTGAATCTGCTTTTTTGTTGGCTTTTTTTTTTCTTTTTTCTTAGTTTTCTCCTCTGTGATTGCCTCACCTACTGGAGAGCTGATCAATTTGTCACAATCTCATTTTCATCTCAATTACTGCAATGAAGGTAGTGTTTCTACGAACTTATTTAAAAAAAAATTCCAGGGTTTTTAGTCACACAGGTTTCAGCCTGACAGACCAAGATGTATATTACATATCACAGCATTGATGCCCATCAGAGAAAAGTTACAGATAGGTAACAAGTAAACACATTAATTGACTGAAAAGTCCTTGAGCATTTTTAGTCAGGGAAGAAGTAACAAGTGTGTATGCTGGGGGTGTGGAATATTTGGGATCCTGCCCCCTCACTAGCAACAAGTCAGAAGGGTACAATTGAGTCTGCATTGGGAGAAGCTGAAAAAAGCTACACCTCTCTCTGGACTTATGGAACTCAAAGGTGCAGTAGAGCTGGTTAGAGGAATGGGAGATAAAGCTTGAGTGATGGGAAGCCATCAAGGTTTTATGCCCTTGCCCTGTGTGTGGGGGTATTGCCATATATACAGCCCTGAGTTGAACTTTCCTGCCAACTCCAGCAGTCTTCTGCTCCCTGTTTCTTCATACTTTTGCATCTTAAGCTACTTCTGATTGTGTGCTAGTCCCTGTGCTGGCTCTGCATGGTGTCAGTCACTGCAGGTGTGCCATGATATCCCAGCCTTGCACTATCCTGCCTTCTCTCAAGCTCTCTCCCAAGGCATTGTAACAGTCTGCCCAGCAAAGTGGTGGGATTGAAATAAAATCATCTTCCCTGGAAGTTTTCAGAAAATGCATGGATGTGGCCTGTTTGGGGACATGGTTTAGTGGTGAGCACATCAGTGGTGGGTTAATGGACTTGATCTTAGAGTTCTTTTCCAACAAAAATCTTTGACTCTAAGACACAAAGGGTAAGACAAGACACAATTCTGATTGTAGCTTTCTACTGCTTCTCTGGTTCTTGGGATATTTCAGTGCAGTTCAAAATATGAAGATTTAGCAGATGGACTTGGAAGAAGGGAAAATAACCTGTCCTGCTAATCCTCCTTTCCCCTAGTCTGTACATTCACTGCATTATTCCTTATTATTGTACCAAGCTTCAAAGTAGAGCCAGAGAGACCAGAAAGCAGCACACAATCATCTGCTCCAGGTGTTCCATTCCTGCCTTCTCAGCTGTTATTGTTCCTCCATGCAGGCAACATAAAGAAAGTGACATGTTTATTAGCTCACATTCAGCTGTGCCTGATTGATATCTACACTATAGTGAAACAGCTTTTTGCAGCCATTTCACTTTCAGTGAAGGATGCTGTTTTAATTGTCATAGTCAGTCTTTTGTCAAATGTTTGTGTGTTGCTGAAGAGCCCAGGGTAGCATTGCAGCTGTTACTGCAGGATTAATGAAAGGCATGTTCTGCTTACACAAAACTGACACTGAGTTAACTGACTTCATAGAAAAAGAGAATCTGGGCTAATAAGTGCCTAAGGACTGAAAGCAAGGAAGTCAAAACTGCAAGCACCCAAGGCCTTTCTTATAAGGAATTTTTTTTTTAGACAGGAAATATTTTACTCTGTTATGACCATAATAGTTGCTCTTCTCAATCATTTTAATGAAGGCATGCAATAGTGGTACTGTTTTAATTATTTTACATTTTAATTATTTTAATTATTTTACAATAGTACTTAAGAAATGGAATGGAGTTTCACGTGGAAGTTGGTTAATTACCCAGATCCATCACAGATAATTTATATAGTACAGCCCAATAGAATCATCCTTAAGTCAAGAGGCATTTTCTATCAAATTCAGAGTTGTTTAGACTAGACTTAATATCTTCAGATTCAATACCTAATTCTTATTGCTTCACTTGTCTTGATGAGGGAGAAAGAAAAAGAGACAACAAAGCACTAATAAAGCTTATTTGACACAGACTTAAAATATGGAAAAATGGCAAGGAATCTTATCTAGAAAGCAATTGTTCTGTTAAGTCTTTCTCTCCAATGATGTGTTAGGATCCTAATGCATCAGTCCTATGAAAGTCTAATCACTGGTTCTCATCAAGAAAAGCACTTAAGCACCCGCTTAACTTTGTGAATGCTCCTGGCAGATGTCCTAAAACATGACTGAGCTGAAAGCAAAATATTCAGCAACTAAAAGGTACTGTCCTATAATGACTGTTATAAGAGAGAGACTTCAAATTAATTCTAAAGTGTTACCTAAAAGAAGTGAAAATAATTAATTGCTTTGATGCAATCAGTCCCAGAAGGAAACACTTGGCAAGGGCAAAGATGCATTTTCAAGTCCACTGTAGCTTAAGGATAAATGTGCACTTTGTTCTTATAAAATTGGCAAATGAACCCTCAAAGCAAACTCTAGGCATTTCAGAGACTTGAGGTATAAGGGTTTTGGTGGAGGTCAGGTGTCCATGGTCAAGAGATTTAAGATCTGTTGAGGAGAGGAAGGGAGGCCAGAAAGGTCTCTTTGTCCTGGGACATATCATTGCCTCGTTCTGTCTCCCCCCTTCTTTGACTGGAGCAGCTGGATCTGCCAGCACAGGCAGAACTGCTGCCTGATTTGTCTTCTGCCTCGAGCTAATTATGGTAGCTCGTCACTTTTGCAAAGTGATCTACAGGATGCTTTGCTCACAGATGTGATTTGTACAAATTGTGACTCTGTCAATATGCTGCAGTGAACTGGCCAAAGATAACAAATGGCACAAAGACAGGTGATCAGATTGATTTTGTACTTCTACAGTAACACTGAGAGAAGTTTGCTGCTGCTGCTAGCGACATGCTTCTGCTGATGGCAATTTTTCTGGCAGAACTTGTGCACTGGGATGGGAGAATCAGCAGCTTTATGGTGAGGACAAAGGCAGTGGCTAAAATCAGAGATATTTCCTCTCACCAGCCCTATCCTGCAGAAAGTCATCACTTGATTTTTAATGCTGTAGTTATTGTCTCCAAATCAAAAATAAGGTAAATACTGTCTTTGTTAATTGGAAAACAGAGAAATCTACATTTTCTGGCATAAGATAGGAAATACATATGACACAAATTGGCCAAGCTCTTTGAATTGCATTCATTAAAATGAGTCTGTTTAAAGTCACATGTCTGGGTTTTGCTGACACTTGTCAAACCCAGTGTTCAAAACCAGTTGTTTTACTCTGGGAATATTTTGTTGGATAAATTATTATTTATTTGATTGACCTTACCCATCTCTGCTGCAGTGGCACAGACTATTAGCTTTCATCTTGGAAGTAAAATAACATTCCTATTATGCTTATTTCTTCCTACATCCTAACAAACAAAAGAATTAGCATAAAGGAGAAGACAAATTATCAATTTCATTTAAAGGAATCTCAATTTCCTCTATTTTACCAGCTGAAATATCAGTGAGGGTTAATAAGACAAAATAAATGAAGCTCAGTATATTTTCTTAAACTCTGTTCTCATTGCTCAATCTCAGCCTTTCTGTGGAAGTCAGCAGTTTAAAACTCCATACACTGAATGTTCATAAGAAAAAAGATTTTTTAAAAATGGATAATTTTGGTTTTTGTTTAGCCAATATTTCATTTAAGGGAAGTGAAAGGAGGAAAGGCATCATCCTTCTTTTAGTCAGCTTGTTAGTCATTCACCATGAGCAAGAGCATGTTCATTCAGCGTTTCATGGGGAGAGGACAGCCTCAGTAGTGAGAGGAGTGGATCAAAACCTACGTGCTGCCAACACAGCTTTTCAGCTGTTCTGAGTCAAGCAATCTCCTGGAAATACAGGGAGGTTCTCAAAAACAACTGTATCAAATGCAACAAGTGTCTTAAATACAGGCATTCAAAAATAATCCTCACTTAGACGTGAGGAAAAATTTGTATCTCTTCCCCTTTTTTGCCAGTTTTTTCTCCTGTTCCTGCCATGCACTTTATTGTGGGGAAAAACCCTACTCACATGTGGCAATTACTGCAAGACTGGGCTTTTATTCTCAATATTTCAGACTGCACACTGTGCAAATAATGCAAAATGAGAATCAGGCAAATTCTCACAGCTCCCCTCTCACCCATCAGCAGCTGACATCACCTATCACTTCTATAGGTAATTAGCACTCATCAGGGGTAGATCAAAGTGGGAAGCCAGATTGGGGTTATGTAAACTGCCTGGAAGTGGAGAATAGTAAGTCCTAGCAATTGGAGAGAAAATTGTGACAGGAAGCTGGGAGGTGGGAGAGCAGAGAGCAGCTAAGGGAGAGCCCAGACTTCCACCACCAAGGCTCTGCTTGAGGATGAACCAGATCAGCAGTGACATGAAATCACATCTGGTAGCTGTGATTCACAGCAATCAATGTTTCAAAGGACAGCTGGCAAACATAAAACATTGTCTCCAGAGCTGTTTTTCTCAACAACCAAGTTACAGTGATAAAGATGTAGAGTTCTCCTAAAGATGATTATTAGGTACAGGCAGCAGGGCTGAGAGAGATCCCTGTGCAGGTATGGTGAAATTTCACACTACTGATGGGAAAGGTGTGACTTTCTATGCATACTCTCTCCCTTAAACCTTACCTGTAACAAATCCATGTTTTTCATGTGAAAAATGAAAATTAAAAAAAATAGACCAGGAACTATTGCTAGTGTATTAATTTTGACATGAATTTAAAACATTTTATATACTCATAATTACATAAGGTAGAGTTAAATACAAATCCTTTAATTAAGAAGCCAGGTATGATGTGATCATCCAGTCTGCTTTCCATGTAGAACAGTGTAAAAAGGCTGAAATTATTTCTGTTTGAACTAGAACACCTTCATCAGTACACTTCAAGCTCCTCTGTAGTTTGCTTACAACGCACGTCTGCCTATTTTTCATACATGGGAGTGTTCTAGTATCATACCAATAACTAAACTAATAAATACACCTGTAAACAGACATGATACTCCTTTAAATCAACTGAATAAAAAATGTATTACAGAACGTTCAGTTTCTTGCCATTTCTTCCTATTGTATGATCTGGGAAGAAAAATGGAGATCAAGTCACAATTTACTCCGTTACAGAATCATAGAACGCCTGAACCTCTGGAGATGATCTAGTCCAACCCTGCTGCTAAAGCAGATTCACCCAGGGCAGGTTGCACAGGATCATGTCCAGGAGGGATTTTGAATATCTCCAGAGGAGGACACTCCACAGCCTCTCTGAGCAGCCTGTTCCAGTAAAGAAGCTTTTCCTCATATTAATTTACTTCTGAAACTATTACTTTACATTCACCACAGAAAACCTTCTCACCCCAAGGGAATTGATGTTAAAGAATTTGTGTATTAGAGCCAGAGAGTGTAGGACTTTTATCAATAATGGAAGATATGATTAAATAACCTTTCTTGGATTTTTTATTTTTTTCTTTCCAAAGAGTACAGTTATGCATTTATAATACAGGTTACTTGCTCACCTATTTCTGGAACAGTCTGGCTGCCCTGACAAAGTACCATTTGACCTCTTTCCTGGCTTTCTTTCCATAAGTAAATATCCTATAATATTTTACACTGTTTCCAAAAACATTGCCCCCGCACATTAGATTAAATTATTTCTAGATGCAAGCTTCTAGCGTTCCTTTTATAGGCAACCAAAGTTTTCGTCATGTAAGTAGGTATGCACTAGTGTCATAGGGCAACTAGGGAGGAAAAAAATTATTAATTGTATAAAGTTCACTCCCGAAAGTCAGCTGAAGAACTTCTGCCTTTTGGGTTTCAATTGAATTCTCAATAATGGCTGAAGCAGAGACAGGACTGAATTAAAACACTCAATTGATAGATAATATATTTTTCAATTTTCTACAGCAGCGTGAAGGTCCAGCTGTGTCTGAAACCCTTCCCGGTTCCATGGAAAGAAAAGGAAAACAAACCAGCAATATCCTTTTCTGTGACCTATTTCTTTTCCTAAAAAGACTGCAGTGATTCACACCAAACACCCATCTACCACAACATTCTTCATAAATCATCTTTATAATCACAAGTCAAGTGACTCTATGGTTTCATGTCACCCTGTTCTTTTAAAAGTTTTGAATTTCTTTTAAAAGTTTTCTATGGCTTCTGAGGTTTACATATTTCTACTGGAGGTTCTCACACACTGTTCATGTAAATAATGATTGTTTTGCATTCTTTTTTGTGGAAGGAGAGAACAGATGAACTGTTAGTTTGACCAATGTGGTTGGAAAGGTGGCAATTTCACCCTCCAATCCACTGCCACTTTTAAAATTCTATATATTACAAAGTCAAAAATAAAACTTCTTCTTTTCCTTCTTTTACATCTTAAGTAAATGCATGAGTTATTTCATGTCGTAGTATGACAGTTTCATTCTTTGAAAAGAGGTTTATCAAGATTTCCTTAGTAAAGCAGTGAACAGGAAAGATAATTCCTCTGTCCTTGCAATTGTTCATCTTTGTTTCCCTGTACTAGCTCAATTTCCCTGAACCTTGTCCTTTGATGCATTCAGGGAATTCAGGATGGCTTCATATTCAATTATTGCTCGAATCTTAAACTATTCTTAAAACAACAATGTACCAAACAATCTCAACAGTGTTTGCACCCTGCAAATGAGGGGTGCTGTGTTAGGTGCCCTCATGGCCTCTTATGAGGCAAGAAATGTGTTAGACTGTTAATTTCAAGAAAAAAATATTTGGATAGAGTCAGGCAGAAAAGAAAAATAAAAAGAACAGGAAAAGTGAGGGAGCTTTTATAATCAACTGATTCAAGGAAAGGAATAAGCACAGTATTTTGTTTAAAAGCAATTCCAGGTGCTGTAGCTTATAAGTAAAATGATGAGTGAATGGAGCAGAATACGTCTGAGTGTAGTTAATATGTTCACTTTTTCTTTTCATATCTTTCAGCACAGTGTATCTGTGTGTTTTGAACTGGTCAGATATCCCTCTGACACTAAAATACGGAAAGCCAACCTCTGGCAACAACTTTCTCCAAAATATGACTTGATTGGAAGGGATAAAAAATGTCCTTTGAACCTCTTTTCATTAAAATTTGACTTTAAATACCATAGACATTTTCATTAAAATTAATAAAATCTCTGCTCAATGGAATATGGTTTGGTTTTATTTTAAATTTCAAATGTTACCTACTTTGCTCTTCTTTTTTATGAGAAGTTAGAATGAAAAAGACAAAGAAATATGCAAAACTACCACAGAAACTGATTATAGAATATTTTTCAGAAGAAAAAGTAATTTTTCAACCAGTTTTACAAATCAAAACACCACTGACTATGATCAAACTTTCTAGCAGATCTAAGAGTCTAGCCAAAAAGCTGCAGATACCGCTGCTTTCCTTCATACAAGCCCAGTATCTCTGCAACAAACATAAGTGTCTACACTCAAGTTTTATGCACATTTTACATGGTGCCTTGGTACAAAGGTTGAAACATGGTGGGTTTGGATCAC
Organism: Vidua macroura; assembly: GCF_024509145.1. Lineage (NCBI taxonomy): Eukaryota > Metazoa > Chordata > Aves > Passeriformes > Viduidae > Vidua > Vidua macroura. Next base: position 9,635,128 of record NC_071578.1, on the reverse strand, counting down.
AAATTCTGAAATGACTGCAGCATAGTGCTTGGTTCATTAAAAGAGCTTAATATCTAGACTGATGATAATTTATGACTTTATTTTTTTCATCTACCTAGAATGATCAAGAATCCAGTCTACTTCTAATGCCAAGAATCTATAGGCTCTCAGTCCAAAATTCATGGATTAAGTACGGTTGTTTGACCTAGTTGGAAGAGTTCTCCAGAAAAGCACATCTTTGGTCAATGGAACACAGTTTAGTAACTTCCAAGATACATTCATGGACAACTTATTCCTCCCACTCATCACTTCCCACACACTCATCTTGCATTGTCGTTTTTCTAAACTTTAGTAGCTCCTGTCCTTGGTATTCTCTTCAATCTCTAATGCACTTACTGGCAGCAACCACATAACTGTCCCCAGCTCCATTTGCTCAACAAAACAAGCCAAACTTTTACAGATCCCCAAGACAGAGTCTCTATTTTCCTATTTTCAGAAATAGCTCTCTCTGCCTCTTTTACCCTGGATTCATTTTTCTGAACCCCAGTAATTGGGTCTTGCGCTGCCTTGCATTTGAAGGTGGTTTGCAAGGGATTTGATCACGTGTAGGTCAGTCTCTCTTCATCCTCCTTGGAGGAGTTGCTACCACAGGAAACATAACTTACACCACCTCTGGCTTTCTCAGCAAAAAAAGACCAGGTCATTTATATATATAAATAGATATATTATTATAAATCCATTTATAATCTATTTATATAAATAAATAGATAATGAAACAAACCTCCCACCACAACAACTCAACAATGACAACAAATGTGTCCTTTTTTTTTTTCTTTTTGACATAGCCAACAACACAGGAAAGTGCTGAAGGCATTGTTAATGCCATGTTATGTGTATGACCAAATGGATCCATTTCTTAAGAACACTAATTTATTACACTCCATGATCATCAAGGCAAATTGAAATTTGAAGCATATAGAGTTGTTGGTGTATGCCTGACATGCACTGGCTTTCACCATGTGCCCCACCTGCTTTATCAAAAACCAATGACAACACCACAACAAGCAAAAAGAAATTCCTTGTCCTGACTGCTCTTGAAATGTGGTTATTTTATTTAACCTATATCAAAGGCTGATACTGAGCCAGGGTATTGTAGCAGGCTGAATTTCAATCATTCATGATTGCATTGCTGTGTATCCTTGGGGATAGATGTGAAGATTTTTATTGATGTTCTAGGCAGTCATGAAGAATTGTACTCTGACATCTAGTGCAGGCATTTACCTGATTTCTCATCTATCAGGAAAAACTCTGCTCTCTGCTGTCCACTGACACGTGTAAGCAAGGCAGGGCTGTTGAGGAACATACAATGCTGGGCAGTGCTGATACAACTCCTTTCTGAGTCTCCATTATTTACTCTTTCTTTTCTTAATAAAACCCAACAAATTGGCTAGAGGGTAACCGTAGTGAAGATGAGCCTCACAGTGTGAGCTGAAGATAAAAGTTGCAATGTTTTTTGTGTGTCTGCAAAGGGCTGGGCAGGAACTCTATGAGTGAACTGCATCATTTGTTCCAATGATGTGTTAACTCAGATACCCAGGGATAACAATTTATTGTGACAGCCTCATTTTTCTCTGATATTGTAGTGTCTTTCATGCAGATTCTCTCATCTTACCCTTCAGCTCTCTGTGTGCCTTCCCAGTCTGCAAGCAATGCCTCCCAGCAGTCCAGTCTCCCTCTGTTCTGCTCTCCTAGGGTGGGAACCATTTCCATACTGCCATGCCAGCTGCTAAGGCACTCCAGGCTGGCTGTGCTCTTGCATGACACCCCTGCCATCACACCAAATGTACAGTCTCAATTGAGACATCAGCATGTGGGAAGTCTGTGTTTGCTCTTGAGGCAGTGTTTCGGTTTAGGGCAGATAAAACATTGCAGCAGAGAAGCAACAGCTGTCAAACCCCATCACACCTCAAACAAGAGTGTGAAGGTCCTGACCTCTGCACCACAAAGTCAAACACGTGAGTTAAAACCCTCTTCAGCAAGGCTTTGTTGAACTCTGAGCACAGTGATGGATGCACAGACACTCCTGGGGTCCCAGGTAGAAGCCTGTCCTGAACAACTTGCAGGCACCAGGGGAAAACTTCCTCACCAATTTCTCAGATGTGGCTGACTGCACAAGTGCTACCACTGAAAAGTCAAACAAAATAATTTCACTTAATGCTAAGGATGTTTTAGGCTGGGCTAATTATCCCAGTATAAGGCAGAAAGAGCTGACATTGAATTAACCAATGTTCAGTCTGGAATGCCAACTAGCAGATGAGTGGCTACTTTCAGTCTGTTAGTTTTTGTGGGTTTTTAAAATTTGTTTGTTCATTATTTTCCAAGCACCTGTGGATCTTACTGAATAGGTGAATACAGCTATTTATGGCTTGGAGAAGAGTGAAACAAGTTAAAAGAAATGGATTTCACTATGGTTTAAATAAACTGTATTTTATCTCTGCAGCCTGCCAAGATGCAAAAGGCCATTTGCTGAGGCCATTTGGAAATTATGGAAAGATTGTAAGAAGTTCTACCTGTTCTGCATCTAGAAATTTGTTACAGGTATGAAAACAGCTCAGACATGGACATATCAGGGAATGACACTTTTATGGGGTCAGGATGATACCAACATAATTTGGTAGGTGTATTTTGTCACTTTTACAGAGAACTGCAGGTTGTATCCATGCAGTGTCCTTGGGGAAGATGTCGCTCACTAGGGAAATGGAGGAATTTGTTTAAATAAACCTCACCATGGAGTACCTGAAAGACATAGACAAAGCCCTATACATAACAACCAAGCTTAGAGAGATCAGTGTGAGCTCTGTGCTTCTCACTGGTGGGGAACCAAGGAGAAGTCAAGAAGCCAGGACAGCTCTGCTTGATGACTCTGCATGACATACCCTGAGGAGTCTGGGGCAGCAATGTTTGCAATCAGGTGGGATGCTCCTGATGTCTCTCCCACAGACTGCAGCTGGGTAGTCTGTGCAGAGTTCTACCTCTTTTTTGTCCTATGACAACACTATATTTCTTCTCAGTGGTAAAAATGGGAATATGTATTTTTAATTCACTTTTTTTTTCTTGTTGGCAGATATGGATTGAGAAATGCAGAAGAGCAAATAAGACCCTTTAAGGCCTTTGGAGCAAATGCTTTTAGAAAGGCCACACTCCCCTCACTAATTGTTTAGTATTTTCTCAAGGTCAAGCAAAGGGCTTGAATCAATAATAAGTTGCACACAACAAGCTAGACAGGTTAAGGGGACTTAGAACTCTTGTCAAAATACATGACATTAATTAACATTATGAAAGCAAAATAATAGTAGTACCCCATAAAAACTGCATTAGGAAGGAGATAGAATAACACAGGTCATGTTAACTTACTGCATAAAGGAAAGGAGGGGGTAGCATTTTTTTGTTGTGAGAGTTAGGAAACTATGTAGTTCAGAGTCTATAAAGAGACCTCAAATATAGATCAGAGGTCTCAGGTGGTACTGGGGGACTCAGATGAAGTTCAAGTGATAAATGGTGGGTGTTATGTAGATGTTAGGTCCCGCTGGGCTAAATGAAAATGCAGTTGTACTTGTTGCAATTTTTATCCTTTAGTGTGAAAAAAAAAAGAGGAAGGGAGGGAAAGAAAGGCAGAAAGAATAAAATATATAAGGGAAGTAAGGAAGAAAGAAGAAAGAGAAATAAGCAAAGCATAAGAGATTCATCCTTACCAGACCTATGCCTTCCTTTCTTTTTTTTCTGTCAGTAGTACATGATCATGAACCAGCCAGAAGCAAGGAAACAAGAAGGGAAAGAGAAAAAGGGAGAAGCTGTACCTTCAAGGGGTGCAAGGTTGCTGTTGTGTGTTCTACCATCTGTGCCACTGATACCCTGAGTACTTCGCTCCACACTGAGGAGAAGGAGCAGTATCAAAAACTGCCCTTGGACACACCAGAATTCAATCCAGCCTGTGCTAAAGTGACCCATTTTGTGATCTACTGCTATGACCTTGCTGCTGATTTATGGCTTCTTGCCTGAGACCATGCAAGGAGTCATAAAAAGTTTTTGTTTTTTTCTTTTTAATTCTATACTGCTGCCACCAATAGCTCTTTGGATGTGCACTGCAAGCCTGTGAAATAAAGCAACACGAGGCCTCTTGACCCTTCTATTATTTTCTCTTCCACCATCTTTTTGGGCCATGTAGGAACCATAAAAGAATAAAACCTCAGCAAACTCTCCTACCAGTTCATGATGCACTCTAAGTACATTTTTATAGCAAATTTAATGTTAATGAGCACCAATTACTCTTGGAAATCATCATAAAAGGCATAAAAAGGCTGATACTGTATAAATTATATACTCTGGAGGCTATCTCCAAGATGGAAGTGCAATTTTGACAAACATCCACAATTACCGTGGGATGGTAATTTCTGAGTACATGGTGCATTTGTGGTTTGGGCATGCATCACAATTATGGACCAGACCAATACTCATCTTTGAGAGGATGGAATTTGCACCCTTCCGTAACAATAAAAATCATTTTACTGAGAAAATGTCTTCAGATTTCTTCTCTTTGTTACTGTAAAATACTGTCATTAAATGTATAGGAGATAATCAGCCTTTCTTCTCTATTTCTCAGTTGTACAGACAAGGCTTCTTTCAGAAAAAAAATTGGAGTGGCATGAAGTGAATAAGCAAGGCAGAGAATTTTTTCATAGTTCTATGAAATGATATTAATTATAAAAATAACAATAATAATAGCACTATTAATAATAACTCAGCAACCATATTTTCTAGCCAGTAATTTACACTACAGTTAAGTTAATAGGACTTCTCAGGGTTGAAGAACCTGCTGAGCTCATAAACATGTTGCAAATTTCACAAATGTGATACCTCCCAGACAAGCCTTTGCAGAAATTTCTAAGGAATATTTTGTTAATTTAGAGTCACAGCTATCATCAGAGACAGAAAAGGTACTTAAACAACAGATAACACTTTTTCCTGCCTCTTTGCTCTTCTGTCTCCAAGGTAGATGGACTTCCATGTGACTGCTGACAACTTCATGGCCATTGATTTCCTTCAGAACAAAGTCAACATTTGCTGTTCACGCATGCACTCTCACAGCAGCTGAGTAAATTAATATTAAAGACATATAATGTATCATTATAATTCTTTGTCCAGTGAGAATTTTGTTTTTATCTTACAGATGGCAGAGGAAGTCCAAAAGCAGCAGAGCATTAACAACCAGGCAGGTGCCTTGCAGTACAGTCCTGACAAACTATTTTACCTCCCCTTGGTGTGCAAGTGTTTGAAGGATCACAGTTTGCTCCCCTCAAATCTATCTGATGTTGTTATCTCTATAGATTTACATACCACCAGTGTGTACAAACATTAAATTGGTGTGCTGGGAACCAACAGAGCCTCCCATCAGTCAGACTCATCTCTTTATTTGTGTGTGTTTCTCCAGATAAGCTCAGACCTCAGGTAAAGTACACAAGACCTAGGGAGCTCCAACCAACTTGTTAATACTTATTCCCAAATAAAAAGTTGCAAATAGCGGATTGGAGGGGAATGGACAAGTTCACAGAAGAAGAAATCTATGGAGGATTACTGAAAACAGCAAAACCACATCTGACTCAGGAAGGCTTAGAGTTTAAGTTTTCCTCAAATATTCTTCCAGTCTCTAGCATATTTTCACAATCTCTTCTGTAATCTTTGTTCTTCTGCTAGCCTTACTATTCCTTTGGCAGCTAGGTTTGGGCACTGCTGGAGGTGGCCTACATGGATATTTGTTCTCACATAGCACATCTGAGTAACTTAATATATTAATGGGTTCTTGGGAAAAAACTTGAGGTTTGCCAGGCTCCTCAGTGAGCTTTGTGTTTCTATAAAAAAACCCCAAATTTCTGTGATCAGCAGAGTATAACCTTCCCTATATATAGTCATGGTTAGGCAACCGATAAATCCTACTAAACTGCAGGTATTCTGGACTGCTGATGTCATGCTATGAGGGGTCCAAAGAGGTTGTGGTCATCTTTAGAGGTGTTCCCATTATTTCCCCCCTCCTTGAAGGGGGGAAAATACTGGAAATACTGGAAGTATTTCCTGGGGGCTTTTCTGAACAAATGCAATATGAAAATGCTGAAGAACTTAGCTCAAGTACTTCCTAAAACATCTGTCACTATGATTGAGCTTTATGTTCATGTCTGAATTTTCAGCCTGAACTGTGGCTTGAATCATTCATATACCAGTACTCTTAGAAGAACTAAATTGTGTTCAGAAGTTTTTGCATCATATTTGTAATTCCATGAGACTCTGAACATGTGACTCCAATAATTAAATTTATAGACTGTGTATGTCAATTAATGATGTCTTTCTCCTGTTTGTTTCAAAGGAAGACATCTCTCAGAATGAGAGGAATTAGGAGCTGGATTTCCATGCAAACTTGTGTGGGCTCCTTGTATTGCCCTGTATCTCAGAAATAAAGTTAAATAGATGGGGAAAAGCTATGCTAGCATGGTTACAGCTTGGGAAGCCATGCTGAGCTACTTTTGAACTGCTGATACTACTGGAGACAGAGCAACAAGATTGAGTATGAGAGGGAATGGGTATCGCAACCATCAGCTTGAGTTGAACTTTGAGATAAAAAATTCCCTTTCCTTTGCATATCTGGCTATCCTAATGCAATTACCTGTATAGCACTCCTGCAAGGTCAGCAGGTGCTATTAGTCTTGGCAACAAACTGTCTGCCAGAAAAACCTTTCCATGGAAAATCTGTGCTTAATTCTGAGTGCTGGAAGCCTGGGCAGACAGTGTAACATGGGTGGGAAGGATGAACCAGCTGGAGTGACTGCAGGGTGAGTGGCTTCCCTTGCCCCCAGCACATTGTAATTTCCCATGAGTCATTTGGAAGATATTAACTGTCACCTAAGCCACTCCAAAAATAACATTTGTTTCTCCTGCTGAAACTAATAACATTTAACTATAGAGGGAGAAATGTAAATATAGTTGAAATATCTCCACATTTGAAAAGCTCCTTTAATATCCACAAGTAGCTGCCAGATTTGTCAAATAATAAATCAAAGTTGCTTCTCTCTGAATAGGAAAATGGCAACCAATAAATCTCTGGACCAACAATTACCAGGCACATGTATGTTGTATTTGGGAAGGATTCCATCAAACGGAACATGGCCAGTAAAATCCAGCTCCATATTCTGCAAGAGGCTTCCTTTGAACATTTCTGTACCAAAGCAAGTTTTCCTGTGACTTTCCTGGTCCAGCCTTCATGCCACAGAAGGCTTCTGTGAGGACAGTGCAGTTCTTTCCACCATCCTGAGGAACTCAGCAGATCATCACAGAACTGTGGGGTGTCAAAAACCTGCAGCCCTCTAACTAAGAATCTAGCCTATGAATATTTATGTTCATTGTTATTTGTGATTCTCATTACAAATATTTTAATTGCATAATTTGCAAAATTTGTGTTTTCATGGACTATATATAAAAGTAATTATTAACTGCCTTTTTTTAAAGGAAGAACTTATTTACAAAGCACAAGCTCATCCACTTATGTTTCATTTTCATCTTAATTTTTACTTTCATGAGATCCTATTCTGCAAAACGGGTTAGATTGCAATCTGTCTGGATTTGTCTCAAATCTAACCCTTCTTCATATACTTCATGTCCATTGCTCACTGTAATGTCGCAGCCTTGGCAGTGATTGTATCATCAAGATAACAAGGTTCTGTCTGTCCCATAACAAATGCAGGCTAGGAAGGTAACATAATACCCAGGAAGTAAGAATTAATCTTTTAAATCCAAATATATTGCTGATAGCGGGGCTTTTTCTCGAATACTCATAAGCACTGAGGCAAGTTGGATTCTTCAAGGTTTAGGGTCAGCCCTCTTACAGTCTCCTCTGTGCAGCTTTGGGAATATGTCATTCTTCAGGACCAGACATTTTTCAAGTTGTTTAAAAAAAATATTGGTATTTTCTTAGGAGGTAGAGTTTTCAGACTGTGATTAGAGTTTGTAAAAAAAGCAAACCCAAAATTGATCTCATGAAAGAAAATGTACCACCAACTTCAGAGAATGAATCTGCATCGATGCAATAAGCTTTGCTTTTCACACCCACAAAGAGGAAAACCATGCATTTATCAGATTTCACTACCTTTCATAGTTCTTCTGTGAAAAGTCTTGTTTTCTCTTATAAAAAAGGGTTACGGACATTCTACCACTTACTGACACAATCTACAAGAAGCAAAAGTTCCAGAAATGTTCTCCATGATGTGCTTGGTTTTTCACTGTCTTAGTCCTTTTCTACTAACAAGATACGGAAATAGAGCCTAGAAATCTCTTGGGAGTAGGGGAAATGTATGCTGGAATTAACATTGTCTATGAAAAGGTATCCAATGCACACTATCTATGAAAGAGCAGCAGTTTTTTGCCCTCCAGTTGAAACTGGATAATGAAAAGGAAACTGAAATTGATATTCTTCTGACAAGAGTTGTTGAGATCCAGTTTTCAGTCATCTCTGCCTTAACACAATCACACTCAGGAGGCTACTTTGGCTGCACTGTAGCTTTAATTAAACACACCTCTCAGCTTTGGTTTTAGTGAGCAAATGCTCACGTCAGTGAAACCACAAACCAAGACGGGCATTAGCTGACCATGTCAGTAAGACATCCAAGAGCAGGACTCCCAGATCTCACGGGCAGGTTTCAGTTTGCCAAAGTCAGTAGCCAGATTCTCAGAAGCTTTTGGCACATTGGATGCAAAGCTGTTGAGTACCTGAAAGGGAGCAAAGAGCCTGTGAAAGTCTGGCTCCTGTTGGGCAGGGAGTCTGAGCTAGAGAATGGCCCTTCCACGCACATTGAAACTTGTCCTGTTGCTGCCAGCTCTGGGCATGTTCAGCAGGTAATCAGTGTGTTCTGGCACTGTGGCTGACAAATCAGCACCTGTCCCAGGTTCTGAAGTGGCACACACACAAGAAAAAGCAACACAGGTACAGATACACACACAAACAAAAATTTTCTTATCCCTGGGATTTTTTATCATCACTTTCAAGCTTAAGAAAAATTGCCCTTCATTCTGCACAATCCCTAGTCTGACACCTCACAGCTTCCTGCTGAGCTGCACAACTCTCAGCACTAAGCAGTGTTTTTATCACCATTTGACAATTGTGAGCTCATGGAGTTAAACACTCCTAACTTGGCTCTCAACTCCAGCTGCCCTCTGCACTTTGCCAAGGCTCCTGTAAGAGTGCCAACACAATCAGCTGGGGACAGACAAGAACTAGTCTGCCTTTTCAGGAAGAACGTTTCAGAGTTCCAACATTTTCTATCTGTAGTGAAATACAGAATTTTGCTAACTATGTGTAGAAAGATATATATATATATACACACACATATATTAGAAGGAAATTTTGTCTGGTTTGAGAGCAATTTCTGATTTCTATCATAGCTCCTCATGCAACAGTTTTTGTTAATTACATTCCCATTTAATTGGGTCTAGGACATGACTGCTAAAATTTCAGATAACCTTGCCTAGCTAAAGCACCGATTTAGGTTTGGAATTGTTCAATCATTGCTTTAAACTGTTCACAATAATTTGATTTTCAGAAGCCTATTAAGAACAAGTATTAGATTGGAAGAGCAAAGAGTAAGAGTGTATTGCCTATAGGACTGACAGAAGTCCTTTTTATGAGAAAATAGGATAAAATAAGGTGACATTAAAGAAACTCTTATGGATTAGCTGTGCTGAACAGTCAGAAAACTAACATCTGAGTTCTTGGCAGGCTGACCATCCAGAGCTAGAGATTGAGACTCATCCCAGGACACAGAGGACAGAAGTACCTGTCTCCTATTTCCCTCCATGGAAGAAAAATCAATAAAAATTATCAATTTTCTATCACAATCCTGGAAACAAAGGATTGATGAAGAAAAATGATTGAGTGTCTGATCTAAAGCTAGTCTCAGTTACAAGAGTGTCAAAATTCATCAGTTTCAGTAGATCAGGCCTTCAAGGTTGTTTCTACTGATTGATGTCTCACTGTTGTTTCAGATGTCGCCAAATAGCATAAGTACTAATAAATTCCCAGGGCAAAAACAGATTGAATGGACAGTGTGCCAGACCCTTGTGCATCCTGATCAGCCTCTCCTTAGAACACATAATTAGCTAAAAGTATTTTTGACTTCTCCTTGAGGCTGCACAAGCATTTTTCATTTCATAGGTCATATCTGAAAGGGCCTCCAGAGAAAGTTGATAGTGACTTTAAAGTCTTTTTAAAAAAGATTTTACTCAAATAGAACAAATACAGCCAAGACAGCAGGAACAATACTCTCTGCATTTCCCTATAAATATTAAGTTCACAGTGTAATATGTGTCAATTAAGGGTGATTTCTGCTGTAGACCAATATACAATATACCAAACAATGGAATGAGATCAGTGCCATATTTTAAAATATAACATCCGAACAGCCATCATACAACAAATCCTTATAGCGTTGCTGAACTCAAATTAATATAAAACCATGCTTACGAGATATATAGATAACATGGCTCTCTTGACAATTCCAGCCAAGACCATTTACATCTGCCTTGTTTGGTTTTTCTGTTCCATTTGTTATTTCTATTACTGAAGTACAGAGCAAACATCTAGTCCCCTGGAAGCCAAAGACAAAACTTGGTGATTTATTTTTTTTTTTTTTGGCATTAAAAAGAAAATGAATAAAAGAAATTAAGAAAATAATACATTCAGATGGACAGGTATTAAAAATTCATCTTTTGCTATAGCCATAGGGGAACTTGTAAGAAAAAATTTTATTACAATCCACAATCATTTTATACAGACATTGACAGAAAGATAAGTAAGCCATTTAATGTTAATTGTATCACATCAAAATTGGCTTGCCTTTTTAATTTGTTTTTGTTGTTTTTTTTTTTTTTTTTTTTTTTTTTTTTTTCATTCAGGACATAACCAGGTGTAAAAGCACACCTGGAACAGAAAAATCTCAGCATCTCTTCCAGTTAGATTGAATGAAAATAATTGCAAGACTGTCTGCCAAAATAAAGAGGTTCAGATGTCCTTAGACATACTGATATGAAACCTGAAAAGTTACATTGGCTCACTAGCTGAAACAGTAGTGCTTTTAATGTGGAAGTTGAAATGCAGAAAAAGTTATCAGAAATACTTTAATTTGAAATATATATGTAATATGAAACCTGAAACATACTTTCTTAAAATCAGATTAACACACTGATAAAGAAAATCTCCTATGTCTTGATTGTTTATCTCTGAAATCCTCTTCTGAGGACTACATATCATTTAAGATGACAAGTTTTTGCCAAATTCAATCTCTTCGTCTCAACAAAAGAGAAACAGGATGAAAATTGATGGCCCTTGTTTTTTTGACATCCAAACTATGTTCTGCAGGTCCTTTCTGACCTTTGATTTATGCTGTTGCCTCTGGTTCAGGTGAAGGACTGAGTAAGAGAGAATTTTTTTTTCCCCTTATAAAAGAAAGAGATTACAAACTGCAAGGATTAAGGATTTCATTAGGGTCTATAAGCAGATGTTTGAATTCTGGAATTATATTCACAGATTCTTCACAGACAGAGCTGCTTAAAAGCAATCCTTTCACTCAGTCCCTGGTTTCTTTTGTCCCTTGTGTAAATCTATCCTTCTGCAGCAGACATTGGCTGCTCTGCCTTTACTGGAAGCTAAGCAAGCAAGGTAGTAAATGTTTCAATATCCCTGACTATTCCCAAGGAGATACAATATGTTTTTGCTGTTCAGGCCAGCAGTCCACTGGACTACATTTTTATGCCTTTCCACTCTCTATTGCATTCATTTTGGACAAATTATTACCATGTATTTTTGCCTTTGGTTGTCCACTTCACAACTATAAAATATATTGTATATTTTTGACAAGCACTTGGAATTCTATCGAGTAAGAAACCAAAACAAGCTACCGAACAAAACAAACTGAAAAGCCCAAAGCAACAGAAACCTCTCATTAAGAGAGTTTGCTATGATTCATTATCTGACTTTCAAGATGTGAATTACCAGTCACAGGAAATAAATGTTACATGGAACCTTCAGTGTTCAGGGAGCTTGATTTACTGATGAGTAAAACAAACCCAAAAGATTTTAATCCCTGATTAAAAGAAATGCATATTTTTTTAAGGAAAAAGGCTCTGCCTCTATTAATAATCCCTGTTAGCATCCATGACTCAAGAGGAAGCATTTAATTTTGCCTTGTTTTCTGCTTTTTTCTTCTATTTTTGAATGATGCAGAGAGGGTGGAAGTTATTCCACCAAGCAAATTTCAGCCAATAAACTGACAGCGAAGTGAATGAGGCTCTCTACATGACAGTTCCTTCTCCCTGTGTAATCACCAGAGAAGTCTATCCATAAATGACCCTTGGTTTCCATTTAAAAGCCTATCATCTCAGTAGGAAAAGTCTTCTAAAGCCTTCTGACTTAGAGAGAAAAAGCTCTGCTAGCTGGCCTAAGGGCAATTTCTTCCTTCTGTTTACCTCTTTGAGAGGCAGCAGCCCAAATACATTACTGTCTAGAAAGTCCTGCTCATAAAATCGGGGGGGGGGGGGGGGAGGAATGGGGAAGGAACAAAATAAAAAGAGATCTGGAGCTGAGGCAGAGAGAAAATCAGGGTATTGTATCCTTTAGCGCAAGCAGCATGTGTGTCAAGAAGTGCACAATTAAGATTTAACCCAAGATCCACTCCACTACAATCTCTATTATTTTTGTGGGGCCATACCCATGCAACTTTCCCTGACACAACAATTTACATTATGAAAGCTCTTTGTCATAAGAGGCATTGCAGGACCCCATGGAAAGCTGGTGGTCATCACCATGCTAGTTTGCCTCTAACTTTTACTAATTCTTTCAAGCTTACATAACCCATTAAAATAAAACTCAGTCCCTGCCTGCATCAATCTTACAGCATGGGCTAGACTAGCATGTTTTTTGCAAGGCAGTCTGCTCCCTGCACAAGAAAAAAAAGGACTGACTTTTCCTCCTCTCTGGAAAGCGATCCTCCACAACAGCTGCAGCCAGCATCCTCAATACCTCCACAGAGAGCAGGAATCATTTAGGACTCTTAATTGGTGTATGTGACATAGGCCCCATCATGAGGAATCACAAGGTCTCAATGAAACAGTCTCCATTGACAGCAAAATACGTTTGAATGATATTCAGGAGAGGTCAAGCCCCTGGACAGCTTCCTTGCCTGGGCAATTCAGCAGAATAAAACAAAGGTCAGTTTTGTTTTCCTTTTGAACTCCTAGCGCTGATAAAGCCTGACCAGAAGAGTTCCTGAAGCCTGGGAAGGTTGCGGTGGCCAAAGTTGTCTTCATCAGCAACCTCACACAGAGGGAGTTGCCAACAGCAGGCTCACATTGCTGCTCCCAACTAACAGTACCACGGAGCTGCTGAACTCCTTTCCCTCTGGAAGAGCCCTCACCTGTCACACATGGACACTGCAATGCTGAGAGAACAAGATCTCATCCTGATGGCAAGGAACCAAGGTGTCTCTTTCATGCCTTGAAGTGCCTGCCTGTGTCTCTATTCTCTTTCCACACCTCTTCACAAGCTCCCACAAATCCTTTCATTCCCCATCCCCTCCTTCTGTCCTCTTCATGGGGGGAACAACAGCTGAGAGCCTCCCCATCCCAAGCATCTGGCCTTCCTCCAGCAGGCTTTTACACCTCCACTAGCATGCCAGAAACAACCACCCCAAAACCCTAATGAAGCTCCTTAAATAACACACTCCATGGCAGGGCTGCAGTTGCATTTGTAGGAAGCTGCAGATTTCCTTAAAGATGCCCATAATCCTTGTAATTACCTGACATAGCTCAGCTGAAGATAAATGATTAGAACTGCAATCTGGCTAACCACTGACCAAAAAAAAAAAAAAAAAAAAAGCAGTGAGAGACTCTCTGGGCTGCCTGACCTGTACTGAGAAATCAAGATCAATGTATTTCTAGATTTTTCTAGAACAACAGCCAACAGTCTTGAGCTCAGCACCACTCAGACAAAGCTCAATATGGCATCTGAGACCTGAGAAAGTCTCAGCAAAGATGCAGATAATTTGTAGTAATTGCAGGTGGCTCATGCAGAGCCATGAGATGAAGCCTCCCTTGAGTCAACTTACACTTAAGTTGGATTTCTTCCAAGAAGAGATTTGACTTAGTTTTTTCTTAAAAACAGAGCCAAAAAAGGAATTTAAAAAGCTTTTAATCACTGTAAGAATCCCATTTAATCAGACTACTGAGTTTCTTTAGCACTGATGAATTAACCTAATCACAGTGTGATTTAGCTAAGAGTTTTGATACTGTAATATTACAAGTTTTTCTGTTAGTTGCCTGCATTTGTGTCTTGCTTACAAAAAAAGGTTGATAAGAGAGGTCTTAAAAGTAACCCCTGACCAAATTAATGAATTTCCATGTTCAGAACCTGCTATTCTTATTTTCCAAATGGGCATATTGAAATAATTAATATGAACCATCCTATGATAGAGGTGATTCTAATTATGCAAACTGAAACCAAGTAAACAAATCCAGTGTTTTCTAAGTGAACTAGATATTTAAAGGGTAAAGGAAGGTAAGAATCTGAAATAGCTAGGGCCATAATTTACATTACTTGTGCTGCCATCATAATCTCCACTTACTTTTTCCCCCTTCCCTGGAGAATTCATTCAGACATTGGACTCACAGCTTTTTGTCTGGCTACTTTGAAATGCACAAGCTAATGAAAATCAGCCTACTGCTGAATTTGGAAAGAAACCACAATCACAGTTAAGACAAACTGGTTAATGCAAAGTCAGATGTAACAACAAGATTGGAACAAGTTTAAACTCACAGCCCCGTGGAGTCATGGCCAGAGAATTTTTCTGCAACCATATGGTATCTGCCATGAGAATGTCAAGAAATATTGTTCTTAGCCACATAGCTGTCTGAGGGATGGCAGATGGAGGAAACAGTACATGTGCCAGCATGTCTAATTAGCTCAGAGGCTCCTAATTCCTTTGTTGTTTTTTAAATGCCACTCTATCAATATCTGAGCCAATAACCATGGAAGTGGAGGGGAGTTTCTCCACTGGCTCTGGTAGGTGCTGGTCTCAAACCCACCCAGTTTATGTATGGAAGTATTTGGCTGCTGGCTTGTTGCAGAATTGTTTGCAGGACATGGGGGAGAGAAATGAATGGATCAAAGGCAAGATGGAAATGAGGCTACTTCTGTGCATTAAATGCTCAGGGATTTACATTTATTGAGTGGACATTTCACCCTAAAGCCAGAACTGGAATGGTTTTATGTATGCTTATATTGATAGAAAAACACCCCAAAGGCTGATTTCCTTTTCTTTTCTTTCTCTCAGAAAGGATTTATTTTTTTTTCCTTCCAGTTAAAGCTCTGCTGCTTTTTCTGTTTCCATGATGCTTTCTCATCTCCATCCCATGCTCTTGCACAATGACATGCTGCAAGGCATCAGTGCCAGGGATCCCACTTCCCCAAGGGTGGATTGATCCCACATCAGCTGCCTGGCTGGGTCCAGTTGCTGTACTTCATCCCATGCCAAATTTCCCTGTCATAGGAAAAACAAGGCATACAGCAGAGGGACAGTCACCCACCCACTGTGGGGGCTCCAAAAACTTCAAGAGCAGAGTTTCTTCTGGGTAAGAGAATCTCTTGTAGTGCTGAATCATGGCATGACAGAAGGATTCAGGCTGGCTGGCCAAAGAGAAAATTTTCCTTTGCTTTGGGAAGGAGCTGGCAGACTGTGTAGGAGACCTCTGCTCCAGAGCAGCACTGACCTTGTCGGTGGTGCATCCTCATGCTGGGCTGGGAGATCCTCTCATTTTATTTATCTGCCAGGGGGAGCCAAGCTGATAGCTACTGCCCAGACAGCCCTCACACAACCCAGAGTGACCAGTCACATGTTCAGTCCTGTACTCAGGACTGGCCTGAGCTAATCCATGGAGAGGGGTCAGTGACTGACCAGTGACCTGGCCTTGGATTACACATTCCTCAAACAAATCTCCCAGGGGTGGCTGAGGAGAGGAACCATTGCCATTTCTACCTCATCCACACGAAGGTACAGGTACATGGGTGACGACAGCACTCAGAAAAGGCAAATTAGAGTTCAGCACTAGATTTGTAATCCAGTCCTAAACATTATCATTCTGCATCTTGGGGCATCTAACTCAGCTTGGAGTGGCATTGAAAATAAAATCAGGTCTTGTGGCTGTGAGCCAGCCAGGTTTAGAGAGGCATAGTTTGAATAACTGCACTTTTTCACTGCTGTGTGCTTAGGCATATCTTGGTGTTAGACAAAGGAGGAGCATTTCCAGCAAAGCAGCCTGCTTTTGTTCCACCTCCTCTCTGAGGTGTGAAGTCTTCTCAAGACTGTCCAGACCCTGATTTGCACTGCACAAGGCAAGACCAGAATGAATATGGTCTCAGTCTATCTCTCAGAGAGAAGGAAAGATGTCATTCAGACTCTGAAAATACATTTTTTATGAAGACAGGAAAAAAAAAAAAAACAAAAACTACCTATAGAGCAGAGGGTTTGCTCATAAATGTAAATGGCTGCTCATTCTTATGACAGGCACACAACTAAATTTGGAAAGGTTTCGTCACAATTTCTACACAAGAATATGGTCAGGAATTCTGTCCAGGCAGACACATAGTTTTTGGTGGCTGTGATTTTTTTTTTTCCCTATGGAAAAAAAATTTGCTTTGGTGGACATTATTTCTGTAGCACACAGATACCTTCACACATATCTGGACTGGCAACTGTGCTGGGCATTATATAGCTCTTTCTCTAACCCCCTTGCTCCAGTTCATTTGTTTCTGTTTTAGAATTATTGCCTAATGGGAAGTTAGATCTTTAAACACTGAGTTTTGAATTGAAATCTTACAGAATGCTGGTTTTGGCCTGAGTTTATTTCACTTGAAGACTCTGCATTGAAATAAAATGGATAGGAAGCTTCATACTCTACAAAGAGCTCTCCTCTGGTTTTGTATTTTTTAAGTCTGTACAGCAACTCTTTCAGGAAGCTTCCTAAACTATAACAAAAAACCAAAAAAAAAAAAAAAAAAAAAAAAAAAAAGTCAAAACTAAAGATATTTTCCTTCCTTCCTCATATAAATAAACATAGCCAACTAAACACATTTCCACAGTGTAACCAATCTCTAAACTCTGAGATGGAATTTCTCATTTTTTCTGACTTGATAATCAAAATTGTATAGTGTAAATTTTAAAAAATATTTAATATGAAAAACATACATAATTTCCCAGCAAAGATTTAAGTACTTTTTAAATTGACTTGCTGGTTTTGCTCAACATTTTCTACTCCACGGTTTTAACCACATTCATAATCCAATCAGCATATGGCAAAATCTAAGAAAATTCAGTCAGAGAACCATTAGAGTAAGTGGAATAAGACACATTGCCTATTTAGCCTTATATACTGCTTGCAGGAATTGCTTTTGCTTCCAGAGAAAGAAGTTTTACTTAGCATGTAGATCTTCAATTATTAAGTGTAATGACTCAGAAGAAAATGTTATTTTCTGTCCCCTGGAGATAAGTAGCTTATGACTTCAAGCACAATGGTAAATATCCCAAAGCTTGAATTCTGGATAGCAATATTATTTCTACAACTTTGCAAGTTAATACAGATTCCCTATTGTTTAACAAACAGCAGTACTGTGTGCATTGAGATGTGAAGTGATTGGCAAACAAAGCCAAGGAAAAAGGAAAAAAAAAATCAAATTATGGAAACACTTCACTACAGGACTGAGAAGAAATACTTATTTTCCTTTAGTTACTACTTAGAAGACAGGTCAGTCCTCACCAACAGATGTGATCCAAAGGTTGGTATTGAAGCACTTGACTCAGATAGGAGGTAGTATTCCAAGGGATTTTGTTAGTTATAGGGTTGAGATGCATTTACTGCAGCTGTGTATGAGATCAGACCCTGTAGGTCCACAGAAAGCCCAGTTTAGAGAGCACCAACCCCAAGCCTCCTAAGAACCATTCTGAAAAACTGCAACATGATTGAACTGTGGAGCAGATGGGAAAGATCAGTTTCCCACTTAAAATGAAAAGTACCTGTACTCTTGAGGTTGAATTCACCAGCACTTTTATTAAATTCTATGTTTCATTTTCCCCTAAGTAAGTAGACAACAAACTTTCTGAAAAAAAACCCTGCCATCTATAATAGAAGCTGCCCTGCCCATAAAAAAAAAAAATTATGAAAAACAAAACTAGAAAAGTTGTATCACTCTATTCTTGACTTCACACTGCATTACCAAAAATTGATCTGCGCATAATTAAGAGCTTCCTTTAGCTAATTTGCTTCATCTTGACCTTTGAAAGTATTTATTATACAGGGAATACTCTTGCATTTCAGATAATTCACTACAAGCTCTCTGATAACATAATGCAGCTGATAATACAATGAAACTGTTAAGAAATCTGTTTAATACCAAAAA
Source organism: Vidua macroura (assembly GCF_024509145.1). NCBI lineage: Eukaryota > Metazoa > Chordata > Aves > Passeriformes > Viduidae > Vidua > Vidua macroura. The sequence goes on along the minus strand of NC_071578.1, from coordinate 9,616,611 downwards.
GAAGAAACACAATATTTTAATATTAGGAAGTACTGTGAGAGCCAGCAAAGAAAATAAGTTATCTGTTAGATAGGAAGACTTCAGATCTTAAAAATATAAAACATCAGCTCCAAATACATCACTCAGTTCCTCTGGCAGCAAAGCAGGGACCTCTCATCCATAAAAGCAAATGAATTATGGAAGTGATCAATGCAATGCAGTCCTGATGTGGCAGGTGTCCAGATCAAGTTCTATGTACAAAGATCCATGAGGTCACCAGTGCTCAACAGTGGGCCATGGGGGAAATTTTCAATAATTTCACTCAGAAAGCACACTGGTAATAAACTTACTGCATATCAGAAACGTTATATATCTTTCATGCTACTTTGAAAATACTGTTTTGTTATGAAATTTTTGTTTACTATTCAACAAAGAAACAGCATCTGACTACATCAGAATCAAGAGCAATAAGCAATAAATCACAGCAGCAGTCAGGATAACAGAATTGTTGAAGAAAGATGTCATCTGTGCTGCAAATGGACATCTTGCCAGATGCCATCTCCTCAGGAGATGTTCTGGAACAGCACGAAGTGAATGATGAAAGGCATCAAAGCTTATCAACTTGGGTTGGTCATGGACAGACCAAATATTTCAGAAAGGGCTGTAAGGTTTGGAGAAGAGGTTGTGGAAATGACACCGTGCTCTGAGGTTTCCTCAAAAGCACAAGAAGCCAAAGCACAGGGAACGTGGTTGCCAAAGCAACGCACTGAGCCTCACGACAGGTTCTGCAGGTCCCAGACCACAATCCACAACTCTTTCAATGTGTTGATTCTGAGCTACAACAACACTCAAAGCCAGAGACTTGAGTGATTCTAACCCAAGCATACCACTAGAGAAACACAGACACAGGTATCCAAACATATCTCGTTTGACAGTTGTATATGAACACAAGTCAACATCTGCCATAAAAATATAGTGGAAGCATCCCACTGACGGCTTAAACACTGGGGCCAGGCACAGGCCGGAAGATCTGCACAGACACAGGAATTACAGGTCTCCAACACAGGGAGGATACCCTGTTTCACCCTAAGCATAAAAAGCTAACTGAGACACAGATTAATGTCTTTTGGGACACACAGAGAGGTGGACATGTTGACCACATGGTGTTGCTAGTGGAGAAGCATATTTTGTGACCAAGGCTTAAAGAAGAATTGCAAAATGAGCAGTTACTTCCGATGTGATTAGAATAAAAATTACTATGCAGGACTGTTGAGTCTGAATCTGATCTATCCAGGGAAAGCACAAAAGATTCTTAAAATCAGAGAACATCCTGAGTTGGAAGGGATCCACAAGGGTAATAGAGCTCAACTGCCAGCCCTGCACAGGTTCATCCCCCAGAGTCACACCACGTGCCCAAGTGCATTGTCCAAACACTTCTTGAGCTCTGTCAGGCTGGTGCTGTACCCACTGCCCCAGGGAGCTGCTCCAGTGCCCGAACACCCTCTGGGGGGAAAAACCTTTCCCTGTTATCCAACCTGAATCTCCCCTGACAGAGCTTCATGTCCTCTCACCAGACACCAGAGCGATCAGTATGACACTCCCCATTGTGAAGAAGCTGTAGGGAGCTATGAGGTCTCACCCCAATTTCTAGTTTAGGCTGAACAAGCCAAGTGACCTCAGCTGTTCCTTGTATGGTTTCTTCTCTTCATCACCTTCATAACTCTCCTTTGGACGCTTTCTAATAGCTTTATATCTTTAATATATTATGGTGCTCAAAACTTACCATAGCCCAACAATCAATCATACTCTGAAGAAATACTGTCTATGTCTTTTGTCCTAGAAATAAAAACCAAGCCCAAATCAACAAAATATACCACCATGGAGATCTGAACAACAGAAAACAATCTCTGCTTAGGATGCAAATGAGATATTAGATAATAGTAGGAGGGAAAACAGTAGGGGTATTGCATAGCTTGGAAATAAAAACACATCAAAACAATATTTCTAGTTCTTCCCATTTTGGAGGGAAATAAATGTTTTCTTAATCATGCACATTGTAGACATTGCCTTACAGTGCAGGAAATATTCTTCAAGGAAAAATGGATTCAAAGACCAAGGAATGAAGAAGAAAAAGCCAACAACAAAAAACAAAGCAAACCCTGAATAGAGCCTTAATTATACATGTTGAATAAGACGCTCACTGGCTGCTTTTGTTTAACATAATTTTAAGGCAAAGTCCTTTAAGCACGGTGAAGAGAATGTAGATGATAAACCAGGTTGCTCATTAACTGCTGTAATTCTGAAATATTTTGCATTTCCTGTTCAGGTCCCAGTTTAGGCCTTTTGTGTGTCTGTGTTAATGATTAACCTCTGCAGGGAAAATGGAGGGGGCTAAATGGATAATCCCAATTAAATATGACAAAAAACATTTGTCAGCCTAACAGTACATCTTTTCTCTCCCTTTCCTTGGGCAGTACATACTTGATCTCTGCAGGAGGGAATCCTCCAGAAAATCACCCAGGCATCAGCAGTTTTGATTATGAAAAGATGAGTACAGCTGTACAAAGAGCTTGCCTCTCTCTTTATAGACAGACTGCAAGGGGTTCGACAGTGTTCTGAAGGCAGTATTAAAAGCACTATGATGGCCACATCCCTGTGAAACATCCCATTACTTGGGACAAAGTACATGATATTTTGAGGGAAAATGTTCTTTGGTACTGTACACAAACACAGCTTCTGGCCATGGAAATATGATGTTCTTTTCCTCTCAAAAACCCCACTCCCTTAAGCCCAACAGTATTTCCTGCACAGACATATCTGATCCTATTTGACAGCAAGGTGACTTGCAATAGTTGAGATTTCAAGATTTAGTCTAGTTCTACTTTTCCAGTTTTTGTCTGGTAAAGAAGATCAGGATGTAAGTTAGCTCATCAATATGAAATTCAAATATTTCTCTGGTGTTCATCACAAACCCCCTGGAAATGAAAAGCCAAACAGACTCTTGACATTTATGTAGGTCTTTCCCTGCCTAATTGCAATGAAAAGATATTTGTATGAATTTAATTTCTGTCTGGTTTAAATCTCTCTTGGATTCATATTCAGGGGATTTTGTACTAGATCTTAATATCTAAAAAAAAAAAAATACTTGTGATGGTGGTTGATTTTTATCATCAGTTCTTATGACACGGTTGCCATGTTCCTCTGATATACTTCACCTCTGTGAGCTCATTCCAAGGGCACTGGGGCAGACCCCAATCTAAGCATAGAAGTGATGTTTATGGCTATACACAGATTAAAGCTAATGTCAAATACAGAAGGAGGCATTGTAAAGGGTAAGTATTAAAAACTAATAATCCAGTAAAAAAGTGCTTGGAGCAGGTGAACAGTTTCACTGAAATTCCCTTTGTATCAAATTGTAGACTTTTCCCCTTTGCTCCGTGTGGGAGGGGGTGGGAAGAAATAAATCAGAAAATACTTGAGAGAAAAAATTGCAGAGATTCCTCCATTTTATTGTAACCAATACATTCTCATATCTTAAATCTAGCTCAATGTTCTTTCAGTTACCAGTGAATATAACAAGCGAGAAACTATTCCTATGTGTATCACAGAAAATATCAATAAGAAAATAATTGTTTTTTTCCAGACAACAGCACTTTGATATTTTGTGGGACAGTCTGAATCTGGGCACAAAAAAAACCCCAAAAAAATAGGATTCTAATGAAGTTTCATTTACTTTGTGGTAAAGAGAAGCAGAGAAAAACCAAGGGCAATAAGACAATGGTAAAGGGCTCAAAAGAGAAATGTGCAAGAATCAGAGCAAGAGAGGGATGCAGAGACAGCAGCAGAGACATCCTGCTGTACTAATCAAACCATAACCAGAAGGTGAAACCTATATCCAGTGAAACCAAAGTTTTCATTTACTTCTTAAACTTATTGATTGAAGAACGCTTGGGCAACCCATTATTCCTCAAACATCCCCAGACACTTCCCATTATAATTCTCCTGCTGAAGAGAAACTTTTCAGACATGAAGTCCTAGTCACATCTTCCCTCCAGCATGAGCCATACAGCTCTCCACAGGAACTACAAAAGCAGATAAAGAGTCTCCAGCCAGCACCTAAAGAGCCAAGGAAAGGGGCTGAGCCCCAATACGACACTGCTCTGTCTCTGCTGAACACCTGCTCTCAGCAAGGGGACCCTGCTGTCAAGAAACTTGCCTGGTTTCAAGGAAAGAGTCTATTCACTGCAGGCTTTCCTTGATATTTCCAGCAACTAACTTGAACTCCTTATCTTATTTTTCCTCATCGAGAAGAGTGGGTCAGTAATTTCAGTTTTATTTATTTTGCCAATTCTGGTTAAGTTTGAAGCCAATCATTCTTTCCTTCACTGCACTTAAACCCTGTAAAATTCAGAGCATGTTTTTTCTGAACTTTGAGGCGTTTTTCAGCTTTTCACTGCAGACATAAGGGTTGAGAGCTTGATGGGGTTTTTTGTGAAAGACAGGTCATATAGGACTTTTAGGGTCACTTCTCTAAAGAGGCAGCCAGTATTATGTTGTCAATAATAAACCCACAACAATTTTGCTGTGTTTACAAACACGTGACTTTTATCCACTTGGAAGCTTGTAGATGTTAATTTAAATTTACTAGAGAACCCTAAACTTCAGATTTTCAAAGGGTAGCTCCTGAACCTCTGTTTCTCCCTCTTTTCATCTCGCCATCACTCTACTACAAAAACAACCTGTACAGAGCTAAGCTTCAAGCACAGAAACATGCTTTGAACCAAGAGATTCTGAAGTAGAAACATTCTTGTTATTTTATCTACAGACCTCTACCAAAGAGGAATGTTTTCCCTCTGCCTTCTGGTGTTCAATGGAAATCATCCAAATAGAATGAAGTTCCACAAGATCTTGAACAGATGATAGAATGGACTTACTGCTATGAAAAATATAAACATTGGGATTATATTAATTTTCCCCAAGGCAAAGGAGAGGTTATTCCAAATTTACCAGGATACAAGAACACAGATAAACAGGTTCTGTAAAAGTTACTGAAGTGCTCTGAAAAGGATTTGTTGACATCAAGAAAATCCACCTACACTTACTGGAGGGTTGTATCATGTCTTTAGATCTATTCTACACTGCAAAATCTTCCAGATGAGCTGGTCAAGATGAAAGTTAAGATAAAGACTGAGGAGCAAAGGATAAATATTCTAATTAGTTGTGTCCATAATTAACCTAACTGGATCCTTTAATTTTTCTTACCATAAATTCTAGTAGAGGACACAGCTATTTCCAGGCAAACAGACTTTGTTTCAACCTGGTGCGCCTCTGAATTCTGAGAGTTGTAAAACCACATTGTTAAACACCACAGCCAGATATAATGACAATATATCTGACAATAGAAGACACTTTGTGGAAAGCTCTGTGTTGCTGCAGCCAATGGAGAGAAATTGAGATTTCTAGATAGCATTGCTTTTTATTTTTAGTAGAAATTTAAATGATCATTTGGAGGCACCTACCTAGCTCCATCTTCACTTCAGACAGAGGCAAGAGCAACAGCTATAACCTGATTTCTAAGTGCAACATTCAAACAGAACTGGATCCTAGGTCTTGTACTCTCCCTGACTCATCTTACAGGCAACATCTCCTCACTGAATTTTGCCACTGAGATGCCTGGAACCATAATAATTTTTTTCTACAATAAATGAAAAATTATAAAGCAATATATTGTCTGATGCCAGCAGCATTTCCTTTCAGCACTTGATGTACCTTTTTTTAACTGTTATGAAGTACCGGGGATTATGACACAGGAATCCTTCCAGGTAATAAATTGCAGATGTTTATTTGCTATGCATGAATCTAGAAAACACAGCTTCATATTCTTGGTTTGAACTGTAGAGTTAGAATTATTTTTCTTAAGCAAATACTCTAATCCTGAAGTTTCTTGCTTTTCAAGTGAGTTGAGGATGTTCTGCCTGAAGAGACAGCTTGAGGAGAAACTAAAAGACTTTCAGTACCTAAAGGGGCTACATGAAATGGAGAAGGGCTTTTTAAAAGGACATGGGTTGATAGGAAAAGGTGTCTTTTACACTGAAAAAGGGTAAGTTTAGATCAGCTATTAGGATGAAATTCTGTGCTATGATTGTGGTGAGGCCCTGGCACAGGTTGCCCAGAGAAGTTGCGGATGCACCATTCCTGCAAGTGTTCAAGGACAGGCTGGATGAGGCTCTGAGCATCCTGGTCTAGTGGGAAGTCTCCCTGCTGATGGCAGAGGAGCTGGAACAAGATGATCTTTAAGATCCCTTCTAATCCAAACCATTCTGTGATTCTATGATCTCTTGTGTTTGAGTGAGAAACTCCATCCAAGGTCAAGCTGGGAAAAAAACCAAAACCAACACAAAACATTTTTTTACAAAACCCCCAGAACACTAAGACATTCCTAATCAATTCCAGCTTTAATGACATCTCTTGACCTTTTGTGTCAACTGACTGGCTCCATTGTGACTTTAGCTGTGTGAAAGGTCTTTAGGATTCAGATAGGCCAACCAGCTCAGTATACCCCATGTGGAGAGGAAGCTTAGAATAGCACAAAGGCATTCCTGCAAAATTAATCACTGATCCTTTTGCACATATTCCCCACCAAAACCACTAGTTTTAATAGTGACTTTTGGTGGGAAAGATATTTGTCTCTTTATCTCCAGAGTTAACTGATTTCACAAATAGTAACAAATAATAGCACTTGATGCTCAACTCAGCACTAGAGCAAGGAACTTGCCCTTTTTAATCCACAAAATAGACAGGAATTCACAGTCAATGTTATAATTTTTCATATATTACAAGTTGCAGATTTATGAATGAAGACAGTTTGGATAAGCTGAATAATAACCTTTGCAGGATATGCAGAATAAATTTAAAACACAACTGCCACATTTACAGGTGAGCTGTCTCTTTTTACGATGGAGCATAGGATGCACTCAGACAGAGATCTGTAAATTCCCATGTTAATATATCTTTTTTAATGGAGTGTCCTAATAATAAAAAAACTGTAAGTCTTCCTGTAAAGTTGTCATTTGGAATGCTATTACTTTAGAAGGTGCAGTGCAGAGGGAAGAAAGCCCTCCACTATAAAGCTGTTTCAAAACTTCTGTGAAAACAATTATTGGGGTTCTTTTTATTTGTTACCGATCTGTCACTGTTGCGAACCCTTTCCCCCCTCCCAGCCTGCATTGTTCAACACCAAATCTTATCTGCAGAACCAAACTTGCTCTCTGCTGCTCTTATTTTGAAAAACAAATAATACCATCTCACCCATTTCTAGTGCCCAAAATGCTTCACTACAGCCAGATGTATCTGCCAAAAGAACCTTTCAAACTACATGCCTCTGAGTCTACAGTTGAATATTAAAAAGTAATGAAGAGCCCAGTTTTATTCTCTAATTGATCTCATCTAGAAAAATACATTTTAGCTCATACATTTACTGCTTTGACTTTTTTTCTGTAGAAGTATCACACATGGATGTAAGGAAGGCAGGATTTTGGCCTCTATTTCAACTGAAGTTTTACTCCAAAGAGTGGTGTCAGAAGCTGAGGTTGAAGTCCAGAACTATTCTTATTCCTAAGCTTACCCATACTTCATAAATGATTTAAATAAAATTAAGTGGTTTTATTCCTGTATCCATTAAAGGTTGATGTATCAAAATATTTGCATTACATTTTTAATAGATAAAGTAATAAAAACTGGTCTAAAAATAATAAGTCCTATGACATTTTTGTACTAGGCCATTTTGATCAAGATGTTCTGCTTCTTGCATTGCTGAAATGATACAAAAATAATAATAAAACCCCCACAACAGTTTGCCAAGTTTTAATTACAAGATTATAGGGCTGGAATTCTTAATTTTATTTGCTGCTAGATTTAGCAAGTAAGTGGCTATCTAAGCTTCCTTTCCCAAGCTCTGTTCTGCTATGTAACACGCTGTTCCATGATTCCTTCTTTTGCCTTTATGTCAACAGTCAGGAATGCATGAAAACCAAGAGCTGTGGAAGGTTTTGTGCTGACTTCAGAAGAAAAGCATATAAATGGATAACTGGACACCAATCCCAAAATTAAAGAATAGCAAGTCTTCCAAATAGAGGGTTTCTTTTTTATATATAAAATGCTGAAAGGAAGATTGTCTCCAAGCCACTGATTGAGTCCCTTGTTTGCACGAAGCAGGATTCATTATCTAGCACAGCCTTTGAACACATAGTTTTAACACAAGCCAGCTTAAAACCAGCCACACTCTGCCTACAAAGAAGAACCCATAGGCTTCTTTAGGTTGTAGAGATCATTGTCATTCAAAAGACACAGGATTAAATCTTTTCCTGAACATCCAGTAAACCACTAAAAGTCTTGAGAAAAAAAAATTTCCATTAAACAACTGATTTCATAGTGCATTATAGAACCTCTTCATAGCACTCACCTCTGCTTGCTGAACCAGAGATGATTGTTGCTCAGACTGCTCCACCACAAGAAATAAATCTCCAAATATTTGCCACTAATCACAGCACTTAAATAAATTAACTCACCCCACCAAAATATTACAGCTGGTACAAGACTTCTATACTGGCTCAATTCTGTGCAGGTAGTTGCAGGGAGCAGGGATTTGATTTGGGATTAAATTTACCTGAAGGATTGGAGATGAAATTCACCTGTAGCAGAAAAGCATTCTTTATAAGATTTAACAACTCCTAAGCAGCATTTTGAGTGGGTCACAATTTTTTTTTAATCAAAAGAAAGAGAAAGATAACTTTTAAAGAAGACAAATAGTCGATGCAGTCATGAGCAGTTTAAAAGTGAAAAAAAGTGGTTAATACAGTCTGCTCATCTAGGTTGTATAGGAAAAATCTGAAGGAGGAGATAAAAATCTTGCAGGAAAACATTTGGGACAAACCTTTGTATTCATCTGTATAAAAGACATAGTATTCTGTAACGATAAAACTGTAGAACAGGACCATGTCTTTATCATTTAATCTCATATGGATTCAGATAACAAAAAAAGATCAATCAGGCTCAGCTAAGTGTTCCCTCCAACCATCAAAAGAAAATGCTGGCTTGGCTTTATTTTCCAAGCAGCTTGGCAATATCTATTCATGTTTCAAAGCTGTTGGTGATCTCTGTTCTTGTAAGTTCAAGGTATCTGACTTGTCACAGTTGTATGCATTTTCCTGGAAATCATGCGAGACCACCATCAGCTCAGGAATGTCTTGGGAAATCCACAAATGTTCTGCAAACATTTGGTGGGTGACTGGCAATATTGAAGGAGGATATACTTGGTTACCCAAACATTTTAACAGGAAACAGATTCTCCAAACAGAATAATAAAGGCTGTTGAATAAGAAGGAAGATTGCAAAAGTTTACCAGGCTGACCCCTCCACTGGACACCAGGTCAGTGCCCACAGCTGCCTGTAAAGAGAAACTGCTTCATCACAAATATTGGTACCATGACCTCAGATCATTCTCTTTAATAGATTTAGTCATGTTTGCTGAAGCCTTCATAAAATTTTAGTCACAAGTCAGGAGAAAAATTTGATGCAGAAAGGGATGTGGGAAACATCTTTGTTGGGTCTAAAGCTGTGGAAAGTTTAACAACTGTATCAAAAGTTTTTATCCATCTGTAGGTTAGGTTGAGTCAAATTTATCTCCCTATTACTGAAATTCAAGAAGTTAAAGAAAACATTGAATAAGTAAGCAGATGTTTTCAGTTATCATCCTTCCTGAAAAGGAAGTTGCGCAGACAACCAAATGAGGTGAAATAAATAGAAAGTACAGTTTGAACATACAGCTCTTCCTGTGAGTCCTTTATGGGAAATGGATTTTTTTCCATACAGAAGTTGCTTACAAAGGAAAGGTCTTGTTTATAGATTTTAAAATATTCATGCAAACATAATAGCTTCAGTTACATTTTCATACTTTTGATCCATATAGAACATGGGAAAAAAGAGTGTGTGAAAGGTTTTGATCAGTCTTAGAAACCTCTAAATTCCTGGAGTACAGAAAAACATTAGCCCTGGGTTGTGTTTTTTATATTAATTCTGCATTAAATCCCAGGAGTAGCATATTTCTCTGACTTTTGCATAAGACAAATGTCAATATTGATTTCTAATCACCATTCTATTATTATGCATATACTACACATTAACACTTCCATGATTCTAATTCAATACTCTGCAACCTGTAAATGTCCTCTGAACCTGCACAAATCCCACTGAAGGCAGTGCAAGGAGAAAAGAAAAGAAAAAAAAAAGTCTACTAATTTCACTGAGCTTTGGAACAGCATTCCCTAAAGATATACAGGCTTACACGCCACCCTGTGTTAGACCTGCTCTTTTCCTGCATCTTCTCAAATGCAGCAATTGAGCCTGAAAGTTTCTATAAATCACATAATTGAGAAACCAATGCACATAAAAGGAATTATAGCAAAGTCATTTTTATTTTGTAATATCCTGGACCAACGCCCAGGATGGACTGCTCTCAGAGCTCCCTAGGTGATCATTATGGTTCAAGAAAGGTTTGGGAAAAATCATACTACAGACAGTAAGCAAGTATTGAGTAGAGCCATTGAAATTGTTTATGTTTCAACCACAATAGAATGTCACTAAGGAGATAGAAATTGCTATCTAAACTCATGACCAGAATTCAGAATTACCAATGGTTTCTCTTCAATACAGCCAGTGTGTGCCTGAAGATAATCCACTGACTTCCAGAGTCACCCAAAATGACAGTGGCTTTCTGAAGGACTATTGTTAAATGCTATTTAACTATTCACCTTCTGGATCAGATTTTATTGCAGTGGAATTGCTATGCATTGATCCTGGTAAGCCTAACATTTCAGTTGAAGCTACACACTTTTTGATAATGACTTTTCACATTATTACTATGCGTCAAGACTTACCTCAGCCCATAATCCAAAATTTTTCTTTTGACATGAACCATTGTGTTCGATTTCACTACTTATTGAGAAGTTTAAGATAAAGAGTACAGGTTTCTGTATGTCTGCTTTGTTAGGGATGTGTATCTCCCAGTGAATGGATTACAAACGAAAAAACCCAGATTTTCTACATTCTCCTTATGTAATCATAAAGTTCTCCTCTGCTGTTTTTTTCCCTATAACAGAAAAAATGGTGCTGATGAAATTTGGGTTGCTGTTTTTGATTGAACTTGCAAATTGTATGGGAACTAAGTTATCTTGGCAACTCATCTCCTCTGCTACTCTGGGAACACGTAGGCTAAAAGGGTTCAAAAGTAATTCAGTGACACACAGAGTAATGTGTGAGCCCTGCTTTCCTAAGGAGCCAGGCTAAAAACAAACTTGAACTGGAACCTTTCTCTATGATCACCAAAACGGGAACTCATTGTGTCCATCATTTGGTACGGTGATATAAGAAGACTGCAGAGCTCATTCGTATTCCACAGTGGTCTCCCAGTGACCACTTGTTCCACCCACTGGAACCACTCCATACAGCTTAACATCCCAGAAAGAGAAAGGTGTGGATAAACTGTGTGTGTGCTCTTCTGGAGTTCTGGGTAATACTGATCAGTTTACTACTAATTGCTACCTTAGGGAAGCCTAACACAGCAGTGCCACTGTTCCCTGCATTGGCGGTGAAATACTGGGGCATTTCTCAAAGCCTGACAAAAGGAATGGAGTTCCCTGTCTCCTGGGGAACCAGCAGTGCTGAGAGACACTCGTCTGAAAGAGTGCTGAGTTGAGCCAGGGCACCGTGCAAATTCTGTTTGCCAATTTTGTTGGCCATTAGTGAAATTTTTCCTGCCAGTAACAGGCTGGTTGGAACTAAATCCAGTATTTTCTACAGAGAAAGAGGAATGAAACCCTAAAAAAAACCTCTTTAAACTGCCTCCATGGTGCAGGCAGGTACTGCCTTTACACTTCATTGGGAATGCTGATAGTCCATCAGTGAGATTTCAGATGCAACAGGAGAGCCCACTATACAAACACAACCTGTGTCTAAATATATGTTGCTGCTCTGTTTCCCTCATGCTTTCTTATTTCTTTTATGGTGCTTATGAAATGATTCCTGGTCATAGGAAAAGTGTGAGTGGTTTTGTTTATCCTACTTGTTATATGAGAATAATTTGCAGGCTGTCGTTTCATTATTAAATTTGAAAACAAAGCAAATACCAGATCACTACAAGACTGAATTAGATGAAAATAAGCCCATTTCTGCCTTACCTGTTTTAGCAAGACAAAAACAGGTAAGACCTGTTTTAGTATGAGTGATGGTTGGTAAAGCTTCTACCATCAAGTACCAAAATCATTAAATGACTAATCCTCGTTGTCAACAAGATCTGCTTTCAAAGTTAAGTCTACCTTGTCTACCTTCCAAAAATTACTAGGAAATTTATGATTCAACAATGAACTCTTAATTGCTTCCTCTTTATGTTGATCTGTTTTCCTGGAAATACAATTAATTCTCTATGCTGAGCCTTTAAGAATGAAATAAATTGTAGCCCTTGTTCTCTTTGGCAATGCAATCACTTTTAATCAGTGCATAATTAGGATTTAAACAGTATCAACCTGTCCCTGTTACAAGAAGGTAGCTGCACTTAAACTTCAATTACTCCTAAATTTAAAAATCAATTGCAAATAAAATGTCCTGCTGCTGATGCTAAAGAGATTAGAAAGACCAGAATACATTCACACAAGAAGCCAGTCATGTCAACACAATTGCAACAAGCAGCTGCCATAATGTAGGTAATTCTGCTGTAATGCAATATTAAGGCCTTTATCTAATCAAAGGCTGTGGGCTAAGGCTGTCAAAAAATACAAGATGCCTCAAAAGGCAGAATACTATTATTTTATATATGGCTTTATCTTGTGCAGGATAAATGAGCTATTTTGCTGAAAAATTTTTTTTTTTATATATGAATGCTTTCTATGGTGGGAATTTAAAGGGTTTTTTTAATCATTGTTTCCTTTCCTCTTTTTTTCCTCTATAGAAAAAAACTTTTTTTCTCACAATCTATCTACAGCAAGACGATGGAAAAGTTGAAAACCAGACATCCTTTGTGATGACTCTAAAGGTGTGAAATAACAAGTCCTTTTTGTGTATGTTTATCAAAATGTTTTCTGGAGATATCAAAATTGCAGTGAGAAATTGGTCTTGCAAACAGGCAGCTGGGATGGCCTTTGAGGAAACCTGGAGCTGGACTCAAGTTTCTGCTCCTCAGTTTTCTATGCTCACCCCTGCTAAATGTGCAGGGAAAGGGCTCCCTGTGTGTGGCTGAAGCAGCAAAGCTCTCAGCAGGCACTGGAGAGGAGTGTGCTCCTCCTGGGACCTTCTCCAAGTGGGATTCCAGGTTCACAGGAGCACTCAGCAGTTCTGGACTGGAAGCCAGTTACTGCCATGTCCAAGGAGGGAAGGACCATGAGTTCTTCCTGTCTTAGGCACAGTAATACCTGAGGAAAAACTTGACAAATTGATTCTTATTCTTGGGTGGAAACTTCCAGAAAAAAAAAAAAAATCTAATTTCATCACATCTACTTGGAAACTGTCTCTTTTTAAGGAATTATTCCAAACCATCTTTCTAGGGATGTGACTCTCATGTCACCATGGTAGGAAACGGTGAAGAATTATTGGCTGCAAAACAAAGCTAAACTGAAATGTGCTGAAAAGAGTATCCATGCCCTGCACTCTGTGAGCAGATACTGTTCTGCAAGCCTGGCTGTCATGCCCCTGCCTGCTAGACTACACTAATGCCTGTACAATCTGATTTCTATCAAAATGACTGTGGGAAAATCCCAAAAGCATTGAGATACTATGCAAGAAAGTAGCCAGGTCTGTTATTCTGATAATTCTTTCATGTTTAGTATTCTGGAAATTGGGCTAAGTATACACCAATGTCAGCAGATATTTAATAAAAAGCATGGCAAACCCCACAAAGAAATTTTTTGCCTTCTTCCCTTTTCAGGATAGGGAAGAAAATTTATTTTCCATCCAAGGCATACTTTTGGCCTGACTTCTTAAAAATCTCTTTATTTTTCTCAGATGGCAAAGGGACAGGCACATGGCAGCTGCATCAATACCAAGCAATGCTAGTGGGCACCTCTGGTAACACAAGAAGAAACTTTTTTATTTGGTATATACATGTATTTTCTTCTTAAACTTCTCCCTTTTCTAAAACAAATCACCATGGTACTGTTCAGAGCTGCTAAAAGTTGTGGCTGAAGGATGCAAGCTGGGAAAAGGACTCAGAATACCTCTAATGGTTCCAGGTACAGGGGGAAGTAAACTCATTTTTAGAAAAGGTTTTAAGGCTTTGACACATATGCAAATGGAGGCACTGGTTTGTGTCCCTTCTGGGTATTCATTCCATCCTTTCTTGTTTCTCCCACAGGTAGGATTTAGCTGACAACAGCTGGGCCTGAATCCTTGGACAATCTGCACAGAATGCATCTGGGAAGAGAGAAGACTTCTCTCCTCCCTCCTCCTCATTTTTGCACATCCACACCTACAATTTGGGCTCTCTCTCACATACACCTTGGTATCTGCAGTCAGTTTTTATTTCTCCTTTACTGATGCACATCTCCCACTGAAGTATCATTACCTCTGCACTCAATTCTCTCACTGAATACCCTAAAAAGAAACACAGTCTGACATCCTACAGTGTGTGAAAGTGAAATAAAAATGTTGTTCCTTTTTCCCCTGTGTGATACAAAGTTAGAAATCCTTATCCATCCCTGTGATTTGGTTATACTAACCTGATCAAGTGCAACTCAGTACTTCTTCATCTTAGACTGTGTTAGAAGCTGCAGCTCATATGGGAAAAAAAATATATAGAGAGCAGAAATGATAAATGGTGTCAAAATAATTAAGGCCAAGTTTTCCATTTTTCCTTCCCCAGCCTTTATGTAATTTCCTATCTCTTAAACCTACCAAGGACAAAGGATATAATTTTTCCTTTGGGCATAGGTGGCTAACTGCACACCTATACAACACAGCCTCTGGTGTCTATAAGAATGCATTAATTCCATCCTGGATCTATAGAGAAGAGGAATCTTTGTTGTGTGTTTGGGTCATGGTGTTAAACCTAAGGGTTTGCAGTATGTGATCACTGACACAGCAAGAACAGAATGACCTGACATCTTTATCTGCCATAAAGTGAGTGGAATTGAGCATGAAAACAACCAGGCAAGCAATATCTGAAAGCTGGGGCTGCTAGAAGCCAGCAAGGCCCAGTGCCTGTTGTTACAGAGTCATAAGATTAAGGCACAACAGGAAAAGGCAGTATTTTGTATTAGCTGAGATGAAGCTGCAGGTAGGGAAGGAGCAATGCAGGAATTTGGAAACCCACCAGGCTTGTAACAGCAGAGAATAATAATTTTTTATATTAGACACTTGATCAGTTCCCACTTAGCTTGTTTTGCCTGGGAGCAATGCCAGGATGACTGTTGTTTCCATGAGGATTCCCATGCTCATATAAACTTCTGTCTCTCTTCAGCTGAACAACCATCCTTAGTCTTTTTGTTGTAAGACACTATTCTGGCAAATACAGTCAAATTACTTTTGCTTTTATTGTGCTATTTGCTCATTAAAAAAAATATAATGTTATCCCTGAACATCAACATGCTGTCTAGTCAGAGAGTTCTTACAGCTGATGTTCTTCTGAAGGACTGAAAGTCCAGATTTCAGTTTTCCCATTATTCAACAAGACTCCAGAAAGGAGATATGGTCAATCAAAAATGAAATTGAAAAATCCAGGAAATTTGAAGTGGAATGACTACAACCAATTGCACTGAGATGAAATGTGGTGCAGGGAAAAGGACCAAAACTTGCCCATATGATTCCCTTTCAATTCCCTAAAATCAGGAATTAAAGGAAAACAAAGAGACAGAAGAGAAACAGAAGAATTGAAACTTCAAAAGAAAAAAAAAAAAAACAACAAACATCAACCTGATAGAACATGGACACCAGAAAAGCTGATGGGATGACCTGAAGTGCAGGAATATGGCCCAAGCTTGCCCAACCGATCCTCACTGAAATCACAGGATTCCATTCCCTTTCCTGAAAGGAAATTCTTCCTTTCAAGGAAACCACAATGGTTTCTTCTGTCTTTGCAGACCAAAGAAATAATCAGAAAAGGGAATAGGCATCCACTTTTCTGTGAGAAGTGCTGCCTCACTCTCTTGCCCCATTGAAAACTTGCCATTATCTTAATGTCTGTTTTCCTACATAAACATTATATTCTATATCACATATTCCTCCCAAAATGATCATCTGCAGCACTTTTATTCTCTGAAATACCAGTTCTGCTGCATGTTTAGGAGTTAGTAAAATAACCTTGGGGATGTGCTTTGCTTTTGCATTCTGAGAGAACTTTGCTCACGAGGGAAGGTGTGAATAACACTGGTGCAGTGGAATTTCTGTTGAAGCCATTAGACAAACTTTAATTCCTCAGGTTTTGGGTAAGTTTTTGCCCAATTCCTGTTTTTTTCTTCCTGTGGCTCTGACATGTACAATCTAATTCCATCACACTAAGAATGAGATAGTTATTCCTTTCACAACGATATTTCTTGATATTTCAGCTGCTCTTTCTGTCTCTCATGTTCAGAACAGCTGGAATTTCTTGGTACCTCTGGAAAAGTGATATTTCTCCTCTCAGCTTCTCAGGATATCTCTGGCTGTTTTCTCATTAGGCTCACAGTAAGAAATAAATGAAGCAGGTGACTGGCACTGAGATTTTGATTCTGATGGGATCCCTGTCACACAGTGAGCTATAGCTGTAGCATTAAGTATGTGCTTTTAGGTGAGAAATAAAGATATAAAATAAGCTGACTATCACAACGCAAATAATACAGTTATGGCTCCGTCTAAGACAAGACTGTACATGTTTTAGTGGATTCCTCTTTTGTTCATAACATCCTTTAACAGGTTTGACTCATGCAGTGGAACGATGCCCTATCCACAGTGCTTTCCCCAGCACGCCAGCATAATTTGTAATAGCAAGAGTCCACTCACCCAAAAGGACAAACCTGATTCTGCTGTAGTCTGTATACATTCTGCAGTTATCTCCAGGGGAAAGTAGACTGATAAGTCAATTTAATTGATGCCATGTTCATGCAAAGATAAGAAGCTTCCTTACCACCAAATTTGTCTTTTGCACTGTGTAGAGCTGCCTACTTTGCTAATATTGCCAGCTAAGTGTAAATAGGTTATTTAACAAATATTATGCTTATGATTGACCTGTAGTTGTTGGCAGTGTTTTTTGGAGGCTATTCTGGCTCTGATCCTACTTTGAAAAAATTATAAGGAAGCAAAAAAGCCTCAAATAATTGTGAGAACAAGAATACTGAAAACTCTGCCAAAGCTCTCAAGATTTGAGAGTTTTGTTTTAGTCTACAGGGAGAACTATGATATTGGAGATTATTATTAAGTGCCATAAAAAAATGAAAAGTTCTTCTTATGCATATTAAGGATACATTCTTTGTAATATATCAGGAGAGACTAAATTGAGCATATCTAATATGAGCATTAGAGAGATGGAGGTGCGTACAAGAACACTACTAAAGTTCAGTGAGGCAGCTGTCCTTAAATACTGGGAGATAGCTTCATAATGTTGAAAATTAATACAATTAAAGTGTCATTTGAGCTATCTGAATCTGAGCTGTTATAGTATATACAGCTTGAGGTACCTTATTTTCCGCATTATTTATATTTGTATGCATGTTTAAATATTTTCTTTTTCATCTTAGTTCAAAAGATATAACTTGTGTTGACTTTATTATTTATTATTTATATCCTTGATACACATTCATTTTATACTCTGTTCTGCTCAAGCACATTATTCATTAATATAGTCAGTTTCTTTATTGTGTGATCTTCTGGACTTTGGAGGTGGTTTATGCTTTTCATGAGTTGCCCAAATTTATTTGTTTTTGCATCTGAAAATAAGGAGTTCCACACCTTATTATAATTTAATTTTTCAGTCCTGATGGAAATGCTTCTGAATCCATCAAACTGAGGTGGAATACTGGGAGACAAGAAGGTCTTCCTGGTTTTACTATTTTTGTGTCAATGAAATTTCTTTGTCTTGAAAAGACCTGCCCCTTCTTTAGTTTCAATTAGAATAGAATCATACCTAATTTAGGGTTAACAATGTCCACGCCTGATGCACTGAGTGCATGTAAATAGGCAATTCAGGTTCCCTGTGAAGCTCTGCAAGTCATATACCTTTAGTATATAGTCTAACCCTATAGTCTGCAGCTGTACTTTTTATTATGTTGATCAAATGCAATCAGACTGCTACGGTTACAAGAGAAAGAAAAATCTATCTGGCTTGTTGAAACAAGATCTCTGCATAGCATTATAAACATTAATTACATTTCATTCATTAAATTAATGAAATTAGTCTCTTCTAATTAAGCTGACATACAAGGAGTGACTTTTATGTTCAGCTAATGCCTAAGTTAGGAAGTATAATAAGTCAACTGAAGCAATCAGTTCCTTAACCAGCACAAACTGATGCAGCCTCACTGAAATTCAGTGTGACTTTGCTAATTTACCACAGGGGAGACACTTGCCATTCAAATTCAGATTTCCTGACTTGCAATCTCCTGCACAGTGGCTCTTTCACAAAGATGCCTACAAGAGTGGAATTTGCATAAGGTCTCTTTGCTGCTAACACAGGAGCCCGGGGTGCTCGAATGCTGTCAGTATGGGAAGCGCTGGCTGCGCTGCACGGAGACAGACAGCGCTTGGAAATGTGATGGCTTCTTCCCAAGGGCTCTGGCTGTCAGCTGCTTTTCACTAGATTTCTGTCAGAGCAAGTCAACTTTTAGCACCTGTTCTTCAGAATTAAGGCATAAGAAGGAGGCTTCATAAATCTGTTACTGGTGCAGAGAAGTGTCTCAGGAGCTGCACACTTTTGGTCCCTCAATGTTGGCTTTTCACAGCACTGTGAAAAGCCAACAGGACACACTGTTAACAGCCTCCTGAGCACCTGCCAGCACTGCATTAACTGGGTTGGTGGATGCAAGACCCATAGCACCTGTCCAGACGAGGAACTGAGTTTCCTGTGTGGGCAGGGGGCAATGAGGTCTGTATGGAGTCCCTGCAAAGAGTACCCTGCACAGAAACAAGCAGTCCCTCAGGCTGCTGTGAAACCACCTTTCTTTGTTCAGGAATTTCTGATTTCCTCTGTTGTTATAAATAATATTCTCCTTTGGTGGACACCTTTCTGTCAGCAGCACCCTCATATTTAGACCTTACAACACTTAGGATAAATAAAAACCAGGAAATAAAGACTTTGTCCTCATGCTTGCTGTGACTTTGCTGAACAAAATATATTTTCTGTATTTCCAGTTGTCTTTATCCCTTGCCCCATTCATGTCTGTGTTTTCTGTGTTTTCTACACTATTATCATCTCTCTCTGTCCTGACAGTGCTTGGGGTGTAAACACTGGTGTCAGACCCTATACACTTCTAGGATGAATTGTAGGCTCCTGAACACAGCCCTGCACAGTGTGAAATGGTATAAAAAGAGATGCTGTAATAAAAAAAAAAATAATTCTAACAGACATTCAGTTTTAGTTTATAGTTCCTCCATTTCCAATGAATCAGCTGATCCATACTGGTTAAAAAACATCAGGCAGTCACTGGTCTAATATAATTTAGGCATCTTCAAAGAGATGAACAGTGCATACTACTGGAAAGGATCTAAAAAGTTAAAAATCCACCTATTATGTGATAGGATGGCTGCTGAAATAGTGAGTGTTACCCTGGGTGAAGGAACATTTACCTGCACAGGCATCATTACAAAGAGCCCAGCATATGCCCTTCCTAAACTTATGGATCTGTCAAGTAACTTACAGTCTCTGTGCCTTGCTTCATGTTTTAAGACAGTGCTTGCCAAGTACATAAGCAAAAGTTTCTGATTTATACTACATATGATGGCAATAAATTTTTGTCTTAGCACATTTTTTGGTCCTATTATTCTTTTACTGATGAACCTGACAAATACCGTTTTTTGCTTTTTCTTTTCAGAAATAACGTACAAAAATCTTATTTTCACAGCTGTTCATCTGTCTATGCATCCTGCTAGTGATAAAATGTTCAGCTGCCAGGGCAAGACAATCCAAGTCCCTTGTACTAATGCATTAAGTCTTATGTTTTAAATAACGGTTTTTCACCTTGGAACTTCAAGAAAGGAGCTGCTGCAGTTTTCAATTTCACTCAGCTGGGGATGATAAGAGGCAGTGTCTATTTCCACATAAACTGAGAAAAATGAATGTCATTATTTTTGATGATGTAGCAAAGAAGTAATGACCCAGTGGGATCTTATTACATGGCTGAAAAGTGAATTAACTTTGGCGTAACCGTATCGAGTGAATTACTCTAATGATCTGTTTCCTAACTCTTATGGGTGATCTCATAACAATGCTCTCATAATCTGGGAGTATGCATGAGAGCATAAATTGATTTTCTTTCCAAAATTTAACGATCATTCTCAAAGGAAATCACTGAAACACTCTGTCATCACGTTGCTGAGGGAAGCAGTCACTCCTGTAGGTGATGATGACACCTTCTGTGACAATGATAAAACTGGTCCAAAGCACAGTAGATGTACAGTAGATCTACACCATGTAGATGTAAAATTGAAGGTGGCCCTCTGTGACAGAGAAGGAGCAGTTACTGTCGTCCTCTGACTGCTCCCCTCATCCACAGGACAGGCTTTTCCAGGCAAAGCCACTCTGCCTGGAAACTTGTCATAAACATGAAAAGAAAATGAGCTGGAAGTTAAAAGGCAGAAACTTTTCACTTTTACAGGAAAGGCCAAGTTTTTCAGCAGAGAGGTCCTCAGGACTTTCTGTTGACCAATCTTCTGAGAGACTTGAAATTGTGGACATTAAAATTCATTAGTCATTTACGACTTAGAAGATGAAGGTCTAAGTCTCTCATTTTTGTTTTCTGACAGATAAATATTTATCAGAGTTTGAAATAACTCTGTCTAGGATTTCTCATTCATCAAAGTTCAGAGCAGGGCATAACATGGAATTATCTTCTTGTGGCTCAGTAAATAAGTATCCACATTGTATTTAAACACATCTGCAGTGCGGCTGACTTGCCCTGGGTCAGTGAATTTCTGCACAGAGCTAAAGCTCCTTGGAGACTGGCCCTGTTTGCTGCTTCCTTGTCCTGGAGTCTCAACATTACTCACTAAATTTGCGTAACACTAATTAAGGATGTGATCAGACAAAGTAATCAACAGTAGTTCTGTCATGCACTGTGATTATTTCAAGTTGAGATGTGAGTAAATATGCAATTTCAACCCAGGGATTTTAATTTTCTAGCAGCAGGATTAATGAGTTTGCTTTGCATTGGTCATCACTGACATGTGAAGTGATGGAAAGCAGAGGCAGCACAGAACACTTGTCCATGGCCACGCTCAGCCTGCTGCTGTAGCCTCTCCCCTTCCAGATCTTGTTGGTTTAAACAGTTGTTTATCACAAAATCCTTGATGGAAGAAAGTATCATTTTGGAGATTAATTTTCTGGCGCCTGTGAAAAGACCAGCTGTTGGGTGACAGCCTGTCAGATTCTTTAAAACAATCCAACTTTAAAGGGCAAAAATACTATGTCTGACAAGAGTAGCAGCAGTGGTTGTGCCAGGCAGCTAGTACAGCAGGTGGGTTCTGAGATACTACAGCACCATATGTTGTCTGCCACCAAAGCTCTGCAGCAGGAGATGAAACCTAAAACTGAACATAATAGAAATGTAAAGTAGTGTCACTGCGTGTCCTTAGCTGCCCATCCTGCACAGAGGCCTGGAAAGGGCAAGAGAGGTGTCATTCAGCTGTAGTCAGCACATGTTTCGCTTGTTAAGGAATGAAATAATTTTTATCCTATGTTCACCAAGAAAGAACTGGAGCAGAGAGCAAGAAAATAGCAAAGCCAGAGGGGCCAGTGGTGGAGCTGGGTACCAAACCTTCTTCTGCACCCTGGAGATCCCTCAGCTCTCACACTCACCAAGATGATATTATTTACCGAGAGCTGTTACCAGCTGTTTGCAAAGATAGACAATAAGAGGACTCTGAGGCAGTAATATGCGTTATCCGAGCAGTCCATGTTTGAAATGTTGGCATTTTTCACAGCATTTTCCTTACCTGCCTGGGAATAATAAAACTGGTAGCAGTCATTTGAAATAGCAAGGAGCAGCTGTTTGCACTCTTGCCCAGCATAAATCTCAAACCACTTACAATAAAAGCACACTCAACCTGAGCTACAGCTGATCTCTAGTGATAAAATCTGATTTCCTTTTTGATCAGTTTCCCTGTGCCTGGAGTATTTCCAACATGGAGTCTTTCTTGAGGAAAGGAGTGAGACACATTGAAGCAAATCTGCTGAAACATCATTTGGCACTTTAAGCACCACCAAGGATGGAAAAATATTGGGCAGAGACTTTTGCCTGTATCATGTATTGGTCTAAAATAATGATACCTTTGCAAGTGTCACAAACTGTGGTAGCATGTTCATGGCTGTCACACTGCCCCACCAGAGAGGGTATCTGAATTTAGTTCAGAGAAATCAGTTAAGACTGATGTTTCAGAAGTCATCCACTCCAGTCTCATTAAGTTGACTCAGACTATGAACAGATGATTAATCTTCTTCTTTTCCTGTCATCTACCACCAAAAAGCTCTATCACGTTAACCCCTTCCTGAAGGCTCCTTTGACTGATCTGATTGTTTTCCTGGCTCCTGAAGTTTTTTTGACTCAATCTGGTTGTTTTCCTCCCACTTTTCTCCCTTTGCCTGTACTTCTCTGTCATACAGATACTGCTTTGTCTTTTCAAGTGATGGTGTAGAATAGAAGAGCACTGGAGCAGAGACCTTGCTATCTACTTTTGTGAAGTAACCTTCACAAAAGGTTACTGAGCAAGTCCACCACAAACTTAGTGTGCTACCACACTATAAATTATGAAAATGAAAACACTACTTGACATCCAATAGACAGATTAAACTGCTGAGAGAGAGGCGTATTTTTTAAGGACAGAAGGACACTTCTGATTTTGTTTGACCTCCTCTCAATACAGGCTGTAGAATATCATGCAATCACCTCCACATTCAATCCAATATTGTACTGGAGAACCAGAACATTTCCTTTAGAAATTTAACCAGGCATGAGGATTACCTCTGGGGAAGAAACTACTCCAAAGCTATGTGAGGCTGCAATTTTCAGAAGTCAGGAATATATGGCTACATCTGCAGATGCTAATGATTTAACTCATTTCCCTCTGTGGACCCTTCCTATTTTCTCCTTAATGCCTCTGCCATACTAGCATTTGAATGGGGAGGAGAGATATTAATTAAATATGTCCATGTCTAATTCCTCAAGTGAGAAATGAGCATGATCCAAAGGCATGGGGACAGACTATTTCTGTGTTGTCTTAGCCTTTGGGAACTTCCCAGTTTGTTATAGCCTCAATTTCCAGCTACATCTGTGCATTACATACAAATGGGTTAGATGACTGCAAAAAGAATCGCTAATTTAAGACAGCAATGCAAACATTTTTGACATTTAAACATTATCCGGCAAAGGTGCATAACCCTTCTATTTGACAAAAGTGAATACTAATGAGAACCCACACATTAGAGACCTTCAGGGATAAAGACACGAGGGAACGTATTTCTATTATTTCATATTTTTTGTAACAAATTAATTCATTATTATGCTTCAAAGTCTAACTAATTCCTCACAGTGGTGGTCTAGACAATTTTTTATTCCTTTTTTTTTTTCTTCTGCTGCTACTGCTGCCCAAGTGGCCACTGATTAATGAAACAGAATATTCAGCATTGCAAATGGAAAAAAATACTGGAGATTATGTACATTGTACAAAGGCCAGCTGCTGTCCAGCTCAATTTATCACTTTTCTCTCCTCACTCCCTCTTCACCCACAGGTTTCTTTGACCTGTTTTCACTTCAGTATATGTTTTCTCTTGCTCCAAGGGTAATGTGTCCTGCTAAGGAAGCCTGGTGAAATAGAAAAATGGGTGGAAAGCTTGACTCACACATAATGTGAAGATCTACATTACCAGTGTACATTAAAAATGACAGAAAATGACATTGACAATGGGGAACCTAAAATACTCCCTATTCCAACCCTGTGCATATAGCTTGGGCATACTCAGGAGTGAGATCTTCTGGGATTTTAGAGGCTGACCTTTGATTGTGTCAAGTTTCTTTGTAAAAGTGAGTTTAGTTGAAGTGGATTTTGGTGGTGACCTTGCCAGACTATGAGCAGGGCCAAGCTTTTTGTCTTTTGTTCACCTTTGTGTAGTTTGGAGATGGTTTCTAGCAATGTTCCTCTTCTGTGCAGCACGTTGTATATTAGGGTGGTGACCTCAGCTGATAACCTTGCTGTCCCTGCAATTCAGAAAAAAAAAAAGTTATATGAACAGAGAGAACATTAAAGAAGGAAGCAGAAAGGTTAAAAAATGTAACAGTGTTCACTTGACACATCCAGCTCATGCAGCACTGTGAGGTAGAACATGTATTTCTACTCCTTTTAACAGCTTAGGAATGGCTGTAGAAATGTCATGTAAACGTTCTCAAAAACTGAATACTCTGAATAAGCTTGTTCCATGCCATATATCAAGTTATTGTTAAGCACTGATAATACAGTCCCTTCTCTCATTTACTCCTGCTGAGGATCTCTCTCTAGCAAACAGTTCTTCTAACACCATTTTCTTCCTTGGTATCCTGGCCCATTTCTGCACTCAAGTTTTTTCCATGCTTCCAATTTGTCTGTTTGCTGTCAGCTCCCCATGACAGGGGCATTGGGCCTGACTGAGATGAGCTGATCTTCCCAAGGCAGCCTTGGAGCTGTGCTTTTGTATCAGTAGAAGGAAAAGTGTTGATAACACGTTTTAGCTACTCCTGAGCAGTGCTGGCACAGCACCAGCACTGTCTCTCCAGCATCCCCCCCATCATGGGAGGGGACATAGCCAGGACAGCTGATCCAAACTGACCAAAGAGATATTCTATATAATATGATGTCTGCTTAGCAACACAAGGTTCCTCAGGCAAGTTTGGACAGCCTGAGTGCCCTTCAGCCACTCCTTGACAACACCTGTGCACAAAGGCAACATATTCTGTCAAAGTAGAAATTAGGCCTTGCAAGCTTTGCTAGCAATCAAATCTTCTAGGCAGGAACTGAACACGGAGAAAACAGGATATTGCAAAGGTGTCAAAGGATTTCAGGAGTCTGGTGAGACTCAGCCTCCTGAATCATTTAGACCTTCCTCGTACATATAGAGGGGAATTATCCAAGGATCTCTCAGTGCTTTACACAGAGAAAAATCCAATTTGTGTACTTTGGCAGGGCTCCACAGAAACAAAGGCACAGGGGAAGATGGATGAGGGACCCCACAAGGGAGATCACACAGCTTTCTCCACCTGATATTCCACTGCCTTGATTGGGCTTTTAAAGAATTAACAATGCTGTGTTCAAAACCTTTATGCAAACCATGAGAAATAATGTCTTTTTTTTTCCCAAACAGGAGCAATGTTTTCCTTCAAAAAAGTAGTCAATTCAGATAAAAAAAAAAGAATATCAAAATGTTATTTTGCTTGTAGTTATGCAGGTCATTTAGCCTTTTAGTATCTATTAATTATTCTTTGTCTAGGCTCATTATAAAATATCCAGCTGATACTGCTATTCTCAGTAGCCTGAGGAAGATACTTTAATGTTAAATGCTGTGCTATCAGAAAAATTTACAGAGTTGGCCTGGGTTTTTTGGCTTGTGTTTTATTTTATTTGAGTTTTTGTTTGTTTGCTTATTTGATTTTAACTCCCTCCAATTCAACTCCGTCTCATGTAGTCTGTTGCTTGTTTAACCTGAATTGAATTTGCCAAAACTTTGTACTAAAGCAAGTGATATTATCTTTGTGTTCTGTAACAGGGTTTTTTTCAGCTATATTTTTGGTCTTTTCAGACTGACCTATGAAACAACAATTTTCTGATCCACTTCTTCAACAGTAATTGTTCCTGCTCATCTTAATCACCCAGCATACAGTGTGTGCCTGAGGATTTATTCCAAGTGATTAAGATGATTTCCCAAGGATATTCCATATGATCCTTATTTGATTTATGTCTCTCTTCCTTTTCACTATTGTCTTTAAAATTACAAAGGTTCAATACAGGTTTTGTTTTTAAAGGAAATTATGCTGAGTATTTCTCACTGCATTAATGCTTCTGATGCTCAAGGATGTTGGCAATTTGTGTGTATGTAATTATAAAATTCTGGTTTGCTTGGAGCTTTGTCCTTTTATTCACCCTACATAAAATGTTAAGAATAGCAGAGCCACAAATGCACTTAATGGTATTTCTGATACTTTACTGAACTGAAGATAAAATCTAATAATTACCTTTGTCATAAAGCAAATTTCTTCCTCTAGAGGGATGATGAACAAGCTTTTTGTGGTGTGCTGTCTAATAATTCAGCTGGTCACAAGGCTTCTGTATGGCCATACACCTGGAACACGAAAATCATCTGTGTTATTCTGAGGTTACTGGTAGAAAAATGAGATATGAAAATGTCACAGCAGAGATAAAAGGATTGGATAGGGGCAGTAATAATACCTGGGATAAAATTAAAAATTTTATCTAATTTTGTGCTTTAGGCTATGAAGTGAACACCAGCATAGTTCAGGGATATGTCCTTCCTCTGAATGTCTACCCTAGAGCACAAATGGTGACTGATTGGAATAGTTGGTGACATGGCTGCAATTTTTTATCTTCCTTTGCTGAAAATACCTTCATCATTCTCAGACATTAAATGAACCAGTGCTATCTTGTGGTTTAGAAATCCTCTTGTTTTGACAGACTTGGCATTTCTGTGTCACAACAGAGCTGATTTCAGGTTGGTCCTGCATGGAGAAAAGCCTGGTGACAATTCTCAGCTGCAAGGACACATCTGTATCAGTTTGCTAAATAGAATGGGACCCAAATTTTATAATTCATCAGTACATAGCAAAATAAGCCATTAACTTGTGTGGGATTTAGATGTGTAGGCATTTTAGAAGTATCTTGAGCTCTTTTTTCACCTCTTTTCAGGTGGGCTCTTGGAAACACAAAAAACTGGGGAATCTTTGAGTTCCTCTGGAACTGGCAGTTCTACAAAAGTAGGGCCAAGTATTCACCAAATGCAAACCAAAAGACATTCACTGAGGCTAATGTGAAAAAAGCAGGTGAGTTTGTCAGAGCCACTCCAGTTTATGACACCTGAAGTTTTGACCCTGAACCGATGGATGGATGGATAAAGCAGGTTCTTTACTTGCTTGCATGTCGAGTCCCATTTGCCTGCTGACTAATGCAGAATGCAGCAAGAGGCACAAAAGACATCCACAGTATCTGGAAAAGCATCCAAGGTCCAGTACTCTTTGCCCTTTTTTCTGAAAGTGTGGTACTATTTGAGTTACTGCGTTTAGAGATATTCTCCAAAAGTCCTTGGAGAGTGGTATCAAAAACCTTAGTGTGTCCTAAACAATCAAAGTAATGCAAGTCTGAAGGTTCACACTGTGCTATTGTTGGCACTTGCTGTCCCCACACCACTGTGACAGCATTGTGTAGCTGAAAGAATCTCTTAAAGCCTTTTGGGTGCTAAAATCCTAAAACAGAGCCACAGTTGACCTGGGGGATCCAAGCCCACAAACCATCATTTGGCCACCTGGGTTTAAATAGAAAATATGTGCCAAGAGTTATGTAGAAAAATTATGATTCTCTTACTATCCAAATAGTATAATCCAACTGATTATAGAAAAAGTTCTAGTTCTTGGGAATTCCAAGATTGTATCCTCTGGTACCTATTTGAAGCTACTCAGTCCAGGCAGAGTGTGGGCTGAGCTGACACAGCTCAGGAGCTCTCTGGGTCTGTAGTAGCATTTCAGCACTGCACTTTGTAGGGTAGATGAAGCCCCTATCACAAATGGGAAGACAAACTCCTCTAAGAGTAATTTGAGGTTTCACAACCAAAATGGTAGGTTAACATCCTTCTCAACTACTGTTTTTAGGTGGCATTTGCTCTGCAAACCTGCACTGAAGTGTTCATGGCAAAGGTTTAAAAAAAGTATCTTGCTACACACATGAACTTCCATGTTCCTATTGTCTACATGTGGGGGACATTCAGTCTCCTTCCTGTTCCCTCTTTGTGTTGCAAACGTTTTCTTGTGACTAGTGAAGTGAACTAAACCTGAAGGAGACAAAAAAGATTATAAACCCAATTTATTTCAGAGCAAAGGAAATAAAAGGGAGTACAGTTTGCAACTAAAATAATTTCAACTCCCTCTATTTATTTCGTATCTACCTTCAGTAATGATGAATAAATAAAAATTAGGCAGGAACCATACCCTTTCTCAAAAAACAGAATCAGTCATCCTCTGTGCTTAAGAAACATAAAATTGATGTAAAGGAAGAACAGACACTATTTTTTCTTCTGGAGTGTTATTTTCTCACGATGGAAGCCAATTAGTGTTGTTCTCTGAAGAAACATGAAAACATCAGAGAGAACATTTTTTGTCTGAAAAGAAACAAAAAGAGTGAAAATAATCTGATCTAGAAAGATATTTTCATGTGCCTTCAAAAAATGGAGACAGAAAAAGAGACGATTGTAGTTTTCCTGACAAACATAATGCAACTTTACTCTTGAAAATGCTGGAGTTCTGATTTTTTCCATTAATGTTATCTACTGAAAATGTTCTGTTTCAGACAGTGTCTCACTTTGCCAAAATTTTCCTGCTGAATTATTTCCTTTAAACAGTGTAGCAAAGATGCTTCTAAAGCATTGATGCCTGTTGAGATCAGGAGTTCAGGTAGGAAGAAGTGTTCATTTTTTTCAAAAGTTCTTGCAGGAAGATTGTAGCTTGTCTTCATTTTGAAGTGGATTTTTTTGGTCTTCTGGAATGCACCTCCCTTTCTCCTCAAAAGATTCCTGTTTGCATTAGAGTAGCCTGAAGACAAATGTGACCCTGCTCTGGGAGAAGCCTTAGATCTTGCCTTGGGAAATGGAAAAACACCAAGACTCCATGGAGCTGTGAGCCTGTCCTTGTGCAAACATCACTCATGGCCTGACACAGCCAGACACTGCTGCTTCACCGTCAGCCCTGAAGGGACTGAATGAGTCTTAGAATGATGAGGCAAATGGCCTGTCTGTGCCAACAATCATTTGGATTGATATTTGAACATGCAAAAACTGGATAAGTTTGCAAACAAAGCCAGAAGGAACATTGGAGACGACAGCATCAGGGGAATGGCTCCTCTGAGAAGCTCTGGAGGCACCAGCTGACAGGGCAGAGGGATCATGGTGATGGAGACGTGCAAGGAGCCACAACACTTTCAACATTTCCACAAACATCCAGGGGGCATTTGTAGTGTCCAGGGACAAATTCCAATTTGGACAACTTGCCAAATGCTGTCATAAAGAAAGAAATACCAAACTAACTATGCAAGCAAGTTCTTCCTGCAGCTCAGTGGGCAGTTTTGTGGGAGAGAGCCCTAACTGTCATGACATTTCACAATTTATTTGGTACAGCAGGTGACAGAAAAGCAAAGAGAAGGGACTAAATGCTCCCAGTCCTCAGCTGCAGAGGAAGATGTTCAGCAAATTCGAGACAGCTTCAAGTGATGAAGCTGACACATTTTAGGGAATTAGCACCTGACATCTGGAAATTATAAGCACACTACTGAAAGGCAAGAGCTGGCTGTATTCCTTCCACTATCCTGCTAATACACAATAAAAAGGTGAATTAATCTTGTTGATTGTGTTGTTCCTAGTTGATTGTGACTTTTTTTTTTTAAGTGATCGTTTTATTTGCTTATCTAGATTTTTGAACTATATTAACCACTTACATTTTTTGGCAACAGGGAGATTCTGCTGATTTGTTTGCACAGATGGCTAGCCCATTGCTGAAGTCCTTTATTTGGAAAGACTCAGCCTTAAAAAGCTGATGGTGTCAGTAAGAGAAATCCTGTACTTCTGTTTTTTTTCTTTAACAACAGAGAAAAATTGGATGAGAACATCCAATCTCAAATTGGATGAGAACATCCAGTTTATCATTACAGAATTGATGTGATTTTCTTGATCTCCCCTCTGTCTTAAAAGATTCTGGCTTTTAAAATATAATGTAAATACTTGCTAGGGTATTTGCAGCATAAAAGAAGTCAGACCTACGGCAGCACTAAAAGATCAATGGACTTGAATAAAATAAGCATAAAAGTAGCATAAATACCTTTAGCATAATAAAATAGCTAAGGCAGAACAAAACCAGTGGTTTCCTTGCTGATTCAAGTTGTGACAAGTCATGACACCCATAATTTTGTTTCAGAGATCATTTGTTCTCACAGCTGTAGCTGTAACAAAATATCTTCTCTGCATCTCTCTACATCAGAGACCTAAAGTCCTCTGCAGGCCTTAACAAGAAATTTCTTGGCTTTTGAGAAGTTAAATAAACTTATCAGTACACTAATGTATTAGTTCAAAATTTTTATGACACCTATGCAAATCTACTTAATCTAAAGAGAACGTGAGTTCCCTACATGAAAAGTCATCATATCTAATCTGATTTTGATAACCCTGTATGTGTATTTCAGAGTTTCCTGTTTGCTTGGCTAACATGGATTATTATTCTGCAACCTCCCATCTGTAGTTCTGGTTGCTTTTCTGACTTGATTTGGTAACAATATTTTAGAAATGCTGAGGTCTTTCCAATGCCTTAAATCCAAAACAAGGGTCATGGGAAAATCTCTTATGCTTGAGTGTAACCACAGCAAAGTGAAGCCCGGGCCAGAGATAATATCTTTGAATGATAAAGGAAGCAGATTAAACACATGGGACTGTCCAGAGACATTTACACATAAGGCAGGCCATTAATGGCCAATGAACTAATGATACATCTTCAGAAAATGCTTCCTCTGTGCCCAGAACCACTAACAAGATACATAAGAAGCATACACTCAGCCACATATTAGGCCCTGGGCTTGGGTGACTTGTGTCCCAGGATGCCCAATTTAGTTGATATAGCAGAATGAGCTGCTCCAGACAGCAGGTGAGAGCAGGTGCTGCAGAGGTGGCAGTGAGTATTTCTCATCATGTTACAGAGGAATTGCACCACAGCAGTTTAATATGTCAGACCTGAGTGTAAAATTTTGTGATCTGCTTGGGGCAGCCAGGGATTGAAAGCATGTCTGGGCTGTGAGAGGCTGAACATATGATGGCACACAAGCACTTACCTCTGGGACTGAACTAAATGAGAATACAAGCAAATGAAAGGAGAAACAGAAACAGGAAGGCAAGAGAAAACAAGCCAAGATACTACAAATGCAAACACTTCTCAGTACTTTTGTGATATTCATGTGTGTACCCTGCACTAGTTCTGCTGCATTGTTCTGTTCTTCAAACCACATGGAGTTTACAAAGAGTTTTTAAAAATCCAGCAGAAACATCCTGTGCTTATTCTAAACTGTAGGTTAGAGCACACTGCAGACATGCAGAGTCAAAGATGAGATGGGCAGTGCCTGTACAACTTACAGCACGGTGCTGTAATTAACAAAGAATGTAACAAAGATAAACATCCCAGATCTATGCTTAATTTTTCTTCAAGTAATTGTACTTCTGTAAAGGAATCTGCAAGGACACAGTCCTAAACTGTGTGTGAATGACTTTAACCTCCCTTCATGGTTTCATCCTGACAAAGCTTTCCTCCTCATTCTGCATTCCTTATGAATTTCCAGGCTCCAGCCAGAATCAGAACCAAAAATGAGGCATTGCAACTCTGAAGGAATTTCTGTCTGGGAACCTAGACATGGGAAATCTCATGAGAAAGCATGCTGTGAAACTGCTGGACAGGTTTGGTGAACTTGAAAGATGAGGGTAGCCTGGACAAAACTTCACATTGGTGATTATTGGTGCAATTTGGATGTAAACAATTAAAGCTAATTGGTCTGAATGATGTCTGTGCTTATATTCACACCACTGGCAATGAATCTGTGAAGCAAAATGGCTGGTGCTGAGGACCAAATATGGCTGGGCTCATTTTGGTTTTTATGTAATTTATGTCATTTTTTAATGTCAGATTTACATTAGACAGGGTCCCAAGCCATTTGCATCTCCCAAAATTCCCCTGCAGTAGGAACCAAAGTATGGTAAATGGAATTTGCTTCAAAAGCACACTTCTGCCCCAAGAAGACATGGTAACATAGAAGTGTCTGAAGGTACTAGGCAATGACATATCATATCTGAATAATTAAAACATGAAAGTGCTTTATAGATATTTATTATAGACAATTAGAAAATGGTACTTTACCAGAAAGAAAAAAACCTGACAAAATCTCCTAAATTCCAAAATATTCTTTTGACCATTCAATGAAAAAATATTGGTGAAAATTTAAACACTTTTTTTTCAAGCAAAACATACCAAGGTATTTTGATTCTACATTTCTTGGCTCTTTGCATCAAGCTTGTCTGATTCACTCAATCAGATTCCCAAATTTTAGCTCTGTGCTTTGGAAAAACAAGATCCATCTGGTAGATGCAGACAAAACCACTATAAAAAGGATTAAGTTCTATGATATTTTTCTCATTTTCATTCCCAATCTTGAGAAGGACCCAGAACAAAATTCACGATAAGAAAAAAGGGCTCTGTTTTTATGGAAGAAGTTACCACTTGACAGGGAGCACCAAGGCTGAGCTTAATGGATGAAAAATACAGTCAGGCATGAGAATCTGGTAGCCATGAAACTTCTAACTCCCTGTGTGCTGGATGGCCTTTCCACACACAACAACAGCCTGGCCAAAAAAGCAGCTTTTGCCTGCTGACATGAAGGAGTGACACCATTACCACCAGAACTACTGTGAAGTTGACGCATGCATAAAACCTGTGCATTTCATGCAGTAGGAACAGGGGGACACATGCAGCCAGAATAGAATTATAATATACTGTCTTCAGAACAAAGAGAGCTACCTCGGAATTCAGTGGTCATTTAGTGTCTGCAGCACTGCTGGGTACAGATAAAAGGTTTGATTTCTTCCAGTCTGAATGCCTCTGTGGCAAAAATGAGCTGGGAGAACACTGCTTTGCCAAGGGGTTTGCTATTCAAATGTGCTGCATATAATTAGGGGCATTTGCATGAAATTTCTACATCCTCAAGGCTCAGGTTAGAAACACACACATCTGTCACAACTTGACATGTTCCATGAAAGAAGAAATAGATTTGAAATCATTACAGGGTGGTTACTTTTAATGAGAGAACAAGTCAAATTACAAAGGAAGGAGACAGAAAAGGAAAGCATTCAGGGACTATCAAGAGCATGTCAAAGCTGCAGTGTTAATGGTAAAAAATCAGCAAAAAGCTTTTTCATTTCATGTCTTTCATCTTCAAGTCTCAGAAATTATAATAATTCTTAAACCTGTGGTTTGTATGTTAGCTAAAGGTTAATGATTTTTATTTATAGCACCTCAAGGCAAAGCTCATTGACAATTTCCCATGGATGGCAGCAATGTCTGGAACAGATTTTTAATTGTGGGAATTATTAGGAAGATTTAAAAAATCTAGGCCTGTTAATGTTTTATTCAAATTTCAGGGACCAGATGATGTCCTTTACCAAGACATCTTTTAGACTCTGCTGGTATTTTATCAGACTGGTGATAAAGAGGGCTTTTGGCTTACAGTACCATATAGCTCAGCAGTATGACTGCTTTGCTCTTCAAATTTTCTTTTCTTGAGGATAACTTCAGGCAAAAAGCAATTACCCAGTGTCCTGGATTCAGTTGGGATGGAGTTAATTTTCTTCCTGGTAGCAGGTCCAGTGCTGTGCTTTGGATTGGCTTTGAGAATGATGCTGAAAAGCCAGGAATGTTTTAGTTGTTGCT
The DNA here is from genome assembly GCF_024509145.1 of Vidua macroura. NCBI lineage: Eukaryota > Metazoa > Chordata > Aves > Passeriformes > Viduidae > Vidua > Vidua macroura. Next base: position 9,582,712 of record NC_071578.1, on the reverse strand, counting down.
GAGCAGCGCTCACAGGACTTGTCAGCTTCTCTGCCCTGCCAGTGAGGAGGGTGGGGGGCACAAGGAGCTGGGAGGGGACACACAGGACAGCTGACCCCAACTGGCCTGAGGGATATTCCAGACCATGTGGCACCGTGCTCAGCATGGGGAAAAGCTGGCTGGGGGTGGATGCTCAAGAACTGACTGGGTATCAGCTGGTTGGTAATGAGCAATTGTTTTGCATTTGCATCACTTGTTTTTCTTGAATTTTATTTCACCCTCTTGCTGTTATTTTCTTCTAAATTAAAATTATTGGTTTCATTATTATTATTATTCAGTTATTAAACTGTTCTTATCTCAACCCTGGAGCTTTCTTACTTTTACTTTTCTGGTTCCCTCCATGTCCCAGGGAGGCTGGAGGAGGTGGAGTGAGCCAGTTGTGTGGTGTTCAGTTATCAGCTGGGTTAAACCACAACCTTCAGCTGCTGAGGATATCCAGATTCCTTCTTTAGATCTCTTTTGAGGCCATGTTGGTACTACTTTAACATAGTGCCAGTAGTTAAGGAGCAAATTTACTCTTCTGAAGACAGCATTCTGCTTTACAGTTAGGGAATGTTCCAAACCACAGGCATCTTGCTAAAACTACAAAACCACCTTAATCAAGGTGAAAGCCCTAAACTCCCACTGTGATCCAGCAGAGTCAATTAATGCACTACTTTTAATAGAACAAAAAAATGGGGAGGGTCAAGAGTGAATAAAATATTTCTTCCTTTTAGGCAGATTGAACACTGAGTTGAAACCTTGGTCAGCTTAGGTCTGTGACAAATGCTTTTTTTACTGGCCTTCTATTTAAGCAACAGGAAAAGCATCCCTGGCAAATGTAACAAAACCCCAGACAGTTAAAACATTTAAAACTTAAACAAATATGGAAATCTTTAACTAACACTAGCACTTTTTTCTTTTCTATTTAGATACAGAGAAATTTTTTGTGATGCTGCCTCCTGGAATGTCTTTCCGTTGGTAATGGAGGTGGCCTTAATTGCCCTCTTGCAAGTCATTGTTACCTAAAATGAGCTAAGAGAAGCTTCTTCTGTTGAGTTCTCTTGTGAGTATGAATATGTTTTCTTGGAGACAAAATAAGACAAATACCCAGAGAATGAGGAAGAAGGAACAACAAAGATAAATGTGCACTAACAGGTTATTTCAGGCAGAGCTGCCTTCCTGGTCACAGGCTCAGAGCAGCACAGCCAGACACTCTTCTCCACAGTAGATTATTTTCTTTAGTAAAATGCAAAGAAGGAAGAAAGGAAACAGAGTCAAGAGCAGAAAAAGCACATATTCATATGTGGGCAGCAGTGGGAAAATGAGCAATCTTCCAGGTGGAAAACATTAATTTTTTTTATGGCACACTTTATTTCTCCAACCTTCAGTAAAACCTTGACCAAAGGCTGACTGATAACTTTGGTGGAGGCTGTGGTCTCAAAAGCTTGCAAGGAAGGCAGAAAGGGTGGAGAAGGTTGTTATTTTCTCCCATTAGTAATGCTGGTTTCAGTACTAAATTTAAAAAATCTCAGGTGTTTTCTCCATCCTCTGCTCACATTTCTTTCTGATGTTTCTGTTTAGTTCAGGAGGTGACATTGGTTTAATTGCAGAACCTATGCTAGATGATAAAATGGTATTAACAGATCTAAAACTTCATTATATCCATCCTTCCATCTTTAAATTTAAGCTAAATTTATAAATAACTTGCAGTTGTTCTTCTTTTATCTTGACCGACATAAATTGCCTGTACTTCACATCCAGCTTTGAAAACACACACATTTCCTTTTGAAACTTTTAAAAGAAGCTTCACTTTTTAATTTTCATTTCTTTATTTACATTCTTTTTATGCTATAAAATAAAGCATGAAGTGATGCAAAGAATTTAATCTGCACAGCCAGAGTTATTGATTTAGGATCCAAAAATAATTAATCACTGGATTTATATCCTGTCCTCCATTAATTTAACTAGTCTTCCACAACCATAGTCTCCAGAGACATGCCTACATGAAGAAATATATTCCCTGTCAATTCCATGTTGAAAGATCAATGAAGTGTCCCAGAACTTGGTGTTAAAGTTCATCTTACCCAATTTTACAAAAGGTTTCATTCCTTTACATGCCGCAATAGTATTTTATGTTGCAGTCTCCAGTGACATAAGGAGAACAGATGCTGAGTGAATCTCTGCCTGAATCAGGCAGAGATTAAATACAATCTCAGCATCCACAGCAGTTCTGCTCTCAGGACCCTCTGCCACCCTTTCTGCCTTGTTAGAGGATGTCTGTGGGGTCCTGGTCTATGGCTGCAGGATCTCACCCAAGGTACTGGGAGCACTACAGCACAAAGGTTTGAAATGTACATTTCACCCATCATAATAACAACTGGAACTGTCAGTGGGGACATGAACACAAATGACTTTTGTTAATGTTGGAATTGTATTAAGGGCTCATAAGCATGGCATTTCTGGCTGCCTTGCTGTACCAAAAAGCACAATAGCCTCTTGATTACATTTCCATTTATGAGTTTAGAGGGCTAATTTATGAGAACTGTGTTTGGAAATAATGCAACTGAAGATTTTTTACTAGTGTTGATGTTACATTAGATATAAAGAACATGACACGGATTATTCCACATACTAACAAAGAAAAAAAAAAAATTAAATTAAGCAGCCAGTTCTCTGCAGTCATGGTTCAGATCTCTGAACTGACCAGAGACCTTCTGTTTCTCATGTCAGCTTTATGAAGCAGTATGGAAAGCTTCCCTGCAGTCCAAACCCAAAATTTGTTGCCACAACTTCCAGGAGGTTTAAAACTGAGAACAGGGTGGGACTACATCTGCCCACTTAGATTATCTTAAATCCGTCACAAACATGCAGCCTGAGGAACCTAGTGAAGGCTCAAGTACTTTACTATTCGGTCTCATTAGATTTGTTTTCTTTAGTCTTTTCTCTCTTCTTGCCCTTTGCACAGAAGTTCCTAAGTAGGATGTCAAAACAAACAGTACCCAAGTGGGAGATAAACATTTGATTTTGTGATGTTAAAGTTAGTTTCAGATGGCTAAACTATCCCACAATGCCCCAGAATGCATCCCAATTCACACAGGGAAAAAAACTTACATAAAAATGAAAGAGCAACCTAAATCTACAGAGAACTGCTAAGTACTTCCATATTGCAGCTGATATTATGATCTTTAGGAAAGATCCACAAAGGCCTCCAGACAAGTACAAGACAAAATATGAACATTAGGCTATTCTTGCAGAAGACCAAGGTCATGCAAAATTGTTTTTGTATTTTTCTGTTTTTCCTGTTCTGTGAAAAATCAGTATTTCTCTCTGACATGTTATATTGTACACAGAGTTCCGTAGCAGTAGCTTTGCACTGCGTGTATGTGACACTTTTTGAAACTGCTGGAAGAACGGATGGAATTTAAAATAATGACAGGTTCTGCTAAAAATACTGAATCAGAAACTTCAAGCCAGATTTACTTCATTCAGTTGGGAATCTGGGACTTTGCCCCTTCTTTTTTATCTTTTGCAGGGCCAGGGTCAGCCCTTGTGGAGGACAACAAATTGGACTGATGGAGGCATCATGCTCTGACCAGGAGACATGATTGCTGCAATGGAACTGGAGAACTTTTGGGAGATCACACTGACCTTGTAAAGTCCATGTGACTCACACCATTGGAAAAGAGAGGGGTTCTTATCAAGACCAAGAATAGTCTTGCCATATACATGAAAGCAAAGCAAAACAGAAAAGGAAACAATTGCTTCCACAAGCAAATTGTCAGCAGTCTGTAGTGCCCCTGAACATTTAGAATCCATGACAAAGCTTTTATTTCTATTGTGCATTTAAAAATTGCAATGCAGTCACCAAGTCCTACTGAAACCAAAAGAAAAGGGATGTTGTTTTCACATTATATGTCAAAGCAGACTGGAAACTGTAGTCTTTCTTTCCTTATTATTTATTCTGTTTGCTTTGGTTACCTCACAATACATGACCAGAACAAAACCTTAGAGAGAAAGCATTTCCTTACCCAAAGAAAATGTCCCAGATTTTGAAACATTTTTACCTTCCAAAAAAGGACATAAGAGACATGAAAATTTTCACAAAATGAAAATCTCCCAAAAACTAGATCAAATTTTGCCTAGTTTGATACTTTGTTTTCCTTTTCACGAGGGATGAAGCTACTTCTGCAAGTAGAAGAAATTTTAAAACAAAAGAGCAGAGCAAAACAAAAGACACTTCAGATTATAAGAAAATCTCTGGTTGTTTAGTGTGTCAAAATCAAGTTTTGGATTATTTCCACATCAGCTTATTGAAAGCCCTGGTAAGTGAAATTGAAGGCCAGGTGCCTCAAAACCAGCTGTAATTCTGTCACAAAATGGGGCTTTTCACCTGAAAATTGCAGTGAAGAGAATGTATCTTGACAGTCAGTCAGAGAATGTCTTTGAGTGCTGATGTAATCCCACTGCTAGAAAAACTGATGCAAACCCACCAGACTCCTCCAGAACCACAAGTGTGCAGAGATGCTCTCTAATCTCCTGTACACCAGGCTTCTACCAACTGGTTTCCTGTGCTGGAAAAGGACCCAGTGACATAAGTAGACCCAATTCCAGAGTTAGCAAAATTTATTAAATTAATTTTTAAATGGAACATGTGTTGACCTCAGTTCTTTACTGATGCAGGTTAAATTTCAATAAAATCAGTGTTTTTCAGTAGATAAATATCCTCACATCCCTGCTCAACTCATTTAAACCTTTCAGTACTGCTGTCCTTTCTTTGAAGCCATATTCATTTGCTCCAGCTAGGCATTGTTCCACATCTTGATCAACTCAGTCTCAGTTGATTCATCTTTCCTATGACATGAGAATGTGAGCCTGAGAACGGGATCTAAATGAGGACAGTACCTTATTAATTCAAACATCAGCTGATGGGAAGGCAAAATAATTTTATTGCAGTCCCTTCAGCAGTGAAATACAAATGACTACAGCAGATGTTACCATGAAAATTAAACTCTGATTTTCTGTTCCAGCAACCAGCATATAATTTAACCTTTTACCCAGGTTGGCACTCTTAGCAGTGATGCACTACCCTGACTTCTTTAATATCTCGACTGAGGACAGTGGAGTTGTCCTCTAATGGACAAGCCCAGCTGATAGCACTGAGAGTGAATTTGCTGTGCAACCCACTCTCCATGATCAATTTATCAAAATTTGGACACAAAGTTTGAACATTACATCTTTTTGCCTGTCCACCCACAACTGACAGACTGGGTAATTTCAACCAAAATTATTCTTTTGAAGTCATGGTGAAGGGAAAATATATTAAACTGGTTTGATTGCAAAGAGTCCTGCTCTTCATTTTTTTGAATAATGATTTTCCCTCCAGTCTCTGTAGAGGTCATTTACATTTGGGAACAGAATAAAATCTTGTCACTGTGTTTTGCCATCTGAAAAAACTGTCCAAATTTGATCAAGCTATGAGAAAAATGCAATTTACACACCATGTGTTCTCTAGGAACTTCATAATCTGTTATTTTAACCTTCAAAGATTTATTCTAGAGAATAATGCTCTGGTCCAGTCTCATAGCTCTGCTCCCCACATATGGGCATGCTGAAATCTAATATACTGACAATTCTGTGGAGTTTGATTTAAAAAAACAAATTATGAAAGACAGTGAACATTTATTTGAATACCATAGGTTTTGTATGAACTAAAAATTGTCAGGAATTAATTTACTAAGAAAAGTTGGTTATAAAATGTAGGCATTCCTGATGATTCTATGTATTTTGCAGTTTCAGAAATTAGAAAAGAAATGTGAAGAAAAATAACGGGTAAGAGTAGTATGAAGCAATCCATTGCAATAGCAAATGAAACAACAAGCACTGCAGGAAGAATTTATGAGGAAGGATTAGAGGTTCTGTGGCCCACAGTCATGGGACTGGTACCTCTGTGAAGCAAAATTAAGGTCCTTTATCGGGAAATGTCAAAAAATAGGGGAACCAGCAGCATTAATAGACCTGTTTTAACACATTAAAGATTCCAACTTCACTTGTCTTCTCCTCTGAGACTGGTGAAACTCCACAGTTGCAGTTTCTGCATACATCTGTTCACTTGGCTTATCTGATAAGCGTGTTCAGGCCAGGCTATGAGCCTTGCAGATATAAAAGCTGTGTGATATATTTTGCTTTGGAAACAGATCTTAAGCAAATCACCCTGATCAAATTGAATTGAATTGAATTTCTTCAACAGCTATGCATGCTCACCAGAGGTGTTAATGCATTATTTTAGGAAAACAGCAAAGACATGGGGAGAGGAAAAAAGATCAGGGACTAATTTGAAGGGAACAGAATGAAATGCATGCATACAATGGAGAAGCTATCTCCCCAAGCCCCTAAAAAGTGTTCAAGATTTCTACATCTGTGTTCATTTTCTGAAAGAAATCAGCTGTGAAACATCCATGGGAGTGAAAGGTTTGCCAGGAGACATCTACAGAAAACTTACTAAGAGCTTAAGAAGAAACCATTTAATTCCAGGGAAAGACTGGGAATTCCTTCATCAGGCCAGCTGCCCAAGTAAGGGGCTTCTTAACAACTGAAAGGAAATGTAAAGAAAGAACACTCAATAAGTGGAGGAAAAAAAGGGATAAGCAGCATGAATATGAAAGCACTGCTTTGGCAAGAGTAAATCCCAGGTGGAGGAAAAACAAGCAAAGGATGTCCAGAGCAATAAGAAGGGATTCAACAGATACAGAAACAGATCTCTTGAACTGTCTCTTGAAACAGATAGTTTCAAGAGAACTTCTGGGAAAAGTTGGGCCTGCTGCTGAATAGGGAGACAGCATGGATGACAAAAGGAAGGTTAAAGTGTTCCCTGTCCTTGCCTTGGCACGGACTGTTCCTGTACTTGAATGTGAATCAGCACAGCCTAGAAAGAGGGAGACAGACACCACTGTGTGAAGAGCAGGTTCTGTAATGCTGAGCTGCTCTGACTAATCACAGCGTAAATTGCTCAGTCTGGTTACCCCAAATTAGTGACAGGTTTTGGTGTCTGTGGTCATTATCTCTCTAGGCAGTTTTAACTATGAGAACAGGAGAAGTGGAAGGAGAGAAGGATGAAGCAAGTCACGAGCATTAGGCGTACTAAGCTGTTCAAGTGTTATTCTGGATGTGGCAGAGTCAGTGTGGGGCAGGTGCATTTCTGTGCCAGCCCGAGGGGCTGGGAGAGCCCTTCTGCAATGCTGTGTGCTTGAAGAATGCTTGTCTTTTCCTTCTTCCCTTGTCCCTCTTGCTCACAACTCCATCCTTCCCAAAATTAACATTTGAATTGAAAGTTCAAAAGGTGTCAGGGCTAACAGGGGTTACTCTTGCAAATCAAAGGCCCACCTACCAATCTGCTCAGAGTCATAATGTCTGCATTAAGAAAAAAGCTAGTCAAAACCTAGTGATTAAGTCATTAGTTATGAAAGCTCTTCATGTCCTGTCGACTTTTATGTGCTTGGAGAGCAATGTGCTAATCTGAATCACGATGATGTAAAGAAATGTCTTCTGAAATCCAGCTTCATTTTAATGTGGCAACTGCACTGACTGAGCTAGCAGTATTCCCTAAAGATAAAACACAGCAGCTCTGCTCTTTCACCTTAAAAAACTCATTGCTGAAGCATCCTCTGTGTACCCATTCAAACTCCAGATGTTAATGGACCCCAGAGTTATTTTGGCAGGAATCTGGTAGGAAAGCTGTGTCAGATGTTTTCTCTAGAGGAGAGAAGGAAGGCAGATTCTTTCCTGAGAAATGAAGTCTCTGAGCAAGAATATGGGAATGATGATTTTGCTGTTTGGCAGCTGATCACATTAAAAGTTTTAGACAGAAGCAAAACTTTCTGTCATACAAATTGCTCAATTTCTCCTTTTGCAAGAACACTTTCACTACAAGAGAGGAAAAGAAAAGACAATGCTTAAGTGCCAGCCTACCTTATTTTAAGTTTAAACATAAAGACAGCATTTTTCTCAGTGGACTTTCCTGAGCCACAAATGTGTCCAGTTTTCCAGTTTGGCTGTGTGCCCTTCCTGCTTTTTGGTTTGACAACTGTCACCTCTACAGAGCCAGTTTTACCCCAGCCATCACTGTGGTCAGGATGCTCAGCTGATGCAAAGAGATGAGTATAAAAAATATTCTGAAAGGGGCTTGTTTTAAGGAAAAACATTTCACAATCTGCCATGAAGACTTCAGATGATCCCTAAATAACAAGCCAAGAAAAATACAAATTGATATCCATGTGGTCCCCAGGAGTACAAAAGTTACATTAGTGAGAAAAATTATCTATTGTTGTGTTTTTTTATAAACTGGAAAGTGTCTGCATATCTACATTGTAGGCAAAGACAAATATGTAAACAGCCAGCAAAGCCTCAGGAACACTTCTTGCTAACAAGTTGCATCTGCAATAATAGAAACTACTCACACTGAATCCTTTTCCCTGGCATCCAACTATTCACTTTCTAACACACAAACAGGGCTAAGCAAAAAGAATTATATTCTAATTACCTTGGCCAGGTGTACTCACATACTCAAGTGTAATTCTTGTGCAAATTTATTCTTTGTTGCAAAGGAAGACTCGTTGAAATGGATTTTGGACAGCAC